>NC_041407.2:22800000-23162500 GCF_900747795.2 Erpetoichthys calabaricus
CCTTGATTTTTCCCTTCTGCTTCACAGTTTAAAATTACAAATCAAACCATTCAGATGTGATTAAAGTTCACATTGCAGATTTTCATGTCGGGTCTTTGCATACATTGTGATTTGTGAGTCCCTACCTTGCACCCCAAAACACGAGGCTGAGTCTCAGTACTTTAGCAAAACCAGTTTTATTCAGCTTGAGACAGGAACAGCCCGGTTATTTATTGCATCGGGGTCTGCCACTCGCAGTCAGGCAGTGTCGTGGCCAGGTTAGTGGCCAAGTAATCCTGTGCCCTGCAGTTACAATGTTCCTTGCATCACTCATAGCGCGACCACAATCTTTTTGGATTTGTTTTCGCGGCGAGCTGCTACAGCGCTGGAAGCCCGATATGCTGTCTTCCACAGACATGGCGCCCACACTTCATGTTGTCCCGTTGTGGGGAGTTTCAAAAGAGTTTAGAAGCCTTACAACATTTACAAATGACAACACTTTTTCAACATGACCATCCCTTCATTGCCGGGCATCATAATAATAATAACAATTCTTTACATGTATATAGCGCTTTTCTCATTACTTAAAGTGCTCTCCACACAAGTAGGACCTGGCAAGTGAACCCATAATCTCCAGTGCTACCACCGCGTCTGTCACAGGTAGTTTGTGATTCCTCAGGTGGGATTCTTTGCTTCATAAGTTACCTTGGCTTGCTTTTACCCTTTGAAGTCTGCGGTTGCCATTGTTCAACATGAGGGCAAGAGCTGTGCCAATGAAAGTCAAGGAAGCCATTACGAGGATGAAAAACAAGAATAAAACCAATAGAGACATCAGTAAAACCACAGGATGGCCAAAATCAACTGTCTGGATTATCATTAAGAAGGAAGAACACACTGGTGAGCTCAGTAATCACAAAGGGACTGTTAAGCCAAGGAAGACCTCCACTGCTGATGAGAGAAGAATCCACACTATGGCCAAGAAAAAGCTCCAAACGCCTGTCTGACAGATCAGTCACAGTCTTCACGTGGATGTGTCAGAGATGACTATCAGCAGAAGACTTCATAATCAAAAATACAAACCACTAAATCAGGATGGCCAGATTACAGTTGGTGGAAAAAGGACTGAAAAGAGCCTGCAGAATTCTGGGAAAAGGTCTTGTGGACAGACGAAACAAAGATGAACCTAATCAGAGTGATGGCAGGAGCAAAGTGTGGAGACAGCAAGGAACTGCTCAAAATCCAAAGCTGTCTGGGACAAAGACACATCCATCCTTGGTTTACAACTCAAATAAATGTGACATGATTAGTGCACAGTGCAGACTTTCATTTAAGGGAGTTTGCATACATTCAGGTCACAGCATATACAAATGACAACAAGAGCTGTGCCAATGAAAGTCAAAGAAACCATTATGAGGCTGAAAAACAAGAGTAAAACCATTACAGATGATGACCTAAATCATCTATCTGGAATATCATGAAGAAGGAACAACACACTGGTCAGCTCAGTAGTCACAAAGGGACTGGTGGACCAAGGAAGACCTTCACTGCTGATGACAGAAGAATCCTCACTATGGTAAAGACAAAGCCCCACACGCCTGTCCGACAGATCAGTCACAGTCTTCAGGGGCCCGATGTGGATGTGTCAGAGATGACTATCAGCAGAAGACTTTATGAACAGAAACACAGACGGAACACAGCAAGATGCAAACCACAAAAACAGGATGGGCAGATTACAGTTGGTGAAAAAGGACTTAAAAGAGCCTGCAGAATTCTGGGAAAAGGTGATGTGGACCGATGAGACAAAGATGAACCTAATCAGAGTGATGGCAAGGAGCAAAGTGTGGGATTGGCCAAGATCCAAAGAAAACCACCTCATCTGTTAAACATGGTGCTTGGGCATGTATGGCTGCCACAGTGACAGGCACACTTGTCTTCAGTGATGATGGAACTGCTGACAGCAGACGCACAATGAGGTGTGTAGAAACATCTGATCTGCTCAAGTTCCAGTAAATGCCCCAAGACTTAGATGATGCTTCATCCTACAACAAGATGATGACCCCAAACACACTGCTGAGGCAACACAGGAGTTTTACAAAGCTAAAAAATGGAAAATTCTTGAAATGGCCAAGTCATTTAACAAATTTCAATCCAACTAAGCAGGCCTTCCTTATGCTGAAGAGAAAACATAAGGGGACAGTCTCCCAAAACAAGCAGGAGCTGAAGATGGCTGCATTAGGGACTTGGCAGAGCATCACCAGAGAAGACCCTCAACACCAGGTGACTTCTATGAATCACAGACTTCATGAAGTCATTGCATGCAAGGGATATGTGACAAAGTGCTAAATATGACAATGGCTTTAATATCCATCCATCCATCCATCCATTTTCCAACCCGCTGAATCCGAACACAGGGTCACGGGGGTCAGCTGGAGCCAATCCCAGCCAACACAGGGCACAAGGCAGGAACCAATCCTGGGCAGGGTGCCAACCCACCGCAGGACACATACAAACACACCCACACACCAAGAACACACTAGGGCCAATTTAGAATCGCCAATCCACCTAACCTGCATGTCTTTGGACTGTGGGAGGAAACCGGAGCGCCCGGAGGAAACCCACGCAGACACGGGGAGAACATGCAAACTCCACGCAGGGAGTACCCGGGAAGCGAACCCAGGTCCCTAGGTCTCCCAACTGCGAGGCAGCAGCGCTACCCACTGCGCCACCGTGCCGCCCGCTTTAATAGCCATTGTGTCCCAAACATTATGGTGCCCTGAAATTGGGGGGACTATTTGTGTGATCAAAATGCATGCAAATCCTCTTAAATGATGCACTTTAATCACGATGTCTGAGTTGTATGATTTGTCATTTTAAACTGTGGAGCAGAGGGGGAAACCAAGGAAAAATGGGTCTATGTCCCAAACATCAGGGAGGGCACTGCAAATGGTGCTTTTCTCACTACTCAAAGCACTTTACAGAGACAGTGGGCAGCCACCTCAACCACCACTAAATAATGCGACGGCAGCCATTACTGCACCAGTTGGCTCACCACACATTAGCTATCAAATGGTGAAGGGGTGAAAGACAGTTATCCAATTAAAGACAGGGGGCCCTGTGATGGACAATTTAGCCAGGACATTGGGATACATCGATTTTGAGAGTAGAAAAATTACGGCCAAGTTTGTCTGGCACGCAAGGTAATGAAAAGCGCACAGATTTTAGTTGTGGAAAATGTTTTGGGTTTGTGGTAGGGAGCCTGGCTGAAAAAGAGGTGCCAGGGATGATGGGTCGTGCCACACAGATGCCATTGGAAGGCAGTCAATCTGAGGGAGGGGGAGTGTCCAAAGAGGGGCTGGCGAAGTGCAATAATGCCTGTTCATCTGCAGATCCTCAGAAATGAAGACTTCCTGAAACCTCACTTCCAGTTCCTCCCAAAGATACTCCCCTTAACTACTCTGCCTGATGTCATTTCCTCCCATCGGTTCCGCCTCTTCCTGTCTGAGCCCTAATATAAATGCCATGCATCTAGATATCCGCTGTCAATTGTGGACTCAGTCTTGAGAGATTACTCTGTGTATTTTTCGATTTGTCAATTTCTTCATTGTGTTTCTTTTTTTTTCCTCCTTATTTTTGACAGTATATGGGGTGCGCCCCCCACCCCAACCTGTTTTGTGGTCTTGCCTCTTCATTTACAGTCAGCATAAAGAGAAAGGCCATAACCTCCTTGGAAGAACAATCATCACTGGTGGCAGAAACTTCAGTTTATATACCAGTGTGAGTAAAGAATTGACAGGGAAGGTATCTTCTGGAAATATGAGGAGCATCGTGTCATGCCAGTGGGCACCAAAGAGGAAGGGAACTGAAGCTTTCTTCCTCTGAATGGTGTGCAATGCTATGCAGAAGACTTCAAGAGCACCTAGAGTTCTAAATAGAAAGTGGTTATGGGTAACCAGGAGAGGAAAAGGAGAAGTCCTCCAAATCTCAAGATTTCAGCATTGGGTTGCCTCATGGGATATGTGCCATCCTGTGCTTTGTTACATGCAACAGGAAAGGGTGACGTTTAAATTGGTACTGGGGCTAGAGGATTCAGGAGGGGTACAGCAGTTTCTGGGTACATTCCTGACACCAGAAGTGGTTATGAGAAGAATCAAAGTGGGCTACAAAGACACCTCTCTGCCATTGGGCACTTGACCTTAGAGTCAGAGGTTGAGTTGAGTAAGATAATGTAATGTGGTCAGAACCTGAGGTCAGAGAAGGAGAGTTTGGAGGTGTGCATGAAGGCATTCTGACAGTTGTGACACCATTGTGTGAGTGGGCAGGTGAGCATACGACCCCAAAAGAAAGACAAAACCTCAACCCTGGGCAGTCGGCTCCAGAGAGACAGCACAGAGTTGATTTTCATCTGGTATGTTCTCACATTTTTCTCCTTCCCACACTTTTATGATCCCTTGTGTTAAATAAATCGTTACTTCTGACAAAGTTTTGGATTTTGGCACTTAAAGTTTGGGTTGGCACAGTAAAGGGTCCCACTGCACCCTTAGCTTAAACTAGGATGAGCTGCCTGTTTGCATTTGGTTAAGAGTCAGGCCTGATTTAGGCCAACCTTGTTCAACACAAAGTGAAGTTGACAGCTTACCAGCTCTGAAGGAACATCATTCTCAGGATCAAAAGAAGTTACTAATTGCCTCAGAAAAAAAATTATTTTTAATGTAAATCAATCTTAAAAAGGCTTCATAGCTTTTTGCAAGTGCCAGTTTTTCTATAAAAACCACAGTCAGAGTAATGTTGTCCACATGGAGAACATCTGGGAGACATCCATTTTCCTAGGTGTGCTCATCTTGCCAACATCTCTGCAAGAAAAAATATGAAATCTTCATAAACACAAAAAAAAAAAAAACAACCAAATCTAGGGCTCCGGAAGAATCTTTGCCTAATCAAAGCTCCACACTCATTTGTACTTTCTAAGAAGTGCACTGGTGTAAAATGGCAACGTCAAAATGCAAAATGAAATTTCTCACTAAAGACTCGGGAGTGGTCTCCCCTCGACTTTCTCGTATACTCAGATATAGGAATGGATATTTGAGGAGTAAACAGCAAGACAGTGATTATATTTTTAAATTATGTACATTAAAAAACCACCAACAACAAATCAAATCAAATGAATAATATATTGAACAATTATTACAAAAGTAAAGTTGAATTAATTGGACTCTGCAGCTGCATGAAGAAAAGGTAAAGTACCACTTCCGGTGTGCAGAAATAGCCCAAAAGTTGACAGAGATTTACGTTTTGTACCTAATACTTGTATGCAAAATTTGATTGACCTAAGTGAAAGCGTACTCGAGCTATAGTGTTTACACACACACTCACACACCCACACACACGCACACACACACACACACATAGACATAATTCCAAAAATGGTATTTTCGGACCCAGGGAGGTCTAAAACATCGAGATTCATCAAAATCTCGAAACAGAATTTTTTGGAGGATTCCAATACTTTCCCTATACTTCACATACGAGAAAATCAAGGAGGTCCAAAACGTTGAGATTCATCAAAATCTCAACAATTAATTTTTGGACGATTACAATACTTTCCCTATACTTCGTATACGAGAAAGTAAAACGCAGGAGTGCCTGCCTTGAGCTGGCCACACTATGCATGATATCTCCTTAAGGGTTATGAAACAATTTCTGATGGATAGACAAGTAGAACGAGGGTCTTGCTAACTAACGCGGACATCTTATATGTGGAGGAAAGCTAACACTTCAATCGGCAGCTGGGACTCCATACTAGTAGTAAAGACATGGTGGTGCTTAAGCCCTGGTTTTTAGGATATGTTGCTTTTCGGTCCTGACCCCTGACGGATAATCAGGGTTTTACTGCCATTCAGATACACCATAAAGATATCTTTCTATTATTATAAAAAAAAAATCTTGGAAGGAAATGAGATGAGACTTTCTCAGAGAGACACTTTCTCGTCCCGCGAGACGAGACTTTGTGCCAAGAGATTTAACCACGCCTGGGGCCGGAAATAAAAGACAAAGAATACACTCTAAAAAGAGAAAAAGGACTCTTTTTGATTTAAGGTAATTTTAGTAGTTGTAATGAACTATATTAATATGTTTGTTCACCTAACGTAATTTTTTGCCTTACTTCAAATTGAAAAACCTTTCTGTCGCTTAATGTAACTTCTTCTATTTAGTCTAAAGCAAAAAATCGCTTTGGAGACCTTGCCGGCTCCGACCCCTGTGATGTCACGTCCGGGCTCGCACCAATGGCAGAAGACCTACATGAGCCTGACCCCTTTGACTTCACTTCCTGTCTCCCCCTTTAAAAGCCTCCACCTTTTCCCTGTTCCCTCAGTTCTGGTTGGACTCGGTTTTGTGCACATCAGTGCTGTATTATTTTGAAAAGCAACTTTGCAGCCAGGTAACCAAATTATATGGGTGGCTACCCCAAACCTTTATATGACTCTGTCTCGAGTTTGTGAATATATATACAGTCGACCCTTGATATACGACCGGCTTGACATGCGAACAACTTGATTTACGACCAAAATTTTTATTTTGATTTACGACCAACATCTTGCGTTACGACCTGAATGCGGTCACGTGTATCCGCTTGCGCGATTGTAAACAAACAGAAACATTCCTATTAATGCGGCACTCATTCAATAAAATGTCAGGTTTGTAAACTCTCTTGGGACCTCCCCCAACTAGAAGACATGCCAAAGTCCAAACTCCGTATGGAAGACTGTTTATCTGTTGCTGGGGCAAAAGCCGGCTTAAAGCTGCGCTGAGTCTCTCAGCCAAAGCAAACAGAAAAGATATCGATGGGTGATATGCATGTGATATCCCTGCCCGGCAATGGACAAGCAAGCTTCCACAGTCGCGGCAATCGCGCTTCAGCACGCACTTCAGCATGTCGTTCCCATTGAGTGGGGAGTGGGGGGGGGTCTCAGAAGAGTTCAGAAACAGTTCCTTGTATCATCGCAAGGAAATGCTGAGAAAAATTCTCGTCAGAATAACTTGTAGGCAGGAGGACATTCAAATTAACGCAAAAGAAGCTATTGAAATGATTGCAAATGCCTGAGCGCAAGTTAAAGAAAGCCTTTAAAAAGCCTTCAGTTTCATTATCATCCTCCTCCCTTCCTGCAGCCCAAAGATGTCAAATTAAATGGTGAGTACAGTATGAAATTGTTGTTTCTGGTAGGCTAGGCACTTTTTATTACTTTTTGGTTAGTACATTAGAAAAATTATTGGTGTTTTGGTAAATTATGCACATTATACAACCCTTTTTTTTATTATGAAAAGGTTAAGTAAGTGTTGCAGTGGGAGGTTCGGAACGCATTATGGGTATTTCCATTATTTCTTATGGGAAAAATAGTCTTGACTTACAACCAACTGGAGTTACAACCAGCCCTCGCGAACGAATTGAGTTCGTAAGTCAAGGGTCCACTGTGTATATATATATATATATATATATATTTTATGTATACATATTTTATGTATACTATATAATGTTATGTAATGTTCAAAATATAAGGTGAATTTAATATATGTATCTATAATTATTTCAAATAGATATTTTATGTATAATTTATAAACATTTTTTGTGAAAAGCTTATAAAATATATTGTGTATTTAATATGTATATATATTTATTTTTCATGAAATGTTTGTTGTGAATATTTACAGAAAAAACATGTTCAAGAAATGACCAAAAAATTGATTTTTGTGTTGCAAATTTTCAGTAATAAATCTAAAAGAGTTTTGCTATAGCTGGTTCAGTAACATTCACCACCATTAGATCAGTTTAAAAACATGTTTCATGTTTGAAGGTACTGTACAAAATGTAGCACTAATTTTAAAATAAATTTGCTTCCATTGTTTAAAGCAAAACAGTGTTGTGGTTTGTTTTATTAACAAACAGTGAATTCAACACCATATAAAGAACATATATAGTTGAGTCCAATTAAGAATTTAAGTTGGCATTACAGCGAATACAATAATGGACAAAATTTTAATTTGAGTTCATCCATCCATTATCCAACCTGCTATATCCTAACTACAGGGTGACAGGGGTCTGCTGGAGCCTATCCCAGCCAACACAGGGCGCAAGGCAGGAAACAAACCCCCGGGCAGGGTGCCAGCCCACTGCAGTTAATTTGAATTTTTAAACAAATTTGGTTTTTTGCTTTTATTCAAGTTTTTGAAAAGGTTAAAACAAACTCAAATGAATTAAGTTTACTCAAATACTTTTTAAAATTTGAAAGAAATCAATTAAATTGCTTGTTACCTTGTGAAGTAGTTTATTTAGGTTGATCCAACAAAACATTTTTTACAGTGAGATGACAAAGTAGAACGTTGTAAAGAATTCAAAAACGTTGGCGTGGTACACATGCAGAGCAGGTTACAAATAATGCAAGTATGAAAATTCCAAAGTCTCAAGAAAAGGATAGTAAAGATCGCATTAGCACTAACAAACAGAAATTATTAGTCGGTGAAATACTGGAACAGTGAAAAGAGATTGAAAATATTGTTCAGATTTAAACTTTAAGTTGGAGACTTGTACATTGTCAAATTCATATTGCCATCAGGGAAAAAAAAAAGTAGTGCTTCTTCCCAATGAAGAGGTGTATCTGCGAGAATTAAAAGATTTGTTGTTTGGTGAAAGTGAAATCCCGCAAGAGAAAATTTCCATCCCCATGAGACAAGAGCTTATGCAAAGAGATTTGAAAAAGTTCTGCCCATATAATCACACACACGGTTCAGTCATTTCTCATTTGTGTGAATGCTATTGTCAGACAGTTCGTGTACAGAGAAAGAAACGATATTCACTCAGTTATACGTTGCGTTGTCACGATGTAATTCCAAACACGGAATCAATTCAATGCGATAATGATGAAAAGGTAAAAGCGAAAAGAGATCGAATATATGGACATGGGTGATATAACAGAAGTATGTAGATATTGTTCGGCTTTAAACTTTAAGTCGGAGTCTTGTAGATCTTCTGATTTGTGTTGCCATCAGGGAAAAGTAGTGTTCCCTCCCAATGAAGAGGCCTATCCATGAGAATTAAAAGTTTTGTTGTTTGGTGAAAGTGAAATCCACATACGCGAGTGACAGAGATGCAAAGCTGGCGGGGAGGATGAGCGAAGCGAGCAGGGTGAAGCCCCCTAGTTATAAAAAGAACTGGCCACTCCATAAGCATTTGGATCCAGGGCAGATAAACCACTTCTTGATCCAATGGAGATTTGTTTACCTTATCTTCATGTAAAACTTAAACTGATGATGAAGTGATGAATGAGGAAGATGAAGTATTTGATATCTGAGATAAATGTTTCTAAGAATACCTGATGCCAAGATTAAGGAAGGCATTGTCTCAAATGTTTCTTATCACATACCGTTTTATTGCAATTTGTGTATTTTTGTTATTTTTCGCACATGTTTTAAGTATGCATATGCAGTATAACAACTGCAACTGGAACATCTGGGGTGATTTAAAGAAGTAGAGTAGAAGAAGTGGCGGCACTGCTACTAGGACTGCACCTCAGATACACCAAGTCCTGTGAGTGTGCCAGCCATGCTAAAGGCTCTCATTACATTAAAAAGAAAATGGCCACTCCATAAGCATTTGGTTCCTGGGCAGAAAAGTATTGCATATAAACCCTCCGTTGACCCATCAAAACTATTTTTGCCTCTTTTTTCATATAAAACTTGAAAAAGTTCATGAAAACAATGAACAAGATAGATGACGGATTTGAACATTTGAGAGCGATGTCTCCACAAGTAACTGGTGTCAAGACTAAAAGAAGGCCTTTGTATTGGTCCACAAATCAGACGCGTCAAGGATCTTCTAGTGGGTTTGGAGAACTTAGCATGGTAGGCGTTCAAGGATGTCGTTGAGAAGTCCCTTGGCAACTACAGAGTACTCAGCCAACATCCAGATGGTGTTTCGAACATACAAAACCATAAAGTGCAAGCTGTCGCTGAATATTCACTGTCTGCATTCACACTTGGACTTCTTCCCTGCTAATCTTGTTGCAGTCTGTGATGAACTTGATGAAAAGTTTCACCAGGACATCACAACAATAGAAAATCAGAACCCATAAAAGGTTAGACACTGAAACAAGAAGCATCAGACATGGAGTACAAATGAAAACCAGTAGCAAAACATTTTATCTCAACTGAACTCATGCAACGTGTCAGCATCATTAAGTGAATAAACACACCAAATTCAAAAAAATGATCATTTCATGTTTCTCCAAACTCCTATGTGATACAGTCAATCTGAAATTTTAAGAGCATTCAGCCTAAAGCTGTATATCATAATCACCAAAATGTTTTCAGGAAGCATATATTCTAAAAAATATATAATTTAAAGGGTTTACTTTCACCACTGGGTGGCACGATGGAAGTGCTGCTGCCTCGTAACAAGGATTCAAGTCCTTCCTGTGTGCATTCTGATTGTCCTCCCCGTGTCCACACAGGTTTCCTCTGGGTGTTCTGGTTTTCTCCCACAGTCCAAACACATGCCGGTTGGGTGGATTGGCATCGCTTAACTGGCACTTGATGTGTGTCTGTGTGAGAGACTGGCACCCTGCTGGTGGACTGAAGGACTGCACCCTGCTCGGGGTAAAGCTGGTGTAGAAAATGGAGGACGTTTTATGACCTCAAATTGCATTTTATGCATTTAAATATAAAGTTCATAACTGACTTGGACACAGCAGGTATACGGAAGATAATCTGATTGAAGTTTTGTATTCAACTGTAACTTTTTATTCTATTAGGGGTATTCAGATATTTCAAATATTTCAAATAAATCGCAACAGATTTGTGAAATGCCAATGCGTTCCTGATTTTACAAAGGATTGTTGCTTCATACAGTAGAAGAGCATAAGCGGAGTGCAGGCTTCCTTGGTCTGTTAGCAGCCTGCTTGCTATACATTAAAGATTTCTGTTCTACCCAGGTACCTTCTCAAAGCCCAAGAATCCAATGTCATGCCAAGTACACTTTTAAGAATCCTGGTTCTTTAATTAATGGCATTTGATGGTTCTTTACTGGACTGTGTGGTTCCTCTTAGAGTCATTGCTTGACAAAGTACCATTTCATTCTGGGATGGGTTCTCTGCGTATTAAGTTGGCTATTTGGGTTTTGAAAAACTTCCTAATAAGTAGAAAAAAAATGAAATCTTTAATATTTAGCCATCAGGACATGAACAGATGAAGAAAGTCTCATTAGCCTGTGTTATTGTATGCAGTGAGAGAGTGCTTTTCAAATCAGGACCCACCGGTGTGAACCACCAGCACCCCAAAACCCAACACAGACAGGCTGAGACACAAAGCTTTCCAGACAGCACACCCTTATTTAAGTGGGGAAGCGTTTTCTGTTACTCCCCACTTCAAAACTCAATACAAAAGCACCAAATATACTGTAACACACAATCCTTTCTTCTTTCTCTCTGTATCTGTCTCTTCTTCACCTCCACTCCTCCTCTCAAGCTTTGTCCTCCACCTCCCGACACTGGCGCCTCGACTAATGGCTCATTTTATAGTACATTGGGAAGTGCTCCAGGTGTTCCTTGGCTGAAATGGTTCCACTAAGGACTCAGTTGCACCTGCAGCACCCCCTGGTGGCACCCACAGAGCCCAACAGGTCAGGTTGGGGAGCAAACATTGGGACAACGCATTGCAGCTTGGGATCCTGGTTAGCAATCCCCCCAGGCTGACAAGCGGTCCAGTCCCACCCTCCAGAAATGTTATGTGGGCGTCCTCTTGGCCTGGTCCAGCCGCTCGGGTCCTCAACAATGAGGATCCTATGAGCTGGATCACCCTTGGGGAATTGCACCATATGGCCATATTTTTGTAACTGACGCTCCCACACAATGCAGGTAACGTGCCTCATTCGCATCTTCATTTGACACATTTGATTCTCTGAAGGGACACAGCACTGAAGGAGTCCAGTCTTCATCTCAGGTCACTGGAGAGCATCCATGTCTCGCAACCATATAGCAAAACAGGAAGCACCAGGACTCTAAAGACTTAGACCTTCTCATAGATATCAGGAGTGCCACACACCCCTTCATGACCCCCCATGCTCTCCCAATCCATCTACTGACTTCATAGGAAGAGTCACCAGAGACATGAATGTCACTGCTGAGGTAAGTAAACCTCTCGATGAGGTCGACACTCTCTCCGCAAACAGACACCCTGCTGATGGCCATGCCCAAGAGGTCATTAAAGGCCTGGATCTTTGGTTTTTATCAGGACACTCGCAAGCCTGGACACTCAGACTCCTTGCTCAGTCTCTCAAGAGGAGCCCTGATCAGAGCCTCCATTGATTCTGTGAACATCACAGCATCGTCAGCGAGATCAGTGAATCTTTCTTCACCAGCAGATGCTCCATAGCCACTGGACCCCACGACCCTGCCCAACACCCAGTCCATACAAGCATTGAACAGAGTAGGAGCAGAACACACCGCTGACGAACACTAGAATCAACTGGGAAAAACACAGAGGTCCTGCCTCCACTCTGCAAAGCACTCACAGTACCAGTGTACAGGCTGGCCATGATATCCAGCAACCTTGAGGGGATCCCACAAAGTCTCAGGATGTCCCACAGGGCAGCTGATCAACTGAGTCAAATGCTTAAAAGAAACTCTGCCGATATTCGCGTTTGCGCTCCATGAGAACCCTCAGTGCTATTGAGGACGACCCTAGCAAGGACCTTACCCGAGAGCAGTGTTATCCCCCTGTAGTTGCTGCAATCCAGACGATCACCTTTTCCTTTCCATTCCCGTTTTCCAGTCAGTTGGAATGACGCACATCTCCCAAATAGAAGCAAAGATTGCTTGCAATGCCAGGAGGACAGCCTTACCACCAGCCTGGAGAAGTTCACCCCAGATACCACAGGTCCCTGCGGCCTGCTCCAAACTACAACTCCTGACATGCCCTGCAGGAATCCGTGGTGCTGTAGCAACCCAGGGGGGCTGCCTTCTAGTGTCTCAGGGAAGATAATAACTCCAATGTGGTCTCTGTCCTCGGTCCTTCCACCTAGTCAGTGTCCTGACCATCCGTCACACTGGTATTTCACAAATCTGTTCCCATCTAGTCAGACTATTTACTGCATGGAGCCTGCTACAGATCAAGATAAATCAATGTTCTTTCTGGAACCTTCATGTGAATGGGTATCTTTTTGGGACCAAAAATGGTTCCCCTATGGCATCGCCCTGAAGAACCACTCTGCCACTTTTACTTTTAGGAGTGTACCCTTTCCAGAAGTAAACAGTTCTTTGCAAGCAATGCTTTTAAGTGGAACCACACAACGCAGTAAAGAGCCATTAAAGAACCAGGCTTGGTAAGAGCGAGTGCCGTAGTGCCGTTAAACGGTCCACCCGGATGTTTTACAAAAAAAATCTTACTGAAATAACTACTACTAATAAAAGCGACGTCACAATGAAAAATGTCTCGTTATGAATTAAAGTTTACAGGGCGACAGACAAAACCACGCAGACGCGCACGTTTAACCTTCATACGTGTTACTAAAAAAAAAAAGAAAACCCTGCAGCTTGTGTGCGGCGCGAGCGCATCGGGGGTCGCACCGTCGAGCTCAATAAACGCCTTATCGGTCGGGATAAATGAGAATGTCTGCCGGCTGAGACCTCCTTCTTCTTTTTACTCTCCGCGTAAAATCAGTTAGGATAGCAGACGGAGAAGTAAGGCGACTGTGTTGGAGTTGTTAAATGTTTTATTTTCTTTTCACTTTATTTGTTTTTTATGTCTGAGCCCTGAATGAGGCAGAAGGGTACTTGTGTTTATAAGGGTGTTATTCTGCTCAGGTTTTATAGTGGTTCCCCATGGCTTGGCTCCACACTGAAATATTGTCCTTCTCTCTTTCACAAACACACGGCAGCAGTAAGAACCTGGCGCCAGTCACATACTGCAAATGCGCGTCCGACTGCGTGTGTGTGTGTGTGTGTGTGTGTGTGTGTGTGTGGAAAGGGGGGTGGGGGGCGACTTATGGGCACCCCCGTGAGTCCACTTAGTAATTCAGGGACATAAAAACATGTGTGCTCTTCACATCGTCAAGTGCGCAGAATTAACACAAGCGTCTTAAAGTAGCGATTGTTATAATAATAATAATAATAATAATAAAAGAAAAAAATAGAGGCGATTAAACAGTACAGTGATCCTGGCAGTGTGAACTCGGACAGCGAGACAGAAGGGTGGTACCAATAATAGATAGATAGATAGATAGATAGATAGATAGATAGATATGAAAGGCACTATATAAGATAGATAGATAGATAGATAGATAGATAGATAGATAGATAGATAGATAAGGCACTATATGATAGATAGATAGATAGATATGAAAGGCACTATATAATAGATAGATAGATAGATAGATAGATAGATAGATATGAAAGGCACTATATAAGATAGATAGATAGATAGATAGATAGATAGATAACCCCGAAGGAAGTTGCAGGGTTGAATCAGCCGACTCATAAAGCACACATATACATATAACAAGAATGCTGACAGTCTTGTATGCTAACACGATACAAACGCACGTATATATGACAAGTTTTCATGTTCTACGACGCCACCGTAACTTGTACGCTTCGTATTCTGAAGGGATTCCAACTACTTCCCTCCCATTTAACACGAAAGCTGCGCCATTATTAACGGGTGCCCTTTCATGCCTCTTCTTAAGTAATTAACTAATGACTTGGGAGGCTCGGCGCCGACTCCAAGGGTGGAGAGGTTCTGTGCGCCCCCCTCCTAAACTTTGTGCGTCTCAAATGATAATGAGTTCTCTAAACAAATAAATAAAGAAAGAAAACCAAAGGTTCATAGAGTTAAACATAACAAGATCGTGACAAGGAAAAACTTACTTTAAAATGACTATAAACGCAAACGATTTAAACATTGACACGTTTTGGGAACAAAGCAAAATAAAAGTAGACTTGAGCCAAATGTAAGTTGCGCAGCACGCAAATGTCATGTATGGAAGATGGACGCACTTGGGGACGGCTCGACTCGAAAGGGCACTTCAAACTGCTCCCTCAGAGAAGCCTTTCCTTTAAGTGTCTGTCTAAGACAATACCCAAACATGGAGATTAAACTGGAAAATTTCACCCAATCTGTTCATTTACAGTACGCGGATATGTATGTAAACTATTCTTTTGGACTATAGAGTCACAAGAGGCACTCTACATGTTTTACGATAAAAAGGCTTAAACCTTCCTTGCAGCACAGCATCGTTTATATATACGAATATATAAATAATAAGCTCGTTCAGTATTTATTCTCACGTTACTTAAAACCCCCGCCTACTCTTCTGTCCAAAGTTATGTCTTGGCTTTGCTGAACCTTCAAATAAACGGCAGCTCTTGCCTCCCTGATTTAAAGGTCTCTCGCTCTCTCGCCCACACACAGCATCAAAGAATGGCGAATTTAAATAAATAAATGCCATTCAGCACATTGTCTTCAGTGCCAGCTTCTCGTTGTTCATTACATAATAATTTTAAATGGCGCCTAAGTTAACAATCTACAGTGGTTTTCCATTTAATCCCTCAGACAAAATAGCATTAAGTGCACGTATCCATTTCCCTACTTTTGTTTCCATTTTGGATGATGTATAGCACAATTAGTTCTTCTATAACTATAAATGGTATGAAATATGGGCATCTCTACTCCACGGAAATAACAACTTTGCATGATTTTATTTACCGATTATCATTATTATTGATGTATATGAAAAAAAAAAACTGAAAAATTTGCTGTAGGTGTTCATTACATATTTCCGTCCATTATGACTTTAATTGTTTGCAAATACATTGTTACGGCAGATTTCACAGCATTGAAAGAAGAACAGATGATTTATGGCGCAAAGAACAACAAGAATCTCGTCGGCCAAATTACGTTATAGTGGAGCAAACACTGGAAGTCATAAATCTGGTAACTACTTTAACTACACTCAACGCTCATTCATATAATGCCTTTCACATCTATCTATCTATCTATCTATCTATCTATCTATCTATCTATCTATCTATCTATCTATCTATCTATTTGTTATATAGTGCCTTTCACATCTATCTAATATAGTGCCTTACACATCTACCTATCTATCTGTAATATAGTGCCTTTCACATCTATCTAATATAGTGCCTTACACATCTACCTATCTATCTGTTATATAGTGCCTTTCATATCTATCTATCTATCTATCTATCTATCTATCTATCTGTTATATAGTGCCTTTCATATCTATCTAATATACTGCCTTACATATCTACCTATCTATCTGTTATATAGTGCCTTTCATATCTATTTATCTATCTATCTATCTATCTATCTGTTATATAGTGCCTTTCATATCTATCTATCTGTTTGTTATATAGTGCCTTTCATATCTATCTAATATAGTTCCTTACACATCTATCTATCTATCTATCTATCTATCTATCTGTTATATAGTGCCTTTCATATCTATCTATCTATCTATCTATCTATCTATCTATCTATCTATCTATCTATCTAATATAGTGCCTTACACATCTATCTATCTATCTATCTATCTATCTATCTATCTATCTATCTATCTATCTATCTGTTATATAGTGCCTTTCATATCTATCTGTCTGTCTGTTATATAGTGCCTTTCATATCTATCTAATATAGTGCCTTACACATCTATCTATCTATCTATCTATCTGTTATATAGTGCCTTTCATATCTATCTATCTATCTAATATAGTGCCTTACACATCTATCTATCTATCTATCTATCTATCTATCTATCTATCTATCTATCTAATCCTGCCTACTATACTAAAAGTACAATCTATCTATCTATCTATCTATCTATCTATCTATCTATCTATCTATCTATCTAATCCTGCCTACTATACTAAAAGTACAATCTATCTATCTATCTATCTATCTATCTATCTATCTATCTATCTATCTATCTATCTATCTATCTATCTATCTGTTATATACTGTGACTCTGCTGTGCTTTATTTTAAATAAAGTCATAAAGCAAAATTAGTGGCAGTCCTATCATATCCATTTTCCTCTCCGCATAGTAATCTTTTGCCAATCCATACAGTTATTTCTGCAAAGATCTACAAATTCATTCATTTCTTCATTTCTTCTTTGGTATTCCATATTCCATATTGCCATATTTCACTCTTCCGAGTCTTTCCATGTTCATTTTATTGGTTTGATTTAATAAGGAATTATTAGAAAGAGTGAGCTTGATGTAAACAAGTAAGCATAAGTAAAAGACGTAACTTTAATTAGTCTAATTAACAGTATTTAGCAGGCAAACGGTTAAAAATTATTTCAACAGCACTTTAAAATTTAACTTGTTTGTTAAGTTTAACATTGTTCTCATAAATTTATGAAAGTCATTATAAAATGATGGCTTTTTTTACATACCACTCTTAAGCTACACTACCTGTTTAATACACTAAATATCTTTGTAAATCATGGGTATAGCTTACGAAATTTAAAGAGAGCAGCAGTCGCCTCGGATTAAGGCAGCGTCGTCAGACTTTCACTTCTGTTGCTTTGCAGCTGACATGAAGGCTGCGAACATTGAGGAGGGTCGAAGGGAAGCTGAAGCCCACCATAGCCAGCACCGGGCGCAAGGCAGGAAC
Organism: Erpetoichthys calabaricus; assembly: GCF_900747795.2. Classification (NCBI taxonomy): domain Eukaryota; kingdom Metazoa; phylum Chordata; class Cladistia; order Polypteriformes; family Polypteridae; genus Erpetoichthys; species Erpetoichthys calabaricus. Next base: position 22,817,664 of record NC_041407.2, read on the forward strand.
AACCCCTGGACATGGCGCCAGTCCATCGCGGGTAATAACCATCTCTAGTCACTGACAGGTACCTGTATTTTCAATGCAGTATTTACACAGTAAATAAAGTACTGCATGTCAAACCGTTCTGCCTCCTTCACTCTTATTTAATGGCTCTTTACGGGGTTGTGCGGTTCCTTATAAAACCTCCGCTTGTCGAGGAACCGTTTAATTCAGGGAAGGGTTCCCTGCATGTGGAATTGGCTCTTTGGGATTTGAAAAGGTTCCTAATATGTGAACAAAACCGAAGTCTGTAATGTATAGTAGGCTGCCTAGCAGGATACTAGCAGATCAAGAAAACGTGAACTTTGCGTGTTGCTGTACGCCGCGAGAGTCCTTTGAAGATCGGAGACCCTTCTGGTATTTCATAAATCTGTTCCCAGCTATTTTATGTTTGCGAATGGACCCTACCATGGATCTAAATAAATAAAGACTCTTTCTGGGACCTCCATGTGGATGGCTCCTTAGGGAAGCAAATGGTTCCCCTAGTGAACTTTTTTAAGAGTGTCGGCGCCTTATTGGTAGTTGCGCCTGTCAGGATAAGCGGGCTTGTGAATGGATGGATGGACGGATGGGTTTAGTTATTATGAAAACCTACTGTATGTAGAGTCACATATTTATACTGTATTAAGTTAGTCATTCAGTCATTATCCAACCTGCTATATCCTAACACAGGGTCACGGGGGTCTGCTGGAGCCAACCCCAGCCAGCTTAGGGCGCAAGGTAGGAACAAATCCCCGGGCAGGGCGCCAGCCCACCGCAGACTGTATTAAGTAACCTTCTTATAATCAGTCATTCTAAGTTCTTCTAAACCTGTATGTATTCAAAGAACACGCACGCAATCGCCCTGCTAATTTAGGCTAAATAATAACTAAATGGACTGATTCTTTCTCCTTGCAACAAAGAAGACATCTTTTTAGGTTAAACGTCTCTCCGTTCAGACACATGACGCTTTGATGCGTTATTTAAAGGTTGTATTCACGGTCAGAGTGTGTACCGCTATGACAGGTATACAATATGTGGATTGTACCTATCGGTAAATATACGAACAGTACGTTTATGTGTTCATGTATGTTTGCCAGCATGAATACATTCAATGGAAATAAATGACTATAAACGTGTATTCTGTGTAACTCCTCTATCGAAGTACCAATAACCCAAATGAGCTTATTTTATATTACCACAAGATCAACGTGCCAATATCCCAAACTACTGTACAAACCTACAGTACAGTAAAATGAGATTCTGACCGCGCTGATTAGGATGGACTAACTTGTCAACGCCAGTAGAGGGCGTAAAGATTCCAGGCACGCTTATACACGCAAGCAGAGACGAAACCCCCGGACTTAATCCGCCCCCACCCCGCCCTCGTCACTCGTCACCACGCCCTCTGAGGGAAGGTGGTGTTCTGGCTTCAAATTAAAAATTCTGGGTCGCATATTACATCACAGCGTTATGGGATAAATCAGAAGAGCCAGGTAATTCTCAGCTTGACTTCTTGCAAAAAGAAAAAATGCATCTGCAGAGCAGTGTGGAGTCAGAGCTGAAAGCTGCTGATCGAATCTCAGTCCTGTGCGGACTCCTGCGGGCGACTGCGACTGCGCATCAGGCAACAGCTGCACCGGCTTCCAGGCTCCTGTCGCACTAGCCGAAATCAGTCTGCTACTATCCTGTTTGAAACTGAATTTGTATTCGTTTTATTTCCAGGAACATAATTATGTGTCATGCTCTGTGATGAAATAGAAAAGTCTTTATGCCTTTGATTTCATATTTAACAAACTCTTTTATTGCCACAGTGAAGTACCTGCAACTGAAGAGACAGCTAAACGTGTAACCTTATAGAGGATAATATATATATATATATATTTCTTTTTCTTCTGGTGTGATTGAAACCGTCCTAAGGATTTCGTCTTCCTAATCAGTGCCTTACCTGCAGGGCAACGTGGATGCATGCTTGAGATTTTTCTAAAACTGATATATACACATAAAACTTTTTTTTTAAAAAGTACTTCAGTGTATTATTCTTATTCTAGTTGCATTAGATAATGGATCATCCCCAGTGCTTTGTGTCCTTGTGCGTTTTTGCTTTGTTGATTGGTTTATGGATGGATGGAGGCGTTTGTCAGCATTACTATCACCTACGCCCTGTCCCCAGTGAAAACTTACCACTTGTGGATCTTATAGAGCATCCGGACCCCACGTTCGACCCCAAGGAACGGGACCTTAACGAGACAGAACTCCGAAGTATCTTGGGCAGCAGCTATGACTCTCAACACATGTCCATTTCACCTCCAGAGGATAAAAACGCGGGGAGCGAAGAACTGTCCGAGTTGGACCTTACTTTACGGCAGAGGCCCCCCAAAGCCATGCCAAAGGACATCAAATCCATGGATTTCTTTGACATGAGCAATAACAAAAAACACAAACCGAGTAAAAAGCTGCGACGCCGCTTGCAGCTTTGGCTGTGGTCGTACACTTTCTGCCCGGTAGTGTACACGTGGAGTGACCTAGGCGCCCGCTTTTGGCCTCGGTTTGTCAAAGTGGGCAGCTGTTTGAGCAAGCGCTCGTGCTCAGTCCCCGAAGGGATGGTGTGCAAGCCGGCCAAATCAGCGCATTTCACCATCCTGAGGTGGAGGTGCCAGCAGCGCAAAGGAGGACAGAAGTGCACGTGGATACCCATTCAGTACCCCGTCATATCGGAATGCAAATGCTCGTGTTCGAGCTGAAGCGGACTGCTCCCGCATGCGGCGCCCGGCGCTACGCACTGCCAAGTGTACGAATGTAAATGTTCAGTATATGTGGGGCCATTTCATATACATGTAAAAAGGTCAGTATTATACATGCGGTAACCAGCGTCTACTGTATTTGAGGAGCATTCAATATTCTGGTTGTAACGTATCTTTATATTTATATGAAGAGCACTTCGTACTGCGAAGCATTAAACTTAAGTAAAAGAAAAAGAAAAAAAAACTTTTATTTTTGAAGGACTTCACAGCTATTTTCCATTGTTTGGAAATTGTGGTTTCACGAACCTCAGGCGGAGATTTAGAATTTGACAGCTTTTTACAGCTGTGCACACAGAGGTAAATTTGAAAAGTGAATCATGTAAATTAAGAGTAACTACTATTTATTCTTTATATTCATGTAGTAAAAAAAAAAAAGAGTAAAGACTTAAACCACTAAGTTAAAGTGCGAGATGTTTAATTTCTTGACATGGTATGTGATCTGATGGTTTGATCATGAAGGAAACCCGTTTACAAGAAAAGAGAAGTACACAGAAGGTCGTCAGTGTACACACTTGGGTAAGGATCCACACGGACGTCTGTACAAAGTACATGCCATAAATGTGTGTGTGTGTGGGGGGGTGCATTCATATATTAGCTGTAAGGTGTATTATGGGGGGGGGGGGGGGGGGGCAAAAATGAACTTTCCATTTATGTACTGAGGAAAGTGAGAGCGCAATCTCAGACTTCACTTTCTGTCACTCGTTTTCCTTACAGAATGTTACAACTTGAGTGTGTGTGTGTGTGTGTGTGTGTGTCTATGGAAGTGTACTGCTGACCTTAAACATTTATATTTATATTATATTTAGTGGCAAATGTGAACACAGTCTCAGACTTCACTTTCTGTCGTTCGTTTTCCTTACAGAATGTTACACCTATACGTGTATGTATTTACGTGTGTGTGCCTATAGAAGTGTACTGCTGACCTTAAACGTTTATATTGATATTTACACCTAGTGCCAAGTGTGAATGAAATCTCAGATGTAAACCCTTTTATTTATTTTCTTTACGGAATGTTACAACTAAAACTGTATGTATTTAGGTGTGTATGCATATAGACGTGGACTGCTGACCTTAAACATTTATATTGATATTTATACCTAGTGGCAAGTGTGAATGAAATCTCAGATGTAAACCCTGCCACTCATTTTCCTTACAGAATGTTAAAACTATAAGTGATGGTGTCTATAGAAGTGTACTGCTGATCTTTAACATTTACATGTATATTTAAAATAAGCGTGAATGCCAACTCAGAGTTCACTTTGTTTCTTTTGTTTTCCTTATAGAATTTTAAAACTTTAAGTGTGTTGGTGTATGGAGATGTGTATGCCAATGGGAGCCTCCTGCAGATCTTCAACTTTTATATGTATGTTTAAGTATACTGAAGCAAGTGTAAATGTAATTTCAGACTTTACTTTCTGTCAATCATTTTCCTTTTAAAACTTTACGTGAGTGTGTGTGGAGATGTATGCCTGTAGATATTGAATATATTCTGCTGATCTTAAACATTTATGTGTATATTTAGTGTGAATGCAAACTCAGACCTCACAATCTGTCACTCATTTTCCTTATCAAGTGTTAAAACTTTGAGTGTCTATGTAGATGTGTATGCCTATAGACATTATAGACATGTACTGCTGACATTAAACATTTATATTGATATTGATATTTATTTTCTAGTGGCAAGTGTGAGTGAGACTTCAACCACCTCACTCATTTCCCTTACAGAACATTAAAACTGTCTGTAGATGTCTGCTTATAGAATTTTACTGCTGATCTTGAACATTTACATATATATATATATATATATATATATATATATATATATATATATACATTGCATTTGTAGTCTGAGTCTCGACGACCTGAATTGTGTGGGTGGTACCGAGGTTCGATTCCCCGAGAGGGGAGCAGTAGAGTGTGTACACCTGATGAGCCTAAATGAGTGAAAACACGTGTCGCGTACTCTTTGCTTTATTTGACAGTAAAACTATGCTCTTTCTCTCTCTCTCTCTCTCTCTCTCTCTCTCTCTCTCTCTATATATATATATATATATATATATATATATATATAAATAAGTGTGAATGTAAACTCAGACTTCACTTTGTTTCACTCATTTTCCTTATAGGAGTTTAAAGCTTTAAGAGAGTGTATGTATGAAGGTGTGTATACCTATAAGAGTCTCCTGCAGATCTGAAACATTTCTGTGTATATTTAAGTATACTGAAGCAACAGTGAATGTAATTTCAAGCTTCACTTTGTGTCACTCATTTTCCTTATAGAATCTTAATGCTTTAAGTGAGTGTGTATGGAGATGTATGCTTATAGAAGTTTATAGAGATCTGATCTTAAACATTTACACACACACACACACACGTACATATATGCATAGTGAAGCAATTTCGAATGTCATCTCAGATTTCATTTTCTTTTGCTAATTTTACTTGGAGAATGTTATAACTATAAGTGAGTGTGTATGTAGATGTATGTGCCTATAGAAATGTACTTGATACCTTAAACATTTATATACGTATTTAGTGGCAAGTGAGACTTCGTTTTCTTTCACTTTTATTTTCCTTACCAAGTGTTGAAACTATATGTGAGCACAGATGTGTATGCCTTTAGAACTGTAAAACTTTAACTGTCTTTGTGTATGTAGATGTCTATAGGAGTCTACCGCTGGCCTGAAGCATTTACTTGCATATTTAAGTGTACTGCAGCAAGTGTGAGTGCAATCACAAACTTCACTTTCTGTCACTCATTTTCCTTAAAGAAATTTACGACTGTGAGTGTGTACATTGATGTGTATGTCTGTAGAAATATACTGGGGACCTTAAACACTGAAATTTATCTTTAGTGGTAAGAGTAAACACTCTCTCAGAGTTCACTTTCTGTCATTCATTTTCCTTAGAGAGCGTTACAACTGTAAGCGAGTGTGGACAGAGATGATGTGTGTGTCTATGGAAGCCTTCTGCTCTCCTTATGTTATATTCAGTGGCCAGTGTGGCTGCCATCTCAGACTTCACTTCTGTTGCCCTCATTTTTCCTTCTAGAATGACAGGCGGGTGTGTTTGCCTCCAGAGGTCTTCTGCTGACTTGGGCCATTTATATTTCTCTGTGTATGTCAGTTTGGCGGTGCGGGTGTAGCTGAGTCAGCTCTTGACAGATCATTTGCTGTAAGACACGTGTCTCTCACACTCACTGTTGTGAAAAGACAAGGCTGAAACTTGACCCGTGTCACTGACTCTGAAAGAAGTGTAGCCTGGTCACCACATTAACTCCATCCTGTTTGATCCCATCACACATGCAAAATTGTTAGAGCGTAATACCTTACAATAGCTGGCCGTATCCTATTACCCTGGAATTTCTGAAATTCTTCAAAGTGACTGGAGGCAGATAATATAATGCATTCTGGCCTGGTGAGTGAGCACGATGTGGAAGGTTGGGATTTGACATGACAGGCTGGGTTATGGTGCTTGCATTAAAGGTTGTTTAGAGAAAGAAGGGCTTCATTGTTTCTGCCTTTTGCTGGAAGAATATGATGTGTCTGAGCAGCAGAGGCAATAAAACAGTTCACTTCAGCCATCACACAATAGGAAGCTCAACTTTTATTCCTGAAGAGACGTGAAAGACTGCTTCAAAATTACGTAAATAAGTGCTGAGGTAATTTAAATTGCCATTGTAAATGTGGCGATGCTACAGTAACACTTTTGGCAGAGCTGTGATTAAACCTTACCTTTTTTTTGTGTACGTATTGCAGAATGTATATTATACATAATCTGCGGTGGGTTGGCACCCTGCCCGGGATTGGTTCCTGCCTTGTGCCCTGTGTTGGCTGGGATTGGCTCCAGCAGACCCCCGTGACCCTGTATTCGGATTCAGCGGGTTGGAAAATGGATGGATGGATATTATACATAATGTGGTAGTATATATACTGTGTATATATATATATATATATATATATATATATATATATATATATATATATATATATATATATATATATATACAGGGATGGGCAAAAGTAGGTTTACAGTTGTTCGTATGGAAAAAGACATGCAGGTTATGATTATTACAACAGCTTTATTAACTTTATTAACTCAAAAGAATGTCACAATGGCACAGTGCACTTAGGTACAATCTTGTAAGTGCTTACATTTCCAGCCTCAGCTACTCACAACTGTAAACCTACTTTTGCCCACCCCTATATATATATATATATATACACGTATAGTTTATTTGATGGAATGATTAAACATCCTACCTCCTATGTAATGGAATAATGGGAAGCCCTTCATAAATTCCTTCAATCAAGTTAATATTGCTTAATGTTAAACATGCATATTGCTCCAGCAACTTTACAAATGTACTGATCCACACCTGAATATGCCAATCTGAAGACTTACTACCATTATCTAGGTTCAGACATTTTGCTCCTTGGCAGCGATGACGTGATGCTTATTGCTGCTGGATTACAGTTTTATTCTCTACTTCACAATACTGGGAGATGTGACCCGAGTCTTCTTACAGCTGAGCTCCTCTTTTCTATAAATCAAGTGTGTGCGATCAACCTCTCTCACTATACAGTTCCTTCAGTATGGTGCATCTCTGTCTTCGTGGCACTCTGGGATCCTCTTCCATCTTCACTGATCCTCATGACAAACTGCACCGTTTTGTGACACCATGTTGTGTTCTGTTCTTCATATTAGTTTCAGGTACTCTGGCCATATTTCAAAGAATGAGCTCATCTATTATTCTACGTGGGTATTCAGACAGCCTTGCACTTCGTGCGGGCGTCTCGAATATCCTTTATTTCTTCATGGAAATCTGAGTTTTTCAGTTCTTTTAATTAGTGTCTGTGATATGTTTTGCATATGTGTGGATATTCCTGCCAATTTGTACAGCGATGGAACTCTACAGTTTCTGCTTTTTTTTTTTTTTTTTGCAAGATTTGGAATCATTCAGTTCTTCATGTTATCTGTGCATATTCTTACATTTTTCTGTTATCAAAATTCATGTTTTTGAAACCTTGCCCATTTCTCTAGTTTTTTTATCGATGTCTGCAGTATTGTCCCATGTTGAAGAACAGTGAGAAATGTATCGTCAATGCTGTGAGGGGATACGGCTGTTCATCATGTAGGTTTAAAATAGTCAGCTCTCTGGTGTTAGCTTTTGGTATTCTTAATGTCAATCAAAATTACACTTACTGTCTGTTCTTCAGAAAAGCCCTGCAAAGTCCTTACTCGTGTGTCATACATGTTATAATTTGAATTGAAGTCTGAAATACCCCACATTCAACAGCCTGTGACTTGTCATTCAACGTACACCACACCACATCCTCAGCTTCATCTCCCAAACTCCAAACGGTCTGGCAAATCTTATTTGGAGTTTGGCTTATTATGTTGCTTAAAATTGGATTCTGAGATGGTCTTTCTATAAAAATGAAAGGTGTGTGAGTAGAAGTGACAAGTAACGTTCTCTTTATGCTTCATTAAATCACTTGATTCAAATACATAATTCTCATGGAAAACACAGAAGACCTGGTTTAATAAAAAAAAATAATCCAAACAATTACAAGATATTCAATCAAACTATTACATAGTACCTTTCACATCTATCTATCTATCTATCTATCTATCTATCTATCTATCTATCTATCTATCTATCTATCTATCTATCTATCTATCTATCTATCTATCTATCTTATATAGTGCCTTACACATCTATCTATCTATCTATCTATCTATCTATCTATCTATCTATCTATCTATCTATCTATCTATCTATCCATCTATCTATCTTATATAGTGCCTTACATATCTATCTATCTATCTATCTATCTATCTATCTATCTATCTATCTATCTATCTATCTATCTATCTATCTATCTATCTATCTATCTTATATAGTGCCTTACATATCTATCTATCTATCTATCTATCTATCTATCTATCTATCTATCTATCTATCTATCTATCTATCTATCTTATATAGTGCCTTACATATCTATCTATCTATCTATCTATCTATCTATCTATCTATCTATCTATCTATCTATCTATCTATCTATCTATCTATCTATCTATCTATATTATACAGTGCCTTACATATCTATCTATCTATCTATCTATCTATCTATCTATCTATCTATCTATCTATCTATCTATCTATCTATCTATATTATATAGTGCCTTACACATCTATCTATCTATCTATCTATCTATCTATCTATCTATCTATCTATCTATCTATCTATCTATCTATCTATCTTATATAGTGCCTTACATATCTATCTATCTATCTATCTATCTATCTATCTATCTATCTATCTATCTATCTATCTATCTATCTATCTATCTATCTATATTATATAGTGCCTTACACATCTATCTATCTATCTATCTATCTATCTATCTATCTATCTATCTATCTATCTATCTATCTATCTATCTATCTATCTATCTATCTATCTATCTATCTATCTATCTATATTATATAGTGCCTTACACATCTATCTATCTATCTATCTATCTATCTATCTATCTATCTATCTATCTATCTATCTATCTATCTATCTATCTATCTTATATAGTGCCTTACATATCTATCTATCTATCTATCTATCTATCTATCTATCTATCTATCTATCTATCTATCTATCTATCTATCTATATTATATAGTGCCTTACACATCTATCTATCTATCTATCTATCTATCTATCTATCTATCTATCTATCTATCTATCTATATTATATAGTGCCTTACACATCTATCTATCTATCTATCTATCTATCTATCTATCTATCTATCTATCTATCTATCATTAACCCCATCCCTTCTGCCCCCTTCCCCTTTCTCTTTCTCTTTCATTTTTTAAAGTTACGTTAGACACAATTGTCGAACAGCACACCAATTTTTACCTTTTCCAGTCACAGATGAGTGCCTTTGGTGTTCATTAAGTTGGCAAAGTGAACAGCAGCATTATTTCTTTTAAAGCAAAACGCCCTGCCCCAGACAATCTGAAGGGGTCTTTGTGAAAGGATTAAAACTTAAAGGGCTTCATCTTATGATTCTTTCTTTTAATCTGTGTGGCGCCTGAGAGACATGCTGGATGGATGATCGCATGTAAAAATATTCCGATGTCTGCTACCTTCAGTCTCCAGTCAAGGAAAACAAACTTTGCCTGTTTCACTGCAAGAAAGAGGATATTGAGATTTTTGTATAGGAATAAATTGTCAGGGTCTGCATGCTCATAATTATTTCTGACAAATTCAGAAGTAACCCTTTAAAGTGTGTGTGCAGTCCACAATATGGGCAAAGAAAAAGCAAAACATTGTAACTTTTCTGTGGCCTTTCACATGTAGTATTTAAGTGGGGTTTTTTTAATATATTTTAAAAAGTACTACTACTAGTATTCTTGCACAAATATATCCTTTTTTTTTTTTTTTTTTAATGAGGACATAGTAAAGAGAAGCACGCAAGATATGCTAATAAAACCATGGCTCCCAACAGGACACTCGCCAAGTTCTTAAAATGTCAACACGCTTCACTCTAAACTGTGAAGTTTCACTGTAACAAACGCCACAACTGTGGCTGCAGATAAACTAACAGGAGGCTGTTTATTCTCTTCTGTTCAGCACTGGCCACCGCCGACAGAACCCAGACTCCCATGTCTATCAATCCATTCAAAATATTTTGTAGACAGTCACAGGGCTGACTAAGAAAAACAAACAGCTACTTTGCTAAATAACTTAAGCGCAGTGTGCGTTTCTTAAACCGAAATGCCATTAACTGGAAACCAAGTTGCCGTCTCTCCAGCGTCTCTGGAGCTACATGGTTGTGCTTAATTAGCGTGGGCAGGACAGACACGCTCCGTCTGTTTACTCAGAATAATTAAATAAGCTGCATAGATTGGCGGCTTGTGTATGCGGTACACAAATGCAACGTACATATGCACACATATGTAGCCCTTCATATTTTCTTTAGAAATCTGCATTGCGTGATTTACATTTGTCACTCACTTTTTGATACATAAATACACAATCATCCTGGACTCCTGCGGCCTACACAACCACACATCTTCTCATTTGAGCCTGGAAAGATCATGCAAATGGCACGCCAGACCACCGCCATACTCACAAAACACATCCACGCGTGCCAACGCTGGATGATCTAGAGTCATAAATTTACTTCTAAATGTATAATTCAAAGAAAGCAGGAGCACAAAAATACATGCAAATCGTATTAACACGACCGACACTTCAATCTGAAATTCAGACTCAAGACAGCAGCATAGATGATTACCGTGATGCCATGTCTTCCAATGTCAGATTTAGTTGTGTCCAACCGTCTTTACGCTTACTTATTAGACGACTCACAATGTAGGAGATACAATTGATTGCAGTTCTTTTGTTGTGCTGATTGGATCACACAAGACATCTTTCGAAGGTAATAGGGATAGCGTCTGTATCTCACATTGCATCAGACAGTGCCCATGCACATTCACTGATTTCAAATAAGTTTCTAGTTCGAGCTTATTTGTCATTCTAGACTGATCTAAAATACAGTAGGTCGAAATTGCGTTATTCGTGACCCCAAAATGGGCAAAAGGGGAAAGGGAAAAACCGCAAAAAGGTAAACCACAAAGTCCAACCAATATGTATGTAAAATAGTCAATTAAATACTATGGCTAAAAATAAATAATTACTTGTATAAAGACTGGCTTGTGATGTGCAGGTTACAGAGAGTTTAGCAGTCTTACAGCCTGTGGGAAGAAGCCATTGCACATTCTGGCTATTCTTGATTTTATGGAGTGGCATCTCCTACCAGATGACAATCGATCGATCAGTTCATGAGAGGGGCGTAAGGAATCTCAGTAGTGTCTCGGTAGAAGGTGGTGAGGATGGGTGGAGGAATTCTCACTCGCTTCCGCCTCCAAAGGAAGTGCAACCTCTGCTGAGCTGTCTTGATATACCCAATCGTAACAGCGCACAAATACTGTATTTCAGAAAACTTAACATCAAGGCCATGGGCTCTAATAAACTAGAGTGCTTCATAGATTAGATTAGATTTGCTTCAATTAGGTTTTATTCAATTCGATTCCTAATCTGGGGTAGTTCTGGTGTCTGTAGGTAAAGTGAAACCAAAGCTCCACCTGTCATGGTTTTAGGTTTGGAGGCCCATGTTACTGTTAATTATAGATTATAGATTAGATTAAATTAGATTTGATTCGATTCGATTCGATTTGACTCCTAACCTGGGGTAGTTCGGGTGTCTGTGAAAAAAAAAGCGAAAATAAAATAAAATAAATACAATAAAATAAAGTGAAACCAAAGCTCCACCAGTCATGGTTTTAGGCTTGAAGGCCTGTGTTATTGTTAATTATGTGGCTGATATACAATACTTGAGACACAGTTGGTTTAATTTCTTTTGTTTATCCAACACCTTGCAAAGGTAATAAGAACGCCCTCTGTATTTCACATTGCATCAGACACGTTCTCAAAAGTGACCAAAACCATCCACCTATTTAAAATAAGTTGGAACACCCAAGTCATAACAGCACACAAATATTTCAGAAAACTTAACATCAAAGCCATGGTGCTATGATCAGGAAAGGTGGAACCATTAAGGCGAATTAGGCATTCGCTTAGGGCGCAGATCATAAGGCCAGGCGGGGAACCCAGCCACATGGGTTAGTTACCAAACAGTCAGTTGGTGAACTAATAAGCTTGGTCTAGGGTGCAAAATAACTTAGCATCGGCATTGGCACTGTGATATACTATAGTGTTTCTTAATCTGGGGCTGTACTGGCGTCTGCAGCTAAAGTGAAACCAAAGCTCCACCAGTTATGGTTTTATGTCTGATTTATGGGTACAACCAGCTGGGAGGAGGCCCTGTGGAAGACTCAGGGCTCACTGAAAGGATTATCTTTCCCAGATGGCCTAGAAATGCCATGGGAGTCCACCATATGAGCTGGCAAGTGTGGCTGGGGAAAGAGACATATGGGCATCACTGCTAAGACTGTTGCACGTACCATGACTGGGTTTCAGATAAATGGTCAAAAATGAATGAATGAATGAATGAACTGCCCGTGTTGTGATTAATTATGTGGATGACTTTCAATATTTGAGGTAGAATTGGTCTTATTTCTATTGTTTTTCCAACTGGATCACACAAAACATCTTGCAAAGGTAATAAGAATAGAATCTGTATCTCATATTGCATCAAACAGTTCCCAAAGTGCCCAAGTTGGCACACCCAAGTCATAACAGCATGTAAATATTTCAGAAAACATCAATGCCACTGCTTCTAAATCTGGTGTTGTGCAGGCTTCTGAAGCTTACGTGAAACCAAAGCTCCACCAGTTATGGTTTTAGGTCTGATTTACGGGTACAACCAGCTGGGAGGAGACCCTGGGGAAGACCCAGGGCTCACCTGGGGGATTATATCTCCCATATGGCATGGAAACACCTTGGGATCCCACAGCTCAAGTTGGCAGGTGTGGCTGGGGAAAAAGACATATGGGCCTCACTTCTAAGACTGTTATAGATTCATATAAATGGTGGAAAAGGAATGAAGTGGCTGACTTACAACATGTGAGATACAATTGGTTAAATCTCTTTTGCTTTTTCCAGCTGGCGCACAGGCAGGTGAGGTGACTTGCTTGTTGTCACACAGCTTCAGTAGCAGGATTTGAACAGACATCCTCAGGGTTGGAAGTCCAAAGCCTTAACCACTACAGCACAGCAGCACAGTCGCATTACATGATCGGTAAATGATGCATTTTTGAAATTCCTCTTGCTTGTCTACCAGATTGTGGATCTCTCTTCAGCATCATTCCTGGCTGGGGCTCTTTCAGAAGCTGCTGAATGCGGTCATGAATGGCAGCAAGGCAGCCCAGAGTGATTGTGTGCACTGGCTAAGAGAAGCCACCCTGAAGAAGAGCACAAAATTTGATAATGAAGACATCTAGGATATTATAGTTAACAAAAACTAAAATCAACACTTAATCTATAAATAAAGAAAACATTTTCATAAACTGAAATAAAATAATTAGCAAAATTGAAATAAAAGCTAAAACTAAATGAAACTATTAAAGTAGCTGAAAAGACTAACTGAAATAAAATAATAATTTACTGAAAATATTTTTAGTTTTCGTAACAACTGGACTTACGCAAGGGCTAGCCTGGGCAGCAAAATTCATTTAAATATATTAATAAGAATTTCATATTTAGTTTTTGAATAAATATTCCTGCCATTGGTCTTTAACCCTTGTAACTTTTAACTCTAAAACAGAAAGTCATCCCCGACGAGACATCTGCATATATTCATCCAGTAAATGGCGGCTGGTGATGGAGGGCCGGTGTTGACACAGCATTTGCGGTGACAGTGCAGGCTGAATACAATTAATATGGCCAGCAGAAAATAACAAAGAACAGTATGGGAGATTTTTAATACAATAATGAAGGGATTAATTATAAGCACATTGTCTTGGAGCAGGATATGTTGTGTGCTGTGGACATTTGGAGTAAAAATCCCTCAAACCTTAAAAATCATCTACATTTCATCACAAATTGACCCATATTAGGCAAGAAAAGGAAAAGCTGAAACGTGCCAAAAGTCAGCGCAAATTTGTTCGGCACAAATGATATAGAAAATATTTTTAAAATTATAAAATTGTATAAAATTGCTCATAGTCAGTATCTGGTTTTGATTATGCTTGTTTTCTATCAGAGAAAAGCCAAACCAGATTGTAAGCCATGTAGTGTAGTAAGCATCCACTAACATTAAACTCATATTATGTCCAAATCTATTATGTCTACAATTCTGTCTAATTGTGGCACAAAACTAAACTCCATAGTGGCTCTTAACTAATACCATCTCTCTATATATAAAATCCAACACCCGTCTGTCTGTTTGTATGTCTGTCTGCTTTTCACAAGAGAACTACATAGAGCGGGTTTTTTTCTATAATTTGCTTGAACATTGCAGTTGATTTTGCGACTTCTCTCATCATGCTAAGTATTATAGTTCGCTTGCGTGAATTCCAAGAGAGACGCAGCGGGCCGAGGGGAGGGGGACGTGGCCCTCCTCACTCACGCACCAGCCTCGGGGTGTATCTTACACCCACTTAGCTAGCGAACGAGAAGAACTACTTCACGGATTTAGATCAGGCTTTTTTCTATAATTTGCTTGAACATTGCTGTTGATTTTGTGACTTCTCTCATTGAGCTAAGTATCATAGTTTGCTTGCAGGAGCGATAAATTCTCACTAATCCGAGACAGAGGCTGCGTGTCGAGGGGAAGGGGAAGCATGACGTCTGGAGTGGGGAGTCGGACAGAGCCCTCCTCACTGTCCTGTTTCAATTCTATGCTTGCAGAGCCACAAGAGATGGCTAGTAATTACTAAAACTAAAACTGAAACTAATATATATATATAAATAATTTAGAAATGTCTTTGTGAAATAAAAGCTAAAAATACACCATGAAGAAAAATTAAAACTAAACTGAATTTCCAAGTAAAATCAGAAATAATCTTACTTTCCACGTAAGATCAGAAATAAAAACTAATATGAAAAGGCAAAACCTTGGAAGACATAAAATTGTCAGCCCAGATGCAAACGTTGTTATTTATGTTGAGCGCGTGAGGTAGCTGACAACATGTCTTTTTCATAAAGAAACAACTAATAGTCTGTAGAAAATTGAAATTTAGAAGGAAAAATTTTCAAAACATCTCTTTCTGTTAAAAAATTGGTAATGCACAGCAGGTGTCAGGGAAGATACCATGCACAAGATGAATGGATGCATTGCATCATTGTGTTATAAAGCTTGCTATTATAGCTATGTCACCAGAATATTAGAACGATTTTTCTTACTCTGTCGTAGAAGCAAATCTGAAGTGAACCAAAGATTTATCATTTTTACAGAATCCTATTAACGGTGTCACAGTTTGGCATAAGAAAGGATTGTAACGGGACTGTTAATTTGCTTTAGCCCGGGATTAGTCACCGTAAATATGAGCCGGCATTCATATTGAGGAGCCAATAAAAATGGCAAGCCTGCAAAGTGGCAAACAGAATTCTATCTAGTGTGGCATGGAGAGCAGTCCTTTTAAAGATAGTGAACCACCTGAAAGAATCACTTAAAGAGCAAAAGAATCCACACAATTCTACATTGGTGTGAGCAGTGGGATGAAAATAAGGCCTACCGTCTGATTAAGATGCCAAGTGCTGTAAAGACCTGCAGTTGACTTGTTTGGCTCTTCCGAGGAGTTGATGGAGAGTCTCAAGACTGAGATCCAGGATCAGTGCAGGGATGAAGACCGTTGAGAAACTGCTACCCCTGTACCTCCATGACTGCTTCCTCCATCTGCTAGGGTCCGTTGGCCTGGGTGTATGGATGTCAGTGGAGCTTCAGGTTCATGCAGCTGGGAAAAAGTGTGGCAGGTCGGGTTGTCACTGACCTCAGGTGAGTTATGTGAAGCAGGGCCAATGGTAAAACTGTACAGGTAACAGGCAAGATTAGGGACAACCTCAGAGCCAAGATCCAAACCTGAAATGCCATTTGAGGGACCATTTCAGTGAAGGTAAGCAGCCAACAAAGCAGTAAATTTGTGTGATGGTCTGGCTTGGCTCCACTTCATTCATCAATAGCATAACCAAGGATGAGCCGGGCAAATGAGAACACATACAATCAGCCAGAGGTGGTGCAAAGTGTTTAATTTTCAAAAGTTAGTGCAGTGCTTCTTGCTAAATAAATAATTCAATATAAAACAGGTGAAAATTGTGCAGGTTAAAATGTCAAATAAACAACAATAAATAGATCCGTAGAAACACGGTTAAAATCCAGGCAGAATCTTCTTCTTAAAAAACATGAGCCCCAATGCCTCTTTCAGAAATCTGCCGTCTCCTCAGCTTATCCCATCAGGGACTTGCGGCAAGAGGAGACGGCAGCCAACAGGTGCATCTCTTTATCCTGTGTTCTGCAGGACAGCACCCTACTCCCCTGTGTAAATCAATAAATTTCCTTTGGGACATACTCCTGACCACCTGCCTCCTTTCTTCTCCTTTAACCTCTTTTCCTTCTTTTACCTTTTCTACCTGTGGACGCTGACACTCGGCCTAACAAGACATGGAGAGTCAATAAGGAGCAGCTGAGGAGACTACACGGGCCCACAACTGACTATCAACTCGCTACTCCCACTGAACTCCCCACGACCGCGCAGCGGAGTGCCGCACCCACAAGCCCGAGTCTAACCGCAACACTTGCAATTTATTTATTTATTTAAAATGGCATAACCGCCATGAACCTCACAGTACCACAACCTTCATCTCCAGACCAGTAGGTTCACCTGTGTTGTATCTCAGCTACCCTCTAGCTGGGGTTCAGATGTTTCATTTCTGCCTATTTTGTTCACTTGTTATGTCATCAGTGTGGATTATTTAGTGTTCATGTGTCAAAGGGTGTTCTGTTATGTTCAGCAAACTTTGTGGGTGGTTCTCCAACCTGCCCATCATTGCAGGGGACTACCCTTGGCCCTGTGAAGCTTGACAAAAACCCAGAGTCCCTTGCGGTTCATTGAATGTGCTTATGGTGGTGGTGAGTTCTCCTGTGTTTATTGCTTTTTGATTATTGTGAATCACTGCATTTTTGTGCTCTGCCTTTTGACCACTCTTGGATTTGGGCACTGTGGTTGCTTTTGGAATCATCTATTTCAAAGGTATTGCCTTCTTTTTCTTTCTTTTTGTGCCATAGTGCATGCTTTGTAGCGAAAAATTGATAAAGATTCTTCATTGCCCTTTTTGAGTGACTAGCTGAAATGAATGATCCCCCCTCTAGTGGGCATTTTGAGTCCTTGTTTGAGAGTGTATGCTTCTTAAATGACATTTCATGGTTCGTTGTTGGCTTTTGTGGTTCTTTGTAGAACTCTTGCTTGACAAAGCATTAGTTCATTCTGGGACGAGTTCTGTGCATGTAAAGTTGGTTATGTGGAAGAAAATGTGCAATGTTGGTTATGTGGAAGAATAAAATGAAATCTTTAATGTATGGTAGGCTACCTAGCAGGACACAATCAAATACAATTAGTTGGTGTTATTGTAAGCAGTCAGAACTTTTTTCAAAATCAGGAGCCCATGAATATTCACAGATCTGTTACCGCCTAATCATGTTTTTTGTACTGTATGGCGCCTGTTACAGATCTAAATCAATACAGGTTCCACATGTGGAATGGATATTTAGGGAACCAAAAATGGTTCCGCTTTTTGCATTTTTCAGAAGAACCACTCTGGCACCTTTCTTTTTAAGAGTATACTTCATAACAGCCTGCTAATTTGTAAACGAGAGTTCACAGCACTAAAGAGAAGCGTTTAACACCTCAGCAGCACAGCACTCAACATTCCCATAGTGTCATCAGACAATGAACAACAACAACGACGATATTTATTTACTGTATATAGCACATATCATACAAATGATGTAGCTCAAAAGTGCTTTACAAGATGGAGAAAGAAAAAAAGAAAACAATATAAAAATAAAATTAGGCAATAGCAATTAACAAAGAATAAAGAAGCGCTCAAGACCTCTGCTCATGTGATCTGGTCACCGACAGCACCACCACAGTGCAAAATAAACGTCACTCTGTAGAATTGTGTGCCACTTTGAGGTTTTGGAATTTGTCGCTGGAGATGTAGCGGTGCTGACAAGTTCTACCAGCCAGAGACGAGCTGGCATCACACAAATGTGCAGTTTCAGAGCAGGCTGCAGGGGATCCGATTAAAACAGCAAGCCAAGCAAAGTGGCGCAGACTGAATAGCAACTTGTGTGGCAGCAGCAAGCAGTCCTTTTAATGAGATTAGTAATAATTTTATTTATGATGTGCCTTTCAGATCCGGCTCTCTGGATCCTCATTGGATGGACCAGGCCAAGGGGACACCATGGCATATAGAAGGTGGGACTGGACTGCATGTCTGCATTTGCCAGAGGTGTTTCGTTGTGTGGTAGGTGTGGCAATGCGCTGTATCAGTACATGCGTACCCATCCTGACCTACCCCAAGAGCGCGGTTACAAGAGAGGTTAGGAGAAGCGCGTTGCTGTACGCACCACACGATGAAGCACCTGGATTGGGACCCGAGTGCAGAGGGTGACACCTCAGCACCACACTTGAACAATGTGAGGTTTTTCTTACGGTGGCTGGAGTGCCAATCCTGCCACCAACCCTCAAGATTTCCCTGCAGGTTGGAGGACCTGCTTGCAGATTAACGTCACACCCAGGATGGAGCAATTGCAGGTTAAGGGTCTTGCTCAAGGGCCCAACAGACTAGAGTCACTTGTGGCAATCCGGCAACCTTCTGATTGCCAGCGCAGATCCCTAACTCAGAGCCACCACTCCACCCACTCAAGGCATAGTAAAAATACATAACAAGGTATATTACAAGCAGAATTATCCAAAGGATTCAGCAAACAGATACGTTTTCAGTCTATTTTTAGTGACTTGGTGTCTCTGATCTTCTGAGGAGCACATTTCACAATGATGGAGCTGAGACACAGAATCCTCTGTCACCCATTGCACTCTTCTTAGTCCTAGGAATGGCAAGCAGAGGACCGGTTTGAGATGACTGGGGTTGGTGGGCAGGACCATACAGGTGTTGGAGGTCAGAGATATAAGATGGATCTTGGTCACTTGTAAAGATGAAGGGAGCCAATGTAGTTCCATAAAAACTGGGTGTAATATGTTCCAAGGGCTTTGGTGCAAATGAGAACCCCAGCAGCAGATTCCCGAACATACTGCAATATATTTAGAATGAACTTTGGAAGGCTATACAGTCGGACTTTACATAAGTCTAGCCCAGATGTGATAAAAGTATGGGCTAAACACTCAACATCAACCAAGGCCAAAGATGGCCGACATTAGCCAAACAGAGCCATTTAATTAGCAAAGTGTCCACATCTGCACTACAATATGAACAAGGAAAAGAGTATTAGAAGGAAAATCGATTAAGAGCTGGGACAGAACCACGGTGGCAAAGAATAAGTAGCAGTTCCAAAGGAAATGTGCCTAATATGAGAGCACAGTGGGGGTGGTCAGAGCCTGAAAGATGGCAGGAGGTCTTGAGTCCCATAACTGAAATCTCCAAAGGCAGCAAGACAAGAAGAGAAGCATTTGCCTTATTCCCAGCTGGACTTTCATACTGGTGCTTTAGGGGTTTCGGTGGCATTATGGAGGTCTGCCTGTCTCTCTCTGTCTCTGGCAACACCTGACATGCCAGTGCGGAGCCCTCCAGCCCCGTGTTTGTATCTTTACGGACTTTGCTCTGACTTGAGTCATCTTTGTTGTATCCCAGCGACCAGCAAAACGTTGCAAGCTGGTCACCCCCTTAAACATATGTTAGATGGCTAGATTATTATGGATTTCATTAAGTGAGCTGCTATTGTTAGTACCGCTAGCCACTGGCCACATTTATGTTATGTCTTTTGCACAGCAATGAGGTTGTAATCCAAACTGAAGACCCTTTCCTAATATTTGTCAAAATTGCAAAAGGCGATCGTTCTGTAGGTGCTTAATATTGAGTATGAGCAAAAAAAAAGCTACAGGGAGCAAGAGTTTAGAGAGCTGGAATCGAACTCGCCAACACTTGGTGGTGTAAAGTGTTTACTAGGAATCTTAACACTGAAGTCATAAATCTACTTGCTTTGTTATAAACATGTGCGCTTTACTACTTGATAGAAATAATTCCCTAAAAAGGAGGCCAAAATCTCAAAGTTCTTCCCAAAAACATACACAATTGTTAAAAAAAATAACATTTATTATGGGATAAAACTAACAACACAATAAAAACTAATGATTGGAATCAGAAGACATTTGGGAAAACAGAATTTACACTGCTAAAAAAATTAAAAGAAGAAATAAGAATGGGGAAAAAGTGTAAACAAAAACTAGCAACAGAACTGGTTATGGTCAAGCCAGCATTGGTTTCTTTTTGTCCACTATGTTGACTTTTCATTATTATTTTCTATTATTTTTTATAATATTGTTCTGTTTATTTCTTATTTGTCTACTTAATGTAATATCTGCTGATTTTATTCTGTTTGGTTATTAAGTAGCAGCTGCTGCATGTGTGGCTCTCATGTGCATTTTGTGGGTGGATCTCCCAAGAGGCGTGGCCACCAGTTAAGGGCCCGCCCCCAGCCCTACATAAGGAAACTGAGAATTAAAGTCCAGGCAGGCCATTCTGAGCGCGCTCTGCTGGAATCAACATCTGATTGTAAGTCTCGTGTTCCTCTTTGCTTTTCTTACTTACTTTGACTTTTTGTTTCTGAATGAAGCATTGTGCTTTAGTTTTGGTGTTATCAGATTGCTTGTTTGGCAGCTCTTTTTTGCCAGCCTTTTAAATAAGTTTAGTAAGTGGAGGTTCATTTTTGTTTTGTTTTGCTTTTTTTTCATTTATTAAAAATCAAAAAATTTAGTCTTGATTTAATCATATTTTTACTTATTATTGGACTGATGTCTTTATCTAGGGTATGTGCAACATCTGAGATATGATGGCTTACATTTCTGTTGTTTTGCTAATTGGAGCACAGGCAGGTGAAGTGACTTGCTTGTGGTCACACAGTGGTGTCAGTAGTGGGATTTAGAGGGTTTGAAGCCCTATGCCAGCCTTGCTTTCCAGAACGAGTCTGATCTAACTAGAGCACAACAGTATGAATTACATCAACTAACTGTATTATTCAGAAGGAAGGACTACATTGTTTTATTATTACCATTTGTACATTTCACCATATACTGTATTACTTAGCACACAATGCAAATACATTCAAATTACTAAAAGTGTCAAGACACTACTTGATAGATCTGAGCCCATTATATGACTTTGCTGAGCTCTCCACTGAAACTCAAGTGGAGACACACATGATGACACCAGGGAGGTTTATCTCAGGAGAAATATCTGAGAATAAGGAGACAAAAGACAACGTCTCCATTTTATATTCTTTCTGATCTCATTGTTGTCTAGGAGGAACCAAAACGACATTAAGGAGCTCTCTTTTCTGATTTTTCCTTTCTATGACATTTCACATTTTGTGGGTGTGTGTACCATCCAAGGAATCAATCTGTTCCTGTATATATTTTGGCCACAGAAGCCAAAAAGGTGGGAGTGTAGAAGTGGGTGAACGTCTGGGGTGATAAAATCTTAAAGAATGGGTGCTAAGGGTTAAATTGTATTTTGAACCATACAGCAGTCTTGACTTACATTTTATTTTAGCCCATATCTGTACTAGCTCTGTATGAAAAGACACAAAGAGTTGGGGATTCACCCTATATACTTGAAAACTGCTGCTATGGAAATACGTCTTTACAGGCAGGAGTCCAAAACAGAACTAAAGAGTTTGACAAAATGGCTGACATATATTTTTAGAAAACAGGAAGTGATGTAATGGTAGGTTGGCATCTTGGAACCCGATATGGTATCAGAAGTACTGTAGGTGGGCCCTTGGAATCAGATATGACATCAGAAGATGGTGTATTCTTGGGACAGGATATGACATCAGAAGTAGGTGGGTTCTTGGAACCGAAACGGGAAGTAGTGCTAGGTTGTCTTCTGGGAATCGGAAGTGATGTTTGGTTGCCACTTCATTGGTTATTCTGTAGGAGGAGATGAGAAAGAGTTAGAGGACTGCACCAACCCCTGGTCCGGCGGGAACATGCACTTATTTGAGCCCATAAACTGTCTCCTAATCGCACGTGTGTGACAGCTCATAACTGCTTTTAGCCCATGTTTCCTTATTTCTATCTGTCTATCGCCTTAGCTTATACATTGACTTATGAAAATAATGCAGCAGCCATGTTACAACTCTTAAGTTTCTTTCTGTGGTTTGTACGAGCAAAGCTGCCTATGAAGCTTGTTTCACAATTAGACTCCCTGTTAGTTTTTAAGATCATTTTGTTCTTTCAGAGAAATGACAATTGATAAGAGATACATGATGACGCATGTGTGAAGGTATAAAAGCAGCCTGCTCAATGCAACGAGCACACACAAACACATCTTAGGTGATGCGGCAGGCACCCAGGAAAACGTAGGACATTTGTGTGTTTCTAGCAATAAACCCTCATTTCAGACTGAGTGTACGGGGTAGATCCCCAAACCTTTCTCGTTGTTTTGTGTATTCTTTTACACCAGTTAACTCCAACCTATTTCTCTCCAACCACTATCTTAATTCGAAGATGGCTTCTTGTTGGTAATTAAACCCATTATTTAACTCCATGGTTTGCCAGTGCTCTCATTCTGCCACAGTGGACATTTCCAAAGCTGTTGATTTTCTTTTTATCTTCTTGTATACAAAGCATAGGTAAAGTATTGTAATCGTCCAAATCAATGTCGGGATTTTGATGAATCTCGAAGTTTTAGACTTCCCTGAGTCCGATTTACTTTCACATGCGGAAAGTATTGTAATCATCCAAATATTCGATTTCGAGTTTTTGATGAATCTCAGCGTTTTAGACCTCCCTGAGTCCGATTTACTTTCTCATACGGAAAGTATTCTAATCGTCCTAATATTCGATTTCGAGTTTTTGATGAATCTCATGGTTTTAGACCTCCCTGAGTCCGATTTACTTTCTCATACGGAAAGTATTCTAATTGTCCTAATATTCGATATCGAGTTTTTGATGAATCTCATGGTTTTAGACCTCCCTGAGTCCGATTTACTTTCTCGTACGGAAAGTATTCTAATCGTCCTAATATTCAATTTCGAGTTTTTGATGAATCTCATAGTTTTAGACCTCCCTGAGTCCGATTTACTTTCTCGTATGGAAGGTATTCTAATCGTCCTAATATTCGATTTCGAGTTTTTGATGAATCTCAGCGTTTTAGACCTCCCTGAGTCCGATTTACTTTCTCATACGGAAAGTATTCTAATCGTCCTAATATTCGATTTCGAGTTTTTGATGAATCTCACGGTTTTAGACCTCCCTGAGTCCGATTTACTTTCTCGTACGGAAAGTATTCTAATCGTCCTAATATTCGATTTCGAGTTTTTGATGAATCTCACAGTTTTAGACCTCCCTGAGTCCGATTTACTTTCTCGTACGGAAAGTATTCTAATCGTCCTAATATTCGATTTCGAGTTTTTGATGAATTTCATAGTTTTAGACCTCCCTGAGTCCGATTTACTTTCTCGTACGGAAAGTATTCTAATCGTCCTAATATTCGATTTCGAGTTTTTGATGAATCTCAGCGTTTTAGACCTCCCTGAGTCCGATTTACTTTCTCATACGGAAAGTATTGTAATCGTCCAAATATTTGATTTTGAGATTTTTAATGAATCTAGACGTTTTAGACAGAAAATACCATTTTTAGATTTATGTCTGTCTGTGTGTGTGTAAACACGATAGCTTGAGTATGCTTTCACTTAGGTCAACCAAATTTTGCATACAAGTATACAAGTGTGAATTTCCCCTTGGGATTAATAACGTATCTATCTATCTATCTATCTATCTATCTATCTATCTATCTATCTATCTATCTATCTATCTATCTATCTATCTATCTATCTATTCAGTACAAAATATAGATTTCTATCAACTTTTGAGCTATTTCCACTAACCGGAAATAGCTACTTTTTTATTTATGCAGCTGCAGAATCCGATTTATTCAACTTTCGCTTTCATAATAATTGTTCAATATACTATTAATTTGATTTGATTTGTTGTTGATGGTTCTTTAACGTGCATAATATAAAACTATAATCATTGCAGTTTTCTCCATATCTAAGTATATGAGAAAGTCTAGGGGAGAGCACTCCCGATTTTTTCTAAGTGAACTATCAAAATGCAGATGAACATTCCTGAGACCTGCACCTTTCTTTATTTTCAGATATTGTATGATGGACACAGGTTAGCTTGTCGTGTGTTGGCTAACTTTGTATCTCATTATTGTATGACTGTTAATTAAAGAAAATAAAAACAAAATGAAGGGGTCTGAGTCTTAAATAGCAAGTTAGTTACAGATAAGGTAAAAGGAGTTAATTAGCCACTGAAACTGGTCACTAATTAAGAAAAGGGTTACAATGAAAACTGCAGCCACTGCGGCCCCCCAGGGTCAGAGTTGGACGCCCCTGTTCTAATTAATGAACTATAGTGGATACTGTGACCTGTAGGGGACACACCTGCACCCTAAATATCCAAACCACACAGGAAAACATATTTTTATTGAAGAAAATACTTTTTACGTGTTATTTTGTCAGATGATGACGATGTCGAGGCTTTGCTGCCAGTGGAGACAGACCTGGCACCAGCATCTCATTACCTGATTGATTTTTCTTGTGACAAGTACGTGAACTCGCATGACTCGTTAGTCATTAGCAAAAGAGGGACAGACATTATTAGTTAGGGAAGTTAATGTTTACATTAGAGACGTCTGCACACATATTGGAAAAGTCTGGTATGGCCCCAGCACACTCCTCATGCCAAATACTTAACAGCTTAAGTGTGAATAATGTTAGAAGTACAACATACCAGAAAAGAGAGTGAAATGCAACATCATAAGTTATGCCGAATATATTATCTACTGTGAGAAGAAAATTAAATTAGCACAGCTGAGAAAGTGCCAAAGCTTAAAACACCCAAAGATCCGTGAAGGGCATAAACTACCAAACGTCTTCTCGTCTGGGTGCCTAAAACAGCATTCATTCCTCCACCTCTCCTTCTTGTTATAAATATGACACCTCTAAAAACAATTTTCTTTTAGCAATCAAAACTTCATGTGGCAATAAATATGGCTTTACTTTTGTGAATAAAACCATAAAGGTGTGTATAGTGTGGCCATGTTAACAATTACAGCACCTAACAATAAACTCAAAAACAGTGCCTCATTATTTATAAATGTTAATTACTCCTCTTTACACATCTGCAGTTTATTGCTGTACGGCTATAATTTTAAATTAGCATTTCTTAAATCATTCTTGCATTATATTTTATGGAAGCTGCATTTAATGTTCAGCATCCCTAGAAATGTAATAAACAGCCATATGTGCTGTAATGGACTTCTGTTTTATCTACAACTAACACCGCTCTGTATGTTGATTGAATTCCTTAGAAATGGAAAGGTAATAATGCAAACTAATTGATGCAAGCAAATTAAAATAATAATCAATCTGCCATACAATAAACCAAACATTTTGTTCCCTCTGTCATAAGGAGTGGGGACTCTGTAAGTGACTGTTATTTTTAAGTTTTTACTCAAAAGGGAACTAGGAAGGAGGAGTAGAAGGGAGAATCAAAAAGACCCCTAAAGGAGATGTAACAATGTAACCTTCAGAAACTGAACAGCACACAAGTTGGGCGTGATGGCCAGCATCGTCTATGATGGCTCCTGAAATATTTCAGGTTGCGTGGTGATTTGCTACCTCCATTTAACTTTTGATTTGCTTTCTGGCACATTCAGAATATTTTAGAAATAGGGGGCTCTGCCCACCCTGCTCGCTTCGCTCACCAACCCCCAGGCGGGCGCTACACGCTAGCCACTTCATGGCTCTGCCGCTTGCATATGGGGATGCGGATGTACAATTTAAACAGATTGTTATTTTCATGGGAATTGTTACATATGCATAATAGAACTAACTATTTTACATTACAGTGAGTACTTAACCATAGTAAAAGATAGTAAAACGTAGTAAATTGAAAGAAAATTATGTTTTATGTTGTGTTAGAGGTATTCGTTGCGTTATACTTTTTTGTTCTATTTGGCTTTGAAATTAACACGCAAGTACTTTTTAAAATTACACTTTTACTGTAGAACTTCAGTAAAAAACAACATTTGGAATTAATTTGCATTGAATTTTGATTCCATGTTTGGACTTACATCGTGACAACGCTACATATAACTGCCTGTGAGTGAATATCGTTTCTTTCTCTCTAATAAATAAACCAACTTTTTCGAATGTTTGTCTCTGAGATTTGTCAATTGTCATAGCAAAAGCTATTCTAACGGGAAACTGTAAACATTTTAATACGAATGGCATATCAAAATCTCCTTCGGTGTCTAATGTTGTCCGCGGTATATATACTACATTACCTTTCTTGTTACCTGTTAAAATTTTACATGTTAGAATTGTTCGACTAATTTTGAATATGACTAATCTTGTCCTATTGCATAGCCCATCACTCATATGTAAATTCTGCAATAACATTACGATACATCCTTCTTTCAACAGTAATTCAGCCAGTAGAAGACCAGACAGTATTAACGGTTGTAGATATTCTACAGGATGTTTTCATCTTCCACATGATCACCACCAACTATTTCAGCATAGTCTATTGATACGCATTTAACCAATTTGCTGTGTAACCCATCAACAATTTTCACGTTAATTCGTTTGCCTTCATCGTTTCTCGGTGCTAGGATTGCCCGTGTACTCATTTCTTCTGTTGATAACCCTTCGTGATAAAATTCTTCAATAAGCTTTGGACATAATAAGTCTTCTTTTACTGGGAACTTAAAGTGAGGAAAACGTAAAAATTTATAAGAGCTGAGAGCACAGGAACTGTGTCTGACAAAAGCATTCACATGAATGAGAGATGAGAGGACCGTGGTCATGGGTCGTTAACCGGAAATAGTTGAGAGGAGGGCAGGACTTGAAAAAATCTCTTGACATATAATAATGACTGAATAAAAGTTTATTACTTGCTCTCTTCCTCTTTTTCTTGTGCAGACTCTCCTTATATGTTTCTGTGGAGTGCAGCCCCTCCATTGCCGATAAGGCAATTGAGACAGACCGGACCCCCACGTGCAAGTTTGCTTCACCCCAACTACCTCACTAACCACCCGCAGTTGCGTGAGCACACACCCTTGGTGACAGAGACAGCCGTTCCATTATTCATTTATTAAAAACGGGCTCCTGATTATCAAACTGTGGACCTGCCATGCCACACCCTTGCTTGCATTTCATGTTTGCTGTACCCTGGGGTAGAAATAAATAAAGAGAAGACGTCTTCTAATAAGGTAAGTAAAGCACTTGTCGCTGGGTGCAGAACGGATCCATTTAGTCCTGGGTGTAAGTGCATTGTGCCTGCGAATTTCTCCATTCAGGTCCAAGGATAAAGAAGCCAAGAGTCGGGGTGGAGGACATACACACCTGGGGGTTTTGTAAAAACATAAAACACAGCATAGGTAAAGAGTTGGGACACCAGATTGCAATTCCCCACATATTATTTTGTGTTGAACAAGGCAACACAAAATAACAATGTCTTTCCAGACGTGAGCCCATTAACAAGACTGCTGCTCTTTGATAGTCCTGGCCATTATATGGGTTCTTCCCTAAAAGGGGAGGGGCTCCTTACAGAAGTGGGCGTGCCTTCACAGGTCATCGACTTTCAGATCTTCTGGTCTGTAGGTAAAAGAAGTGAAGAAGTGAATGGCGGCGCCCTCTCACATCCCGGAGTGGAATTACAATCAGTGCACAAGTCCTCAGTATGTCTCCTGTTCAAGTGTGTGTGACAGGGTCCACATAGCAAAGCAGAATAGGGTCACCCCAAGTCCCTTCCGTGACAGAACACTATCCAAAAGTAAATAAATAAATCTGCCAATAAAACTGTGGCCTTGGGAAAATCTCTATACTGTATGTTTACTGGTATAAAGCTTGTAAAGTGAATACCGGCGAAACAATTCAGTAAGAGAGGTGATTAGATACAAATTTCACAGACATTTCTCAGAACAAGAGCAGATGATTCCAAAATGTTCTGTCGCATGTTTTAATTATAGGTTCTTTTATATTCTCTCCTGTTGATTTCATGCATAATCCTTGTGATCAGCATTACAGACGCATCAGGCTCACTAGGGGGCCCATTTACCAAAACATTTTGCATAAAATTGCTCGTTGTACTCCTAAATGGCCTGCCTTTGAACAGTTCATTTCAGATTCACATCCGTACGCCTAATGTGCGCATATCAAACTTTGATTGCATTGATTTGGAGATGTTTACAAATGCCAATTGTTTCAAAGCAAAAAGCACAGCAGTGCTGAAATGTTCATCTATCCATGTATTTTCCATCCAGCTTGCTCAGTTCAAGGTGCCTTTCTCTGCATCATAAGACTCAAGGCCAGACTGGCTACACACCCACACTCCCACACTGACTGGCTAATTCTTGCATACTTTTGGAATCTGGAAGAAGAGAACTGTGAAAAATGGAGGAAAACCCATAAAGATACTGTGAAGGTATTGCCAAAACGTTTGGAGCTACAAGGCTGCTACACTAAACACCAAGCCACCATGCCACCCTAGCATAAAATGAGTCCCCCAACATGCTATGTAAGAAATTGACTGCGATGAGGGCCTGTATGAACAGGTGCTGGGAAACAGCCAAGACAGATGGACGGTCATCACCTGCCCCAGAAGGGCAACCTTATGGAGATGTAGGAAAACAAAACGTCCCTTACGCAATTCAAGGGATGTAAATTTAGTGGAAGGATGCTGGAGTACACCTACCCCAGGCCTGTAACTGGTGGCAGCAGAAGGCTGCTATTATGGCACCTACTGGCTTTTCTGGTCCTTGGGTTAATAATAAAAATACCTGGGGCCTCCAGAGGAAGCTATGTAGAGTTATGTCTGACCCAGAGGTACCTCTCAGGGGGTATAAAAGACTTCCAGCAGCCATTGCTTCAGTGAATTTACCATCAGGTGGAGGCTGGATGAAAGTTGAGTTGGCAGGAAGAAGGAGAAAGATGCAAGAAGGGAGAAAGGTAATACCACCCTTTCGAGCCTTGGCATCACTGGGACTGCCTTCAGGTGGCGTAAGTTTTACCACTTTGGTCAGATCCTATTGGGTACCCCAAGGAGAGCAAATGTCAAGGGTGTCCTAAGGATCAGTGCTGGGCCCTTTCCTCTTCTCTCTATGCATCTCCTCACTAGGCCCTGTCATCTAGTCCCACGGCTTCTCCTAAGCCGATAATGTGCAGCTGTACCTTTCTTTCCCTCCAGAGGACCACACTATTATCTGTGTATGTCTTACACCCTGGATGAAGAAGCACCATGTCATCCTGGCAAAAATGGACCTTCTTGTTATCCCAGCATGTCCATTGTGAACCAACTGGTCGCATACAGCCTCCCTAACCAGGCACAGACAGGCAGCTTTCTTCACTCCCCACAAGAGCACAATGTCCACAAGACCGAAGCACGCTCCTTTTCCTTTCTTCTCTTTCTCTCCACCTCCACTTATCTCCCAGCAAGCTTCATCCACCTCCTCCCAACTCTGGCTCCCAGAATGGAGTGAGGCTGCTCCTTTTATTCAGTTGGTGATACATTGACAAGCTGTCTTTCACAGACCATGCCACAGTGGTCTCCCAGTCTAAACAGTATCTGCAAGATCAGACTGTGTCAGGCTTTAGTCTTGTCACATCTGGTCCACTCCAAGTCTCTGCTGGCGGGAGTTATCAGCACTGGCCACCCAGTCACTGCAAATGACTCAAATTGCAGAGGCATGTCTGGTGTTCAAGCAGCAGAGGTGGACACACGTCACTCCTCTTTTCATATCCCTACATTGGCGCCCTGTAGCGTCACATATTGAGTTCAAATCCTTGATGCTCGCCTACATAGCAGTCAATGGGTCTGCATCTGTATATGTGGAGATACTTGTGAGGTTCTTCAACACTCAGGTCTGCTGATGAATGACATCTAGTGATACCAACTCTGTGTGGCATCAAATCTCAATCCAGACTCTTTTCTTGTGTAGCTCTTGGCTGGAAGAACAAGCAGCCCACCTCCATCTGAAAGTCTGACTCTCTTGACGTATTTAAGAAGACTTGTTTGGTGAATTTCTGCCTAATTGATAATAGCAGGTGGGTTTTGTAACCTGGGAATTGTAACTCGCTTGTCATTTGTGCTGAGCTTATCACGTGTGGTGATGAGTTTTGCACCGTTGTCCCGTCACACTTGTTCCTAAACAGTCCCCCAGACTGATGTTTACTTGATAATGTTGACCCCTTTTGTAAGACTAAAGCTGATGTCACATTATGTGACTTTATGTCTTGGGGTATGTCAGATTTTCTGATTGTAGTCGCTGCTGGGTTGGTAAGTGGTACCTTGGGAGACTGCCTCCCAAAGCTATGTGTCCCCCCAGTACACTTACTGGTGGCTCCCGTTTGGACACCCGCAGGGCTGCACAGGGATCGTAGTTTTTGGGGTTCTCTACGTAGTGCCAATAGGGGGTGCTGTTGGGGGGCAGGATCTCCTGTTACGAAAAGACTCTACTGGTCCCGGAAGTCAGGGGGCACTCTTGTTGCATTGGAAATACTCCCAGGGTGTGGGTTGAAAGGCAGCCACTCTGCCAAATCCCGAAGTCAGAGTCATTAAAACCAAGGAGCTGGTGGAGGATTTAAGGAGGCCCAGGCCCCTCCTGGACCCCGTGATTATCAGAGGTGACTGTGTGCAGAGGGTGCAGACCTATAAATACTTGGGAGTGCAGCTGGATAATAAATTGGACTGGACTGCCAGTACTGATGCTCTGTGCAAGAGAGGACAGAGCCAACTATACTTCCTTCGGAGGCTGGCGTCTTTCAACATCTGCAATAAGATGCTGCAGATGTTCTATCAAACAGTTGTGGTGAGCACCCTCTTCTACGCAGTGGTGTGCTGGGGAGGCAGCATAAAGAAGAGGGACGCCTCACACTTGACAGGGTGCTGTGGGTGCCGCCAGGGGGAGCTCACAAAAAACCTGGGGACTCCTACTGTTACTACAACCAATGTTCCCTCTAAGCTGAGCGCGTTAGCGATCGCTCACATGAATTCAGAGCGTCGCTCATACTTCCCACACGATCGCTCATTCCGACGGCGTCGCTCGTACTTATTGCACGATCGCTCACTCTGACCGTCGGAGTTGGTGCTCATAAATTTTTGGCTTAAACAAAATGTCGCTCATAAACAATGTTTTTTGCTCACTATATGCTACTCCTTAGAGGAAACATTGACTACAACCCAGAAGTACTTCGGAGTCACGAGGACGGAAGCCCACAGTACTTCCAGGCTTCTTGAGGATGGATGATGTAGCATTTGACCCGGAAGAAGAGAAGGAAACACTTCTGGGTCGTGGACAATTTAAAGGACTGCTGAAGACCCAGCAAGCGGAGCCGGAGTTGGGTGGCAGAGTGACGTAGCTGCTTGGAGAAGTGGAGGATTATTGTGATTATTGATTATTGTTTATTGTATTATTATTGGAGAATTGTGGCGAGTGTGGTGCTTTGTGCACTTTATTGAAGAAAAACATTAAAATTCTTCTTGGTGCTTTTTATAAGTGTGTCTTGGATGTCTGTCTGGTGGGTTTCACGGGGCAACAGCGACCCCTAGCAATCACAAGCTTCAGCGACAGACTGCTGTCACTGTCCTACTCCACTGACAGACTGAGGAGATCGTTTCTATCTATCTATCTATCTATCTATCTATCTATCTATCTATCTATCTATCTATCTATCTATCTATCTATCTATCTATCTATCTATCTATCTATCTGTGTAGTCAGAAAGCTGATCCTTACTCCAGGTTTTTCCATTCCATCTTTCATGTTTGTTCGACTCTGATCTCGTCTCCTCTGCCATCCTTATAGTTCAGCCTCTTTGTGGCTCCTTTGTGTTTTACCCTCGACGCCTGCACTTTTGATTTTGTCCTCATCCCCCCCTTTGTATTTGTTTGGATTTACCATTTTGAAACTGACGTCTTTTGATTTTTTCAGTGTAGACAATGCCTTGAAGATCTCTGGCTGCTACATTCAAAGTTCTGGTTTCTTCTCCAGCCATTTTAAGTGTATTGAATTTAACAAAGTCTGTCTTTAACAAACCCTGCTCCCCAACAGGGAGTAATACATCTTGCCTAAAGAAGGGGCCTGAGTTGCCTCAAAAGCTTGCATATTGTAATCTTTTTAGTTAGCCAATAAAAAGTGTCATTTTGCTTGACTTTTCTCTATAAAATATTACAGTGAGTATTTTGGTTTCAGTTCTAATGATTTTGCTCCTTTTTAATTCATAGAAACCCCTGTAGTATCCCAGCTCTCTTCTGGTAGGGACCTCCTCAGTTATTCTTTTAAAAGCTGTGGGATGGTTCGGATTCTGATGGGGATCCTGTTTTATCTATCTATCTATCTATCTATCTATCTATCTATCTATCTATCTATCTATCTATCTATCTATCTATCTATCTATCTATCTATCTATTATATAGTGCCTTTCATGTCTTTCTATCTATCTATCTATTGTTGCAGGTGGCTGGGGGCGCAACCTGGCTGGGATGCCCTGGAGGACAGGAAGAGAGCTTACGCCCACCTCAGACCACATGGGGGCGACCACCCTGGTTGCTATGGGGACCACGGGTACAGAGCTTTGAAGCTCAACCCTGTAGGGGCCTGTGGTCACTGCCAGGGGGCGCCCCAATGCCTTGGGAGCCCTGGACCACATCACTTCTGCCACACCCAGAAGTGCTGAGGGGAAGAGAAGCGGGGACACCCAGAGTGCTACCGGGTGCACAGCCACACTGGGGAGTGCCGGTGGAAGATTGCTGGGAAGCACCTGGAGCACATCCTGGTGATTATAAAAGGGGCCGCCTCCCTCCGTTCATTGGCTTGAGTCGGGAGGTCGAGAGACAATGTCTGGGAGGAGGAGAGGAGGCGGCCTGAAGAGAAGAGAAAGGCATTCGAGGTTGACCTGGACTTTGGGGACTTTTGGGGGGTTTTGAGGTGCACTTTGTACATATGCCTGTAAATAAACATGTTGTGGGTGACGTCAACATGTCCACCTGTCTGTGTCCGGGCCGGCTACCACACTATCTATCTATCTATCTATCTATCTATCTATCTATCTATCTATCTATCTATCTATCTATCTATCTATCTATCTATCTATCTATCTATCTATCTAAATTGTTTAACGTCACACTCTGTAATATTTTTTTTACAGCTTCTGCAAGCTCCCTTGGTTTTCCGACTCTTCACATGGCTTCTTTCAACTCAGCTTTGTTGTTTTTCTTCTTCTCCTCCTAATTGATCAGGTACAAGAAGAACCCGGCATGATTCAAATCAGACACATAAGATCATTTGACACCGTCAGGTTTTCATTGAGTTACGCCGGCCGAGTGTGTATATCAGACAACATGAGACTTGTCTGTTGATTTTTTTAATATTTGGTTCCGCAGACCAGAATGAATCTCCGTAGCCGGGCAGGCAGGTACTTGTCCTGGGATCGGGCGTTACAAGTCATTTTGGACAGTACACCACCACTCCTCGCGTGACGGTGTCATTCACATAGTGGCTTGTCAGCTCACGAAACACTCAGCTTGGCCAAACCCTGGTGTTTCCTTTCATTTCAACCCTCGATGTTTACAGATTTTTGGGCTGTTTGTGAGCAAAGAGACTAGGGAGCAATATGAATTAAAAAAATAGCAGACAACTGAACTTAAATATAACTTGATTATATTTATCTGTTTTGTAAGTCACTTTGGATAAAAGCATCTGACAAGCAAGTAAATGTAAAAGTCCTTTGATTGGCCCGTAATTATAGTTGGAATGAAAGTGAAACTAATGGCCGACTACATGTGTCATGACCAATGGCTTACTGTGTGGATGTCAGACCTTCTGCAGAACCTTAAGAAAGCATTCAAATTCCATCACTTTGTTCAGATTTTGTTGCTTTGCAGCCTTATGCTGAAATCAAAATTTCTTTTCATTTTTTCCCCAACACTCAAATTCTCAAGAATGACAAAGGAAAAAGGCGATTTTACACATTTTTGCCAGTCTATGAAAAAAAACTGAACTATCACAATGACTTGAGTATTCAGACTCTTTGGGGCTTGAAGTTTGGCTCAGGTGCATCCCCTGCTATTGACCATCACTGAGATATTTCTACACCATGTTTGGAATCCACCTGCAGTCAACTGAACTGATTGGACTGATTCTAGAGAAGATCCCACAGCTGAGCAAAAGTCTAGCCATGAGATCGAAGAAATTGTCGGCAGTGTCCACAAGGGGGTGTACTAACACTCCAACACCCCCAGACACAACTGGACCACAACAGTCCCAGTTCAATTAAAGAGTTTTTAATTTAAACAACAACCTACAGCGTGACTCCTTCACTTCTTACTTCACAGCTCCACATCTGAGTTGAGTGGAGGGCACACTTTGAACTCCAGGCCCAGGACCTAATCTATTGCCCCTGGGAAGCACTTTTGAGTTAGGCAGGAGCCTAAAGGTCCTTGTGTCGTAAGGCAGCCCCCAAAGAACCTGGCAGGGCAGACTTGCCACACAGGATGCTGCCACCCAGTGTACGGTGCCCATAGCAGACAGTTACCCATTGTCTCACCATTCCAGGTACCTGTCCTTCTGGGGCTGCTGGGATGCCAACCCTGGTGTAGCTCCTGCCGCAGCATCTTCCTGTGTCCATGTCCTGGCATAGCAGGCTAATATCACTGCTCTCCAGCTGTCCTTCATTTCCCATGGCCTCCTGGCCAGTGAAAGGAAGCAGGATCCATCCCAGTAGGGATGCCGGTTTCCCACTCACACTGCCAACTTAGAGATGGTATCAAGACACACATCTAAGAAAGGCTGCAAAAAACTTCTGGAGCATCAAAGGCTCCCAAGGGCACAGTGGCCTTCATAGTCCTTAAATGGGAGAAGTTTGGAATAAGCACGAGATGGTCACACCACCAAACTGAGAAGGTTCTTGGTAAGAGCGGTGACTAAGAATACCAAAGTCACTCTGGCCAAGCTCCAAAGAACCTGCATAGAGACCACCTTACTGCTGCCTATAGCCCTGTCACTGACTGCAGCAGTCCTCCAGTATCCAGGCCAGAAGATGTTATGTGTGTTTAGGGGGTTGTTGTTTGTTTTGTGTATTCTTTTACACCAGTTACCTCCAACCTATTTCTCTCCAACCACTATCTTAATTCGAAGATGGCTTCTTGTTGGTAATTAAACCCATTATTTACCTCTATGGTTTGCCAGTGCTCTCATTCTGCCACAGTGGACATTTCCAAAGCTGTTGATTTTCTTTTTATCTTCTTGTATACAAAGCATAGGTAAAGTATTGTAATCGTCCAAATCAATGTCGGGATTTTGATGAATCTCGAAGTTTAAGACTTCCCTGAGTCCGATTTACTTTCACATGCGGAAAGTATTGTAATCATCCAAATATTCGATTCCGAGTTTTTGATGAATCTCAGCGTTTTTGACCTCCCTGAGTCCGATTTACTTTCTCATACGGAAAGTATTCTAATCGTCCTAATATTCGATTTCGAGTTTTTGATGAATCTCATGGTTTTAGACCTCCCTGAGTCCGATTTACTTTCTCGTACGGAAAGTATTCTAATCGTCCTAATATTCGATTTCGAGTTTTTGATGAATCTCATGGTTTTAGACCTCCCTGAGTCCGATTTACTTTCTCGTACGGAAAGTATTCTAATCGTCCTAATATTCGATTCCGAGTTTTTGATGAATCTCAGCGTTTTTGACCTCCCTGAGTCCGATTTACTTTCTCGTACGGAAAGTATTCTAATCGTCCTAATATTGAATTTCGAGTTTTGATGAATCTCAACGTTTTAGACCTCCCTGAGTCCGATTTACTTTCTCGTACGGAAAGTATTCTAATCGTCCTAATATTGAATTTCGAGTTTTGATGAATCTCAACGTTTTAGACCTCCCTGAGTCCGATTTACTTTCTCGTACGGAAAGTATTCTAATCGTCCTAATATTGAATTTCGAGTTTTGATGAATCTCAACGTTTTAGACCTCCCTGAGTCCGATTTACTTTCTCATACGGAAAGTATTCTAATCGTCCTGTAACGGCCGACCCCTTTTACCCAGCCGGCAGCTACACCTCCAAGACCAGTGGCCTGGATAATTTACTGAGAGATAATCTAACTATCAAGCCGTACTTCTTACCAATTGAACTTTTCCCCACAATCGACGGTGAAAAATATAAGCACACACAAACAGGATGTAAAATTAAACAGATTATATGTATTAAATGAAATGAAATAAAAAAATAGAAACATATAACTATCCCTCCACCCCAGCAATAACAAGACACCACCAAATATATATATATATATATACACAACAAAAACCCTCCCTTGTCCCTGTAACAAATAAACACACAACACGAAAACAACAATGAATGATAAACTGAAAATGAATGAGAACGTGAGTCCGGTAATAAAGAAACTGTCCTGAAAGCGGATGACTGAATTTGTGAAATTGCGATGTTTTATTCTCCCTGGAAAAAAAATGGAACAGCCTCACCGTGAATCCTCGTGTGTGTGTGGTGGATGATTAAGTCCTACCCCGGGGTCTCTCGTGGTGAGGTCCTTGAAATAAATCCGGCAGATGGAAAACAAACTGGATGGATATGCGCGATGTGGACAATTACTGGTACAGTTGGTTCGTGGTCGTGAATGAAAAATCTCCTTCTCTCCTCCCCTCTTCCTTCTCCTCCTGCTGGCTTATATAGTCCTGTGACGGCTGAGATTGATTGATTGAAAACAGGTGTTTTCCAGGTTTGTGGCTGTGGTCTCCTTCCATCATCCGTCCCCTTTTTCCCGGGGACGGCATTAACTGATGCACATAAACAGTAAACGGGACAATGAAACGAGACGCACTCAGAACTGACATTTAAACACTATGTGGCCCCGCTACATTCCCCCCCCCCCCCCCCCCAACCTTGGACAAGGGAGGGCCGAAGTACGGCTTGAGATTGGCCACATGGATTGTGTCTATCTTGGAGTCAGTGCCGATACCCCTTTGAAACTGGAAGTTGACTGGACCTGTTTGAGATAGGATTTTGGCTGGACCTAACCATTTAGGCGCTAGCTTGGCGGAGAACCTTTTGCTGGCATCCGAGAGATGGTGAGCTCTAATCCAGACCAAATCACCCGGCTGAAAGTGCGCTTCCTTACGCCGGGCATTATATAACTTGGCATGTCTGGATGTCGAACTCACCAACCTCTGTTGGATTCTCCGCCGTAATTCCTCAATTTTAAATAAGTTATTGTAAGTGGTGGTTTCTGGACTAGGAGCTCTGGGAAGGAGTCGGTCAAGCGGGCCCTTTAGCTGTCTGCCCAGTGCAACCAAAGCAGGCGTCTCACCTGTGGCTTCATGCACAGCGGTGTTCAGGGCAAACCGGAGCTCGGGGAACCATTTATCCCAGTCCTGATGGCGTTCACCCACATAGGAGGCGATCATGTTCTTCAGGGTCCGGTTCACTCGCTCTGTCATATTAGCCTGGGGATGGTAAGCTGTTGTCAGGTTTTTCTTCACTCCCCAGGCTGTATAAAGTTCATCTAATACAGAGCTCGTGAACTGCGGACCCCGGTCTGAGACGATGTTCTTCGGCACCCCCCAGCGGGTGAAGATTTCGTTCTTCAGGGTGGAGCAGATCTTGTTAGTTTTTGCGTCCGTTAAGGCAAACAGCTCCACCCACTTTGAAAAATAATCAATCACCACCATCAGGACGGTCTTCCTCGAGCTGGTAACAGGAAATGGCCCCATCAGGTCGACTCCCAAAGTCTCCCCCGGTCCATCCGCGATTGTCGATTGTAGAAATCCTGCCGGTTTACCAGGTGGGTTTTTGAGCTGCTGGCAGGTGATGCACTTCTTCACATGGTGGCAAACGTCTTTCCGGACAGACGGCCACCACGCAACCCCCAGGATCTTTAATAAAGTTTTTGTCCTTCCAAGGTGACCACCTAAAGGACTGTCATGGTAGTAAGTTAAAAAGTCGGGGATGAGCCCTTCCGGGACCACTAGTTGGTGTTGCAGACCCCAAGGGAGGATGGAGTGGTCCTGTACAGAACCCCCTGGAGGTCCACGAAGTGTGCCCGGTCGGTACGCTGCTGTTCCAGTCCCTCCCTGATGCTCTGGCAGAACGGACTGGAGGCTTGTGCTTGAGCGAGGTCTTCCAGGCTTCTTGTCAGAGGGAGGATCATTTTCTTTGCCTCTGCCAAACACACCATCCCCGGTGGCTCTGACACCCTGGACAGAGCATCAGGCACAATATTGCCACAGCCCTTCCAATAGGTCACCTTGAAAGTGAATATTCGATTTCGAGTTTTTGATGAATCTCATGGTTTTAGACCTCCCTGAGTCCGATTTACTTTCTTGTACGGAAAGTATTCTAATCGTCCTAATATTCGATGTCGAGTTTTTGATGAATCTCAACGTTTTAGACCTCCCTGAGTCCGATTTACTTTCTTGTACGGAAAGTATTGTAATCGTCCAAATATTTGATTTTGAGATTGTAATGAATCTCGGCGTTTTAGACCGAAAATACCATTTTTAGAATTATGTCTGTCTGTGTGTGTGTAAACACGATAGCTTGAGTATGCTTTCACTTAGGTCAACCAAATTTTGCATACAAGTATACAAGTGTGAATTTCCCCTTGGGATTAATAAAGTATCTATCTATCTATCTATCTATCTATCTATCTATCTATCTATCTATCTATCTATCTATCTATCTATCTATCTATCTATCTATCTATCTATCTATCTATCTATCTATCTATCTGTGTAGTCAGACAGCTGATCCTTACTCCAGGCTATTCCATTCCGTCTTTGTTCGACTCTGATCTCGTCTCCTCTGCCATCCTTATAGTTCAGCCTCTTTGTGGCTCCTTTGTGTTTTACCCTCGACGCCCGCACTTTTGATTTTGTTCTCATCCTCCCCTTTGTATTTGTTTGGATTTACCATTTTGCGACTGATGTCTTTTGATTTTTTTCAGTGTAGACAATGCCTTGAAGATCTCCGGCTGCTACATTCAAAGTTCTGGTTTCTTCTCCAGCCATTTTAAGTGTATTGAATTTAACAAAGTCTGTCTTTAACAAACCCTGCTCCCCAACAGGGAGTAATACATCTTGCCTATAAAGAAGGGGCCTGAGTTTCCTCAAAAGCTTGCATATTGTAATCTTTTTAGTTAGCCAATAAAAGGTGTCATTTTGCTTGACTTTTCTCTACAAAATATTTCAGTTC
Source organism: Erpetoichthys calabaricus (assembly GCF_900747795.2). Classification (NCBI taxonomy): domain Eukaryota; kingdom Metazoa; phylum Chordata; class Cladistia; order Polypteriformes; family Polypteridae; genus Erpetoichthys; species Erpetoichthys calabaricus. Next base: position 22,857,466 of record NC_041407.2, read on the forward strand.
TAATGATTTTGCTCCTTTTTAATTCATAGAAACCCCTGTAGTATCCCAGCTCTCTTCTGGTAGGGACCTCCTCAGTTATTCTTTTAAAAGCTGTGGGATGGTTCGGATTCTGATGGGGATTTTGTTTTATTTAAGTTGCATTTAGCTTGTGATGTTTGCAGATGTAGATTTCCAGACTGTGAAACTCTCCTCCTTTGTGGTTGGGTCTCTACTGGCTGTTTTTCAGTTCATGCTGTGCTGCGTTTAAAATCCAAACCAAAGAGAGCAGCTGTGGTTATTTTTCAGCACCTTCAGAAAATATTCAGGCTCCTTCACTTTCTACACATCTTCTTATGTCGCAGCCTTGTGCTAAAATCACTTGAATTCATTTTTTCCCTCGTCAAACAACACTCAGTAGCCCAGAAAGTCAAAGTGAAAACAGGATTTTCGGAATTTTTTCAAATCTATTAAAAATAAAAACCTGAAATGTCACATTGATACAAGGTATTCAGGATCTTTCTTCAGTACTTAGCTGAAGCCCCTTATGGCAGCCATTCCAGCCTGGAGTCCTCTTGGGCCTGACGTGACGAGCTTCACACACCTGGTCTGCTACTCTTCTCTGCAGACCCCCTCAGGCTCTGTGAGGCCGGAGAGAAACCATCAGTGGACAACAATTGTCAGGTCTCTCCAGAGATGTTCAGTTGGGCTCTTAGTTCAGGGCTGCTCAAGAACATTCACAGTGTTGACCCAAAGCTTGGGGTCATTGTCTTGTTGGAAGCAGAGCCTACTCTGGAGTTGGTTTTCACTAAACATACCTCTGCAATTTACCCCATTCTGCTTTCCCTCAGCCCTGACTAGTTTCTCAGTCTCCAACTCCATAGTTTGTTGCTGCCACCATCATGTTTCAACTTTGGAATGGTATCGTGTAGGTGAGGAGCGACGCCCGGCTTCCTGCAGACTTCACATTTAGAATGGAGGCCAGGGCCAGTTCAAGCTTAATTACATCAGTCCAGACAATGTTGTTTTTATAGTCTGTGAGTCTTTCACATGCCTTTTTGCAAACACCAAGTGGGCTGTCATGTGTCATTTGGCCACTCTGTCCAAAGCTCAGATTAGTGGTTGTCCTTCTGGAAGTTTCTCTCATAGATAGATAGATAGATAGATAGATAGATAGATAGATAGATAGATAGATAGATAGATAGATAGATAGATAGATAGATAGATAGATAGATAGATATGACAGGCAATACATTGTATATTTGTTTCTTTTACTGACGTTAAACACATACATATTATTGTATTATGGCAAACACCAAAACCATCTGAAATACCCACCAGAATGATTAAAAAGGAAAGAGAACTTTGGACCTGGCTAAAGATAAGAAGAGCAGCTGTCGTCACAGTGTGGCGTTCCGCTGGCATATGCTGATGGAGCCCCCTTTGTGTTTCTACACACACTTTTGTTTAGTAATTTGTCGGCTGACAGTCCTCAGTGTTGTTGTGTCAGAGAGAGGATGCGCTTCATTGTTCATAATGACACTCAGTTTTGTCTTCATTCTCTACTCCTGTTCTACTTCCAGGAGGTCCAGAGTTCATCTCATTAATGAGCCTGCTCTTTTAATTAGCATGTTGATTCGGTGGTCTCTCTTGAAGTGATGTTACTAGCCCAGCACACCACAGTATAGAAGATCCCACTGGCCACCACAGAATTGTAGCAGATGTGAAGGATGTCACTACTCACATTAAATGGCTGCACTCTCCTAAGGCCTGCTCTGTCTTACTTCTGTAGTTCCTCTGTGTTACCAGACCAGTCCTACCTGTTTTTGACATGGACCCCCAAGTACTTGTAAGAGTGGACCACCTCCACATGTCTTCCCTGAATAGTGACCAGACTTATGGGTTCTTTGGTGCCGTGAAAGTCAATAACCAGTTTCTTAGTTCTGCTGATGTAAAGTTGCAGACAATTTTTTCTGCGTCAATAAACAAAGTTCTCCACCGAACTCCTCTCCTCTGCGTCACCCCCTTTATCGATAGACCCCATCAGTGCAGGTCTGCAGGTGACATGGCCTGGTGTTATATGTATAGTTTGAGGTGCACAGAGTGAAGAGAAAAAGAGACCGGCTTGTGACTTGTGGTGCTCCAGTGTTGCTCACAGTGTCCTCAAGTCTCACAGACGGTGGTCTACCTGACAGATAGTCAATCATCTGACTCAGGCTCATCCAGCTGCATGTCTCTGAGTTTACCTCTTAACAGGGATGGCTGGATGGTGCGGAAAACAATGGAGACTTTAAAGAGCCAAACTCCACATTGTGCTGCCCGGCTTTATAGATAGATAGATAGATAGATAGATAGATAGATAGATAGATAGATAGATAGATAGATAGATAGATAGATAGATAGATAGATAGATAGATAGATAGATAGATAGATAGATAGATAGATAGATAGATAGATAGATAGATTTTTAATTTTAGCATAGTAGGAAGGATAAGGTAGGCAGATAGATTTTAATTTTAGTGTAGTAGGCAAGATAAGATAGATAGATAGATAGATAGATAGATAGATAGATAGATAGATAGATAGATAGATAGATAGATAGATAGATAGATAGATAGATAGATAGATACTTTATTAATCCCAATGGGAAATTCACATTCTCCAGCGGCAGCATACTGATACAATAAATAATATTAAATTAAAGATTGATAATAATGCAGGTGAAAAACAGACAATAACTTTGTATAATGTTAAATGTTAACGTTTACCCCCCCAGGTGGAATTGAAGAGTCGCATAGTTTGGGGAAGGAACGATCTCCTCAATCTGTCAGTGACAATAAGCCTCATTTTAAAAAAATATTAAAATTAATTTTAAGATTAAGAAATGCAGAATAAGACACAGACTCATGACATGGTGTTTACTCATCAACCATGATATGTTGTGTCTATTAACTCAATTTTTTGTTTAGCACTACATGTATTTTACACGTTCTGAAAGTGAATTTGATATACTAACTGACTTTGTCATTGAATATTTTTTGTGCTGACTTAATGGAGGAGAATCCTTTACTTGTCTCTGAGTAAAGGCTGCAGCCGTGTAGGGGAAGCTTTTCTGGCCCCTGATGACCTGGAGGTGGTCATAGACACCCTAAGGAATTCCTAATCGCTGGCATTTCTCCCACTTTCCTGTTTATTCCTCCACAAGTTTAAACACCTTAGAGACAATCATCGAGTACTACACCCCTACAAGCCATTTTCTTTTTTCCATTGAGACCCTTTGGGTTTTTTTTTTTTGACTCCATGATCTTGGTTAAAGTAGCTGTGTCCCTCTGTACAGGATACAACAATATTTTGTCATCATTTAACTCGATTGAAATCACCGTTAATTTTACTGAATCAGCTCGCAATCTAGGAGTTATCTTTGACTCTAGCATGTCATTTAAAGTGCATATTACAAAGTTATCCAAATCATGTTTCTTCCATCTTAAAAATGTTGGGAAATTAAGGCACTTTCTAAATAAACAGGATTCTGAGAAATTAATTCATGCATTTGTTTGTAGTAGGATTGAATACTGCGATGTGGTGTTCTTTATACAGCCTCCAGTTGCAAGAATTATTACAAGAACAAGAAAATACAAACACATAGCTCCAGTTCTGAAACCCTTACACTTCCTCCCTGATAAGTTTAGGGCAGATTTCAAAATCGTCCTTTAACATATAAAGCCTTCAATGGCCGAGGTCCGGCTTACTTATCTGAACTTATCGTGACTTACAAACCAGAGCTCATATTAAAATCTGAAGATGCCGGTCTGCTTATGAATCCAATGATTATTAAAATAACAGGGGGAGGTCGAGCTTTTAGTTACAGGGCCCCTAAACTGTGGAGTGGTCTGCCTGCTACTATAAGAGTTGCCCCTTTGTTCTCAGCTTTTAAATCCCAGATGAAGACTCTACTTCAGTTTAGCACACCCCGACTAGAGCTGCTGATTAACTGTACAGACTGCACCTCTGTTGTTAGTCATTAGCACTAAAACGTAAGTAACATAATTATAATTTGTTACTAACCTTCACCAGTATTCAAATGTGACACTTGGTGCCACGGCCCACCTGCCAAGTTGTTTTGCCTGCCTAAGGTAAAGTCATCCCTGATGGAGGATCACAGGAATTGTCAGGTAGAGGGGTCCTTTCATCGGATTGGCTGGCCCAGTACTGACTCAGCTGTGGAATGGCCAATAGGGGGAGGCAGCTTGATGTTGTATCGAGGATTACTTGTGTTTTGTTCTGTGTATTGTATTGTACTTACCCCTTTTTTTTTGACACCCACTGAACACCCAGCCTACCTGGAAAGGGGTCTCTCTTTGAATTGCCTTTCCCAAGTTTTCTTCCAGTTTTTTCCCTGTTAGGATTTTTTTTGGGGAGTTTTTCCATTTTCTAAAATTTACAACAATCTCTTATCAGGAGATAATTTGTCCTGTTTTTGTGATCAAGTGGTCTTAAAATAATTGCACGTGTTAAGTTGGTGGTGTAATGCCTATTGCTTTGCTTCACTGTTTTAATCTTCTTGTTTTATTTTTCACATCTTGGTCTTGTCTGTACGGAGTTTGCATGTTCTCCCTTGTGTCTGGATTTTCCTTCAGCGTCTCTTGTTTCACTACCACATCCCCAGGGATATTCTGCTTAAGTTAATTGATGATTCCAAATTGGCCGAGCGTAAGCCTTGATGTGTACTGGCACCCAGGCTGTCAATGGCCGCTGTGTTTAATCACGGGAGGGTCCCAGGGTGACCCTATTCTCACTTTGAGGCTCTTTATTGTAAAGACTTTAACAGAGTTGGTCCACATTGCCACAATATCCCTCACATTTACTTTGTGTACCAGCCTGCCACAAGCCTGAAGGAGCAGGAGAGAAGGGTTACACTTATATTCAGACTTTGCAAATAGATAGATAGATAGATAGATAGATAGATAGATAGATAGATAGATAGATAGATAGATAGATAGATAGATAGATAGATAGATAGATAGATAGATAGATAGATAGATAGATAGATAGATAGATAGATAGATAGATAGATAGATAGATAGATAGATAGATAGATAGATAGATAGATAGATAGATAGATAACTTTATTAACCCCAAGTGGAAATTCACATACTCCAGCAGCAGCCTACTGATAAAGAACAATATTAAATTAAAGAGTGATAACAATGTAGGAGTACAGACAGACAATAACTTTGTATAATTTTAACGTTTACCTCCCCCGGGTGGAATTGAAGAGTCGCATAGTGTGGGGGAGGAACGATCAAATACTGAAATCAAAATAAGATCAAAGATCAAATAATCAACAAATACATTAAGATTTCAAATGTGCCTAAAACAGAAGCAAACTAATGAGTGTGACAAATCATTCAAATACACACTTGATGATGGATAGCAGCTCTTCTGGCAAGGAGATTAGGAATCCAAAGTTCCTACCCATAGGGAAATGTTAGCACTCAAAGGCAGATCTTTGATGGCTCATGAGACTTAGAAGAGATTCTCATTTATGTTTCATTTAACAATCCACTTTGTCGCAGATATTTCTCCTAAAATTCCTTAGGAGACATAGCTTTAGAACAAAATTGAGAATTTGATTTGAAAAGCATGGCTTATTTAGCAAGATCTCTTGGTTTTAATCTTTTTCAGAGTTTCATATTTTTGTTTATTATTGAACTGATGCCTTTATCTGAGGCTACTTACAACATTAGAGAATACAATTATTTGCATTTCTTTTGCTTTTCCCAATTGGACTACAGGTGAGTTGAGTCCAGTCTTTTCAAGGTGATGCCACACTGCCTCTTTGGTATGCCATCAGACTATCACAGTAGACAGTATTCTGAAAAATAGCAACTGCAATTAAAAAAGTAGGATTGGAGAGTATAATAGCCTTCGGGGGCCATCCTACAGGAAAATTTTACTGCACAAAGGTGGATGGCTCACAAGACTTAGAAGAGATTCTCATTGGTGTTTCATTTAAGAAACAACTTTGTTGCAGATGTTTCTCCCAGGAGAAGCAGCTTTAGACAAAAAGGAGACAACCAAGGTAAAAGGAGTCAAAATTGAGAATTTGGTTTGAAAAGCTGGAACATTTGGTGAGATCTCTTTCTAGTTTTGTTTAAATCTCTTTCAGAGTTTCATATTTTTTATTTATGATTAGGTTGATGACTTTATCTAAGGTGACTTACAACATTAGAGATACAATCAGTTACATTTCCTTTGGGGAACAGGCAGGTGAGGTGACTTGCTCATAATTACATGGTGTCAGCAGTGGGATTTAAACCACCAAACATCAGGGCTTGTAGTCCAATGTCATATTGCCTGCCTTATTTCCCAGAATGAGTCTGATCTAATTGGAGCGCAACAATATGAATTGCACGTGGTGTCAGTAGTGGGATTTGAAACGACAGTATCAGGGTAGTCTTAACCACTATGCTGTCCTTTCTTCCTACTTGAGTCTGATCTAATTGCAGCAGAGCAACATGAATTGCACATGGTGTCAGTAGTGGGATTTGATTTGGTAAGAAATCCCCAGTCTTAACCACTTTGCCATCCTTTTTGCCTACATGAGTCTGATCTAAATGGAGCACAGCGAAGAAAATGAGAGCAACTGATAGTATTATTCCGAGGCAAGGACTACAGTTTTGTAATCGTAGTAAAGCATTTTATTACTGCAAACAACAGTCCATACATTTCACCAGATATTAGTCAGCACACAATGCAAATACTTTCAAGCTGCAAAAAAATGGAAAAGCTGTGTAACTTTGATGAGATCTTGGCTGACCCTCAAGAGGACGACAGTGGTGAGAGTAATGGGGGGATTTGTATCTCAGAAGAAAAATCTGAGAAGCAGGAGACACAAGAAAAAGTCTCCATTTTATGTCTTTCTGATCTCCTCGATGTCTGGGAGATCTCTCTTTTGATTTTCCATGCCTACGGGTAGACTGTCAGATCACTCTTCATCTTATTAAGCTGGCTGGTCTGAGATCCCTGAATGGACGAATGGACAGATGGAATGAATGAGAGACTTCCAATCTCCAAACAGAGACTCTGAGTTTCTCTGTTAGTCTGAATTTATGCCTGTCTTGTTTTTCCTTGATGCTCTACTTAGGCCAATGGGATGTCGTACCGCAGGGCCCTACTCCCCTCTCTTTGATTAATTCAGTTTAAGCACGACTTAATTTCTGGAAACTTCCATCAGGCAAACTTGCTTTTTGTCCTTGCATGTTTATCACTTGCATGTAGATGTCCCTACTTCCTAGTTTACTCTGATTCTGATCCACTATTCTCTAAGTAGGTTTTTCTTATGATAGTTAGACTTTGTTTTTCTACAAGTGGGACAGGTTTTTCTTCAAATCATTTACTGGTTCTGACCTGGTATGTTATGTGGTGAGTTTAGATCTAAACTATCAATTTAGTTTCCCAACCATGGTCTCCAATCAAGTTCTGGACACTTCTAATGTAAAATTAGAGCAAACAGGGGGGTATCTGACCACAATTTGGAGAAATGGGTCATAGGGTCTGAATACTAATAGAAATGAGAGATTTCAGTTTTTAATACATTTGCAGTTTCCTCCGGGCACTCCGGTTTCCTCCCACAGTCCAAAGACATGCAGGTTAGGTGGATTGGCGATTCTAAATTGGTCCTAGTGTGTGCTTGGTGTGTGGGTGTGTTTGTGTGGTGTCCTGCGGTGGGTTGGCACCCTGCCCCGGGATTGGTTCCTGCCTTGTGCCCTGTGTTGACTGGGATTGGCTCCAGCAGACCCCCGTGACCCTGTGTTTCGGATTCAGCGGGTTTGGAAAAATGGATGGATGGATGAATACATTTGCAAACCTTTCCGTAAACATGGTTTCACTTTGCCATGATGGGCTATTGAGTGCAGACTGATGGGCACAAATAGCAAATGTATCCTTTAAGATGACATATGCAATGCCAATAAATTGTGCAGAAAATGAAGGGGTCAGAATACTTCTTGAATCCACTGGACTTCTACCCTGTCCTATTCTGTTTTTACTCTCAGTAATATTAAAGCTGAAAATATATAAATGAATGAGTTCATTTCCACAATGGATACACCAAGTGTGTGATTCGTTATTTCCTTTTGTTAGCTGGTAAGGACATCTTACCACTTGAGATCATTTTGAACTTCTATGAGGAACACTCTGTTCTAGCCTAAGTGGTTGCTTAGCAGAATAAACAGAGTCAAACCAAAATAAAAAAGTCAATTAGCGCGTATCATGCCTAATCACTTACACTGTACATGAAACAAATGAATTTATTACGATCAGTGACAATGTCTGATGCCAGTGCATGTGTCCCACCGGCCTGATGCGGTGTTCATATTCTCCCTGTCTCGATGTCTTTTTCTCCAATACCCATAGGACCATTTTACTGCTCCATGGTGGATCTTTGATGGCTTATGAGACTTAGAAGAGAGTTTCCTTTAAGAATCAGCTTTGTTGCAGATGTTTCTCCTAAAATTTTTAAGGAGACATAGCTTTATGATAAATTAGACTGGACTGCCAATACTGATGCTCTGTGTAAGAAAGGACAGAGCCGGTTATACTTCCTTAGAAGGCTGGCGTCCTTCAACATCTGCAATAAGATGCTGCAGATGTTCTATCAGACGGTTGTGGCGAGCACCCTCTTCTACGCGGTGGTGTGCTGGGGAGGCAGCATTAACAAGAAAGACGCCTCACGCCTGGACAAACTGGTGAGGAAGGCAGGCTCTATTGTTGGCATGGAGTTGGACAGCTTGACATCTGTGGCAGAGCGACGGGCACTCAGCAGGCTCCTGTCAATCATGGAGAATCCACTGCATCCACTGAACAGGATCATCTCCAGACAGAAGAGCAGCTTCAGCGACAGACTGTTGTCACCATCCTGCTCCACTGACAGACTGAGGAGATCGTTCCTCCCCCAAACTATGCGACTCTTCAGTTCCACCCGGGGGGTAAACGCTAACATTATACAAAGTTATTGTCTGTTGTTACCTGCATTATTATCAATCTTTAATTTAATATTGTTTTTTCTATCAGTATGCTGCTGCTGGAGAATGTGAATTTCCCCTTGGGATTAATAAAGTATCTATCTATCTATCTATCTATCTATCTATCTATCTATCTATCTATCTATCTATCTATCTATCTATCTATCTATCTATCTATCTATCTATTATATAGTGCCTTTCATTTCTATCTATCTATCTATCTATCTATCTATCTATCTATCTATCTATCTATCTATCTATCTATCTATCTATCTATCTATCTATCTATCTATCTATCTATTATATAGTGCCTTTCATTTCTATCTATCTATCTATCTATCTATCTATCTATCTATCTATCTATCTATCTATCTATCTATCTATCTATCTATCTATCTATCTATCTATCTATTATATAGTGCCTTTCATTCTTTCTATCTATCTATCTATCTATCTATCTATCTATCTATCTATCTATCTATCTATCTATCTATCTATCTATCTATCTATCTATCTATCTATCTATCTATTATATAGTGCCTTTCATTTCTATCTATCTATCTATCTATCTATCTATCTATCTATCTATCTATCTATCTATCTATCTATCTATCTATCTATCTTTAGACAAAAGGGAGCAAACTGAGGTAAAAGGAGTCAAAATTGAGAATTTGCTTTGAAAAGCTTCATATCTTTCACTTATTATTGGATTGAGGCCTTTATCTGAGGCGACTTACAACATTAGCGATACAATTCTGTCACCTGAGCACAGACAGGTGAGGTGACTTGCTCATACTTATTCTTATACTTACTGTATACTTGTGCACATACTTTATGTAAATCTGGAAGATTCCACCAGGGTGCAGTGTGAGATATCATCACAGTGAGAAAATGTTTAGCTTCCCTGTGTTGTGAATTGCCTGAAACATCCATTAAATTCTGAGAATAGTTTGCCACAATATTTCTGAAAAGGATGTTTAAGGATTACATCCATCATTCCAGGGATGCTCCCATTCCAGCAAGCATTGGGCGTGAGGCAGAAGCAAAATCCCTGGACAGGGCTCAAGCACACACACACACACACACTGGCGTCATTTTTGCGTCACCAAATCCCCAAACCTTCATGTCTTTTAAAGGAAACCAGAGCACACTGTGGAAACCCACCAGGAAACACATGCAGACTCCAGTCAGGTAACACCAGAGATGTGACTGCCCGCGAGGCAGCAATGCTAACACTCCGCCACCGTATCGCACCCACTTGTGTAATTATTAACAGTATTCTTTATTTAAATGAAGTGAATGATTTTATCTGTAAAATTTAATACACATACTTTAACACATTTCATCATGAAAGTGATATCAAGTATAAATCTAAGGATTCTAAATGTGCAGAGAGCTGGAATATCATACATTTAATGTGCTCTGTGTGGCGATTACTGCCTGCTGCTGCTGTCAGTTCCAGAACCACGTAGTGATTAACAACTGGGTTGGTTTTAAGATGACGTGTATGATGATCTGCTTTAATGACAACATAAACTACGAGATTAAAGTGGAAATTTTGAGATTAAAGCCTTTTTTTTTTTACGGTGTTCACTATTTTTTTTTCTCTGTGGCTCAAATACGCTGCATTACATTCTGATGCTGTTGTGAAGGTGCAAAAAAAAAAAAACGAAGATGGTGTATGAGACCTTTAAAATGTATCGTGTCATTGTGATGTGCGACTCTTGAATATAAAAGCACCACAAATGTATTTGTATGCAAGCATTGTGCATCACCACATCGAACCATTCATCAAACATCGAAGAATGCACATCGATCCTGGAAGATCCTCAAAGTGGTTTGCTGTCACATGTAGATAGTAAACAGAGACTCTGATGTCACGTTCCAACTATTATCACATTGCGCCCCCCGATTTTTTGCTGGAACTGTAACTCGCACATGCCGTTAATTTCTGAGGACGTGCTCAGAGAACGTGTCAAATGAACGCTGGGAATGCGTGGCAGTCATGATGTGTGCGTGTACTCATTCTGAGCGTGAAGTATAAACCGGCCCTTAGTTAATGATACTGTGGTGGGTTGGCACCCTGCCCGAGATTGGTTCCTGCCTTGTGTCCTGTGTTGGCTGGGATTGGCTCCAGCAGACCCCCGTGACCCTGTGTTCGGATTCAGAGGGTTGGAAAATGGATGGATAGTTAATGATATTTAATACACAGCTCAGTGGTAGTAGCACCAAGTCTCACAGGTCTACAGGTCTGGGTTCAAATCCTGGTAGGTTTGGACTTTAAACGCTCTCTCTCTGAGGAAGATCAATGGCCCCAACCCTGTAATGTCTTCTGGAGAAAGAACAGGTGAAGAAATGGAGGATTTTGGGAGATCCGAGTGCTTCCGTGCAATGGGCGACACCTCAGCAACACACTGAACAGTGCGAGTTTTTTTTAACAGACAAGAAACAAATAACTTCTGATTGAAAAGGAAGAACAATTGACATTATGAGCATTTGGAAAATACTGAGGAGATGTCAATTGTGAGAATGTGAACACAGCCTGCAAAAAGTGCGAATCAGTTGTTAGTTCTGAGGTATTTTTGTTTGCAGGTTATAAACAGGAGCTTACTTACTCTGACCTGCAACCAATATGGCACAAAGTACGCACTGAAATGGCTTTGTTGAAGGTGTGCAAGCATTTGCAACCTGTTCTTCAAACATTTACATCTTGACGGGTTCTCTCTAAATGGCTTTTTTTCCCGCATCGCTTCCCGCCTCACACCCACTGCAACAGCAAGAGGGTCCATCTTTCCTTGGCCCTGAACGGAATTAAGTGATTGTAATAATGGATGAACGAAAAGAAGATCTAATATGGTGTCGAGAACATTTCTGAGCTGAGATCATTTGCTTTGGACTCATTTGTTATGCCATTTATAGCAAATGTAAAGTGATATTCAGCAAAGACGCACACATGCAGTTGGTGAGTTATGTCAAGTCAGGCTAATCACTTAATGAGGCGTAACATTATCATACTTTTTATATGAGAATACAGCATTACGTGCATTATATGGTTGTCACGGTAGAAAGCCCTAAAGAGGCATGACATTTCTCGAATATTTTACGGTACAAATTGTTGAACTATGAATAACAACTGCTGAAAACATTTATTAAATAGTTTTGGACCGACTCCATGTGTTTTTATTAAGCAGGCAAAGCTTACACACACTTTTAAAAAAAATAAAAAGCTTCCAGTCGTGCCAGCAACTATAAAAATAACATTGGCTTGCTTTGTTGACAAAGGCGTCTTTTTGAAGTCTAACAGCTTGTCAACTAGTTACAGAGGTTAACTCAGCATTGGATGAGGTTCCCAGCATCCCCTAACCTTACAAACACAGCGATTTATGTAAAAACAATGTAGGAAGTGCTAAGGAAAGGTGTTGTTGGGAGTGAATCATGATGAAGGAATGAATAATGCTCATGATTGATTCCTTGGAACTCACAGATCTAATTTTCCATTTATGGTAGCTTTCAAATCATAAATGTCCAGTCTTTTCAAGTGTTGCAATTAAAGGTTGCCACTCTGATGCCATACTGCCTCTTAGGTATGCCATCAGACTGTCACAGTAGACAGTATTCTGTAAAACAGCAACTGCAATGAACGAGCAGGAGTGGAGAGTAAAATAGGCCTCTGGGACCATCCTATGGGAAGATTTTACTGCACAAAGGTGGACGGCTCATGAGACATTTATGTTTCATTTAGGAATCAACTTTGTCACAGATGTTTAGACAAAAAGAAGATGGCCGAGGTAAAAGGAGTCAAACTTGAGAGTTTGGCTTGAAAACCATGGTATATGTTATGAGATCTCCTTCTACTCTTGTTTTTATCTCTTTTAGAGTTTCACTAGGGGGCTCCGCCCCCTGCTCACTTCGCTCGCCAACCCCTGGTCTTGGGTAACCCGAAATAGATTTGAAAGAGATTATTTATCTCCGTCAGTTGTGGTCTTTCGTTTTGAACCCGTGCCTGCTTTGCTTCCGCAGTTTCAGACACGCGTTGTAGGCTCCTGCGTTCATTGATCTTATCCAGGTGGGCTCGTGTTTGCATCGTTGAGCTGTATTGTGTTTGAATTTGGTGTAAATCGTTCAGCGGTTTGTACAATCCCAAGCAGCACATTATTCCTAACTTCACTCCGCAGTAGTGCCACTCACAATATGGCGGTGACGCCTGTGCCTTCACTCCACAGTAGTGCCACTCACAATATGGCGGTGATGCCTGCGCCTTTCGTACTATCTTTGTGGACCTGTGGGGCCTCCGTAGCCTCTCTTTTGACTCTGGGGTGCAGCGCAGAATCCTCTTTTTTGTGTGGTTGTGTCGTTAGTGGTAGCTATGGGCGCGTTGTTGCTTCATTTCTCATTCATGTTAGTTGAGCTCTTTCGTTCTTGGGCTGTGACTCCTTCGTTTATGAGACGCGCGCCTGCGCAGTACGTCTCATGGTCCCATCGCCATGTCCCTGCGTCCATATCCGGTTTATTCTCAGTTAGTAATATGGATATTTTGTATTTATGACTAGCCGTCCCCTTGCGGTTCTGCCCACGTATTAGTGAAACAGGACAGGAGGGCCCTGCCCAGCTCCCTACTCCTGATGTCACGCTTCTCCCTCTCCTCGGCCCACAGTCTCTATCTCGGATTGGCATGAATGTATCACTCCTGCAAGCGAACTATGATTCTTAGCACGATGAGAGAATGTTCAAGCAAATTCTAAAAAAAAACCCAATCTAAATCCGTTAAACAGTTCTCGTTCGTTAGCTAAACGGATGTAAGATACACGACCTGAGGCTGGCGCGTGGCCCCCGCCACCATCCCCTCGGCCTGCAACTGCTCTCTCGGATTCACGCAAATAAATCGGTACCACAAGTGAACTATGATACTATGATACGCGATTAGAGAATGTTCCAAGCAAACTCTAGAAAAAAAACAGATCTAAATCCGTTAAGTAGTTCGCTCGGTTAACTAAACAGATGTAAGATACACCCAGAGGCTGGCGCGTGAGTGAGGAAGGCCCCGCCCACCTCCCCTCGGCCCACCTCCCCTCGACCCACTGCATGTTTCTCGGATTTATGCAAATAATTTGGTACTGCAAATAAACTATGAAACTTAGCACGACGAGAGAAGTCATAAAATCAACTGGAATGTTCAAGAAAATTCTAGAAAAAAAACAGATCTAAATCCGTTAAGTAGTTCTCTCGTTTGCTAGCTAACTGGATGTAATTTACACCCCGAGGCTAGCGCATGAGTGAGGAGGGCCAGCCCCCCTCCCCTCGGCCCGCTGCGCCTCTGTCTCGGATTCGCGCAAATAAATCCGTACCGCAAGCAAACTATGATACTTAGCGTGATGAGAGAAGTCGCAAAATCAACTGGAACGTTCAAGCAAATTATAGAAGAAAACCTGATCTAAATCCATGAAGTAGTTCTCTCGTGAAAAGCAGACAGACTTACAGAAAGACGTTGGATTTTATATATAAAGAGATTGGGTTGATGACTTTATCTAAGGTGACTTACAAAATTACAGATACAACTGTTTATATTTCCTTTGCTTTTCCCAGTTGGAGTATAGGCAGGTGAGGTGACTTGCTCATAGTTATATGGTGTCAGTAGGATTTAAACACATAACCTCAGGGCTTGTAGTCCAATGTCATATCGCCTGCCCTAATCTCCAGAATGAGTCTGATCTAATTGCAGCACCATGAATTGCACGTGGTGTCAGTAGTGGGATTTGAAACAACAGTGTCAGGATATGAAATCCCCAGTCTTAACCACTAAGCAATCCTTTCTTCCTGCTTGAGTCTCATCTAATTGGAGCACAATGATGTAAATTAAAGCAACTCATAGTATTATTCAGAGGCCAGGACTGAAGTTTTGTAATCGTAGTAAAGTGTTTTATTACTGCAAACAACTGTCCATACATTTCGCACAAAGCAAAAGGAAACTCCGAGCCCACTGTGTGACCTTACTGAGATCTCCACTGAACCTCAAGAGGAAACACTGGTGAGATTTTTATCTCAGAAGGAAAATCTGAGAAGTAGAAGACACAAGAAAATGTCTCCATTTCATGTCTTTCTGATCTCATCGATGTCTAGGAGAAGCCAAAGTGATATTAAGGAGCTCACTTCTTTGATTTTCCATCCCTAGGGGAAGTTCTCTTGTCTGGAGGAGCTTTCAGCCAGAAGAGAAAAGAGGAGAAGAGAAGCAACTGGTGTTTTTCCTCATCTTTATTCAGTCTTTTGAAATACAACTTGTTTTTGATTGTGTCAGTGCACAAAAACTGGTTTTGTAGATAATTTACTGTTTGGCACAAGACTCGTTTGGCACCACGTGAAATAAATAGCTTTTTGTATTTTCATAAAATGTTTGTATCTGTCTGTACTGTAACTCTGGTCACTCTGGTACGACTCCATGTAGTCCATTGCACAGGGCATCTGACAGAATTTTACTTCACTTCATTTCTCAAGTAAGCAGTTAACGGGTGGGTAGTCCATTGCTTGCCAGTCCCAGACCCAGGCCTAAAGGCAGCTGTCGCCAGTCTGTTTCTCTGCTTTTGTCAGAAAGCTCCATCTACAACAGAAGACCAGTTGACTTTACTGGGACCGCTTGTCACTTGCTTTGGAACTGGACATTCCCACTTTAGGACTTTAGAAATTGAACTGCAAAATGGCCAGAGAAGGTTAGATCTATGATGATGATCCAAAGGGAAAAGCAAAATTTTGAACATTTTAAGAATATGCTGCAAATGCTTGAACACCCAATGGAAAGCCAAATATTTCTATCAGCGCATACCATTCACTATGGTGGGGGGGCTGGAGGGCTGCAGTTTCAAATGAAATGATCCCCAAAAATGAATCCAACTAACAGAAACATTTCGCCGTTTTGCACACTGTGTACACATTTCAACAACTGACATCTCCGCAGCACTCTACAAATGCTTGTGTATTCATTCTCCTTTTACCCTTTTAATCAGAAAATTATTATTTGTTTCTTTATTTTTGTCTGTTCTTCCTCCAGAAAATGTTACAGGGTTGGTGCCTTTGATCTGCCTCATTTCTATTTTCAGGCGGCACATTCTTCACAATTTGGCTTGACCTTCCCTTGTTTTTAATTTTTAGACAGCATATTAGTTGATTTTTTTATTTTTTTTATCATTCAAGTCCATTTATTTTTTTGCAACATTCAAATCCATTTAATAAACGGTATATCCTGTACTTTGAACATAAGTTTCTTATTTTGTTTATTTTATTTAAGTTTTTTGTTGTGAAATGTCCAGCTTTGGTAGTCTGAACTCAGCATGTGACTGCTAGACTCCTGGGCTGCCAGTGAGTTCCTTGGCGCCTGCTAATCAAATAATCTTATTAAGTGTGATTCTCCAATAATAATCCTAATATTATACTTTCAGAAGGTAGTGTTTTATTCTGAAGGTATTGCAAGTATCTAACCAAAATATGGCTGTGTAACTACATATGGAGCAGTTGGATGCTCAATAAAATAAATGTGGAACACACAAGGTTCCAGTCAAGTCCTCTTCTTCTTCTTCTTCTTCCTTTCCCGAGGCTGGCATTTGGCCGAGTTTGTTCTCACAGCTAGTACACTTCTGTAGGTGCCGCTGACTTCTCAAATCACTTTCTTCCTGGTAGGCTAGTCTTGTGCTCTCTGTTTCAGAACTTCTAGGCCGAGTGTATGGTTGCGTAGGTCATCCTCTATTTCTTTGGTACCGGCCTTTGCATCGGTGTAGTCTGTGTGGGAAGTGATGATCTTCCATCCTGCAAACATGACCAAAGCTGCGCAGTCAGCGCTGTTGTGTTTCTTCTTCGATTGTTGGTTGTTCTTGGCAGAACGATCAGATGGTGTCATCTCTGATGTGGTTGCCCAAGATTTGATGGAGATACTTCTTTTGAAAGACCGGGTCCATGGTTCAGCGCCAAAGAGGCAGTACTAGTGGTCTGTATATTCACACCTTCGTGCCTCGTGAGATGTTTCGTCTTTTCCACAAGCACCGGTTCAGCAACCCAAGGCAGGTGTCGCCAGACCAGTTCTAATGTGCACTCCTGCCCTCCCTGTTGCTTTCTTTTCTTGCAGGAGTGAGCTGAGGCACCTGAACTCATGGACTTTGCTGTATTTGGAGACAAGTCAAGTCAGGTTTGCTGTCATGTGTTCATACGAGGTCTGTCTATTAAATAATAAGACTGACACAATAACTCACTTTTATTTATATATCAATTCTAATGCTTGTCCCCTTCAATATACGAGGGGGGGACCCAAAAAATAACGAGAATGGAGGGGCATTAATTCCGATGTTGGCCGCTAGGTACGTGTACTAGACTGCCCTCTGCATCATTTTGCCAAGTGGCATCCTTGGGGAAAGGTCTGTAAAGTCAGTGTAATTATTTTTCTTGAGCCCCTGTTACCACCTTGATTTGAAAATCTGATTTTGTGATACTTGAAAGAACAACGTGTTTGCATCAAGTTCTGTTTCCTTTTGGGGAAAACAGCAGCAGAAACTGTCACAATGCTCCAAGAGGCTTTCAAAGAAGAAGCTTTGAGCCAGGCAAGGGTTTACGAATGGCTTTCTTGGTTCAGACATGGCGACATGTCACTTGATGACCAACCATGACTTGGGCATCCTTCAACGAGGCAGAACTGACAAAAATATTCAAACAATTTGCGATGCAATAATGTTTGATCGTCATCGAACAATCGACGAGTTGGAAGCATTGACTGGAGTCTCCTGGAGTTCATGTCAATGAATTTTGACAGAAGAACTTCAGATGAAACAAGTCAGTACGAAATTCATTCCTCGCTTGCTCGCGGAGGATCAGAGAACCAACCACTTGGATGTGTGCTGTGAACTGAAAGATCAATGGCTAACTGATCCAGACTTTTTGTCCAAAATCATCACAGGAGACAAATCGTGTTGTTATGGGTACAACCTGGAGACAAAGCAGAAATCAGGTCAATGGAAAAGTGCAGCATCCAATGTGAAAACCATGTTGATCTGTGTGACAGATTAAGGTCTCCGTGACCCCTTGAACCCTCAGACTAGACGTCAGACACCAGATAAAAGTCCAAATAATGGTTTATTATTATTAATAATAATAATAATAATAATAATAATAATAATAATAAATGTGCACAAAGCATCCTCCACTCCACAAAACTCAAATAATAATAATTCCAATAAACAATACAATAATCAATCCTGCACTCCCAGACGCGTTGCCACCCTTCCACCCAGCTCAGCTCAACGTCTGGGATTTCCCATCATCCTTTTATATTCCCTGACCCGGAAGTGTTTCCCATCTTACAGTCCATGTGATTTCTTCTTTTCAACCCGGAAACACGTTGTTCCCTCTGGTCATATGATTATGACGTGCTTCGTCATATACGTATAGGGCACGTATAAGTCCTTGAGCCTCCCTGCAGCGTCCTCTGGTGGGCCCCACGGTGTCCAGCAGGGTTGGGAATAAAAACTCCATTGTCCATAATTCCCTGCTGGTCTTCGGGGCACTTCCATGCTACAGGGAGGGCTCCATCTAGTGGCCTGGGGGTATTGGCCGGCCATCCCTCACATCTGCTTCTTTGACATCAAAGGGCTTGTTCCACAAGGTCAGACGGTTAACCAGCATTTTTACCTTGAAGTGCACAAGTGATTGCGTGATGCAGTGTGGACAAAACCACCTGAATTGAGGCGATCAGGCGAGTGGCTTCTGCATCACGACAAGGCAGCATTGAGTGTGTGGCAGTGTCTCACGGAAAACCGGATGACAACGGTTTCCCACCTACCCCTACTCCTCGGACCTTGCACCCTGCAATTTTTCTTCTTACTTCCAAGAATGAACAGGGACCTTAAAGGAAAGTGTTTTCCGGATGTAGAGGAGGTCAAAAAGCAAACGATGGAGGGGCGACTTTGCAAGAGTTTCAGAACAGCGGGTGGTGGGACAAGTGTATTGGGTCTCAGAGGGAGTATTTTGAGGGTGATTAAATTTTGGAAATGTTCTGAGAAATATACAATTAAAAAAAAAAAATTCCTGTTATTTTTGGGTCCAATTACGCACCGATGCAGTCTTGGTTTCCACTGAACGATGGTGTGGAGCAAATCAGTTTCTCTCCGCTGTTTCAAGACATCGGATCTTTTCTTCTTTACTTATTTACTGCATCCATTGACTTTTTATTTTGCTTTATACAGTTTATTGTATTAGGAATTTGTTAGTTTACACATACCCCTTGGGGTTAGAGCAGGCATGTCAAACACGCGGCCCCTGGGCCACATGCGGCCCACAACAAATATCTGTGCGGTCCGCATGACAGATCCTAGTTAGCACTAAACTTGCACAAAATGATTACTATCGTTTGTGATTGAATCATTTTGCATCTTCGGCGTTACTTATTGACTTTTTTTTTTTACTTCTGCCTTCTGACAAAAGCGCGTTTTCCCATGGCATTACGGTACCGGACACATCATCTGCTAGTATAGCCACGAGCCTTGACCAAAGTTAATGAGCCGCGATGTCGCAACTGAAGTGCTAGGCTGCAGCAGCCTGGCAGCAGGGGCGGCCTTAGGCATGTGCAAACTGTGCACCTGCACAGGGCCGCTACACCAATATATATTGAATATAAAACAGAAAGAAAATAATGACACAGCTGACGGCAATGTGGCCGAAAAACATTCTGTTTCTTGTTAATTAGTACGCTGTATTTACTAATGTCGCTCGAGTCAGAGCAGTAAGCTATATATAGTATTATAATGTTCTGCCATAATGAGAATATCATGGGCCGCCACTTGGTTTTCCAGTTACGGACACTCGCATATAGAAGAGTGACATGAGCACGAGGCGGCTATGCAGTGTCCGCAACGGACGTGGCCATCTGCCATGCATAAGATACCATATTGACATTGACGGGCGAAGGGGCCACTGATTCTTTCTCTGCCCAGGGCCGCCACGAGCCTAGAGCCGCCTCTGGCAGGCTACACTACTGGCTGGGCTGCTGAGACTGGCCACTGGGCAGAACTGACCATCACGAGTAGTAATAGCTCGCATATTTTCACTTTTTTTTGCTCTAGTTTTATGTAATTTTGTGCTAGTATTGTAACAAACAGTGCAGACTACAGCTGAAGATCTGAAGTGGACGCGAGAAGTTGGTGAGTTGTTTATTAACACATTTTTGTGATTTTGAGTTTGTAAAATTATTGTAGGTCAGGTGGCTTTTTGCATTTTGGCTTATTTTACAATATAAACTTTGAAGGACTTTGCGCTGTTTATGTCACCATACTCTTACAACATTGAGAATGTGCCCGAGAATATCCAAATGGAGTTGATTGAAGTGCAGTCAGATTCTATTCTGAAGGCAAAATACAACGAAGTTGGTGTGCCAGGCTTGTATGCTTACCTGCCACCCTCGTATGTGCAGATCCGTAAGTTGGCATCGAGAGTACTGTCTATGTTCAGAAGCACTTACCTTTATGAGCAATTGTTTTCGTTAATTAAAGCTACCAAAATCCCACATCGCTCAAGACTTACCGTCGAGCACCTTTCATCCTTCATAAAAGTTGCAGCTGCACAAGATTTCAAGCCCGATATTGACGAACTGGTTATTAACAAGAGATGCCAAGTGTCGGGACAAAAGAAATAGATCTCACACTGTAAGAATCCTATATAAGCAATGAACATAATATAATAATATAAGGACCTAGCTAAGAGGCTAAGACTCTAATTGTACGATGTTGTACAGAGATTGTATGAAAATAAATTGCTTTTCTTTAAACTTTAAACTTTAAGTGTTACATTTTTTAAAGTTTTCCGTATTGGAAAGAAATCTACAGTAACTTTGTATAATAGTATTTGTTACAGTGCGGCCCGCTGACGCACGTATGGCAGTCGAAGCGGCCCACCAATGGTAGTGAGTTTGACATGCCTGGGTTAGAGCACAGGGTCAGCCATTGTACAGCGCCTCTGGAACCAACTGCAGGTTAAGGGCCTAACTCAAGGGCCCAGCAGAGTAGGATCTCTTTTTGGCAGTAACGGGAATTTGAACTGGCAACCTTCTGGATACCAGCGCAGATCCTTACGTTGCTCAACTTTTAAACTTAGCACGATTCTGGCATACAAGGGGAAACACAACTGCATTAAAGGGTGACTGACAATCAACGTCAGAGAGTGTTGTTGTTTGTCGTGCAGGTTTGGACAGGTTTTAACCAGCATGGCAAGTGCTCATAATCTGTTCTCATTGCTTTGTTTAAGAGATAGAAACACTGTCTCGTTATTTAATAGACAGACCTCATACCATAGTGCAGTGGAATTCTGACTTGTATGTCTCCTCAGATTGCTTTTCAGACTTCAAGCCCTGAATGATAAGAAGACAGCATTGGTGATAAAGAGTGACAGAGAAAAACTACCAGAGCTACCATGGAAAACAAACTCACTTAGACGAACATGAAAGATACTTGGAATGGATTGGGCATAATTACTGGATTCAAGCAGACCAGGCCACCAGTTTTTTGATGAATGGTCCTACTCCTTCCAATGACCAGTCCACTCACACCATCAGCAATTCCTTTATCTTCAACTGGTATGGTCCACAAACTGAAGACCAAGCAAGGGGCTACACACAGAAAAAGCTGCAGGACCAGACAGAGTTAGTCCTCAAGTATTTAACACCAGGGGTAACCAACTCTATTACCTGTTCAGTCTGTCACTTAGGCTTCACTCTGAATTTAATGTAACTCCATCTCTCAGTTCAGTAGTTAACTGGTAGTCCATTGTTTGTCATAAGAGGTGTCACATTTGCTTCATTTTATCAGGAGGTTCCATCTACAAGAGTAGCCAGTTGACTTTTGCTCTGCGTAATGCCAGTGATGATCAGCTTTGTGGTATCCTCTGTAACCTGTTCACTCTGTCATTTAGGCTTCATTCAGGTTTTGATTTAATTCCGTTTCTCAATTATAAGCAGTTAACTGGTAGTCTATTAGGGGCCATAAGTGGTTTTGAATTTGCCTGCTTTTATCAGGAGGCTCCATCTACAAAAGAAGACCAGTTGACTCAGGCCTTCACTCATCTTTAATTGAGACAGCTTCTCACTTGCCCTGGAACTGGACAATCCCACTCTAGGACTGGTGTTGAATGGCCAGCTACAACTAGAGATGGGATGATTCTACAATGATGATCAGGTCAGGTCAGGTTGGGGAGCATGCAACGGTACAGCGTGTTGCCACATGTAGCACATGATGAAACAGCTCGGGATCCTGGTTGGTAACCCCCTAGGCAGACACACGTGGTCCAGTCCCACCCTCCAGAAATGACCCTCTATCTGCCACAGCCAGGTGTTAGGTGGGTGTCCCCTGGGCCTGGTCCAGCCACTCGGGTCCTCAGCAATGAGGATCTTGTGAGCCAGATCACCCTCGGGGAATCATGCCACATGGCCGTAGTGTTGTAAATGATGCTCCCTCACAATGCAAGTAATGTGCCTCATTCTGAACTCTGTAAGCAACCGTTCATTCAACACAAAGTCAAACCAGCGGTACCCAAGGATTCTCCAAAGAGACACAGTACAGAAGGAGTCCAGTCTTCGTCTCAGGTCACTGTATAGCATCCATGTCTCACAACCATATGGCAAGACAGGAAGTACCAGAACTCTAAAGACTTGGATCTTCATCCTTTTGCAGAGATAATGGGAGCACCACACACCCCTTTAAAGTGACCTCATGACCCCCACCCATGCTCTCCAAATCCGTTTACTGACTTCACAGGAAGAGTCACCAGAGACATGAATGCCACTGCTGAGTAAGTAAACCTCTCGACGAGGTCGACACTCTCTCCGCCGACAGACACACTGCTGATGGCTCTGCCCAAGAGGTCATTAAAGGCCTGGATGTTGGTTTTTATCAGGACACTCAGACTCCTCACTCAGCCTTTCGAGAACCCCAATTAGAGCTTCCATTGACTCCGTGAAGATCACAACATCATCAGCAAAGTCAAGATCAGTGAATCTTTCTTCACCAACAGATCCCCAACACCACTGGATGATGATGATCCACATTTAGAGGAAAAAGTAAAAATTTTGAATGTTAGAACTTTAAAGCATCCCAGATTGTTCTTGTTTCAAAGAAGGAAGGAAGTTGACGCCCCCAGCCCCACCTCTTAATGCTGATTGGTCATTTGATTAGATAACAATTATGAATCTTAAATTGAAATGTAATACACTCGGAGCAGCCGCTAAGCTAAATGCAATATACCTGCTTCACTTTTAGCTATGACATGTGTGATATGGACATGAATTAAAATTGAACGCGCTTCTGTATTGCATTTTAAACTGACAATAAAATTGTGTGCCGTAGTGAAAAGCAGTTGATCATTTGGTTGATAGGTTTTGACCTGATAATGACACTACCATGGATATGTATTTTATTGCAATGTAGGTAATACAGTATGCTGGACTGCATTTAATTTTGGAACAAGTGACCTTCCTTAATTTCCTATACAGGAGGAGACCATCAGCCAACTGGCTATTTGTTAAGGTAACGCACTGCACCTGAACAAAGGTAACCTCATATTTACAAAAGGAAGGAATGCTTTTTAAATCTCACAGCTCTTAATTTTCTTTTTTAGCAAATCGACAAAAGTTTTTCAGGTTGTTTCTTTTGATTGGCATCTGGAAATGGTCTTCCTGTAATAAACTGTAAGTTTAGAATTGAGGACAGTAAAAATGTGGGAATACTTTTGGGGGGCTGAATACTTTTTTACAGTGCTGTATGTAAGGATCATACATGTTTGAAAATACATGTGTTCAAAAAATATTCCAAACACATTTAGGAACATACTTATTTTGAATAGACAATTGGAGATCTGAAAATCGAAAGTACCCCATAAAAAGAAGGATTTAGGTGTCATAGTGGACTCGACACGATCAACTGCCAGACAGTGTTCAGAAGCCATTAAGAAGACTAACAGAATGTCAGGTTATATAGCGCCTTGATGTGTGGAGTACAAGTCTAAGGAAGTTCTGCTCATGCTTTATAACACACTGGTGAGGCCTCATCTGGAGTACTGTGTGCAGTTTGGGTCTCCAGGCTACAAAAAGGACATAGCAGCACTAGAAGAGGTCCAGTGAAGAGCAATAGGGCTGATTGCAGGGCTCCAGGGGATGAGTTATGAGGAAAGAATAAAAGAGCTGAGCCTTTACAGAAGATTAAGAGGAGACCTGAGTGAAGTGTTTAAAATTATGATGGGAATGAGTCCAGTGGATCGAAACGTTGACTTTAAAATGAGTAAATCAAGAGCATGGGGACACAGTTGGAAACTTGTGAAGGGTAAATTTCACAAAACATTAGGAAGTCTTTCTTTACACAAAGAACAACAGATACATGGAATAAGTGACCATGTAGTGTGGTGGACAGGAGGACTTTAGGAACTTTCAGAACTCAACTTGATATTACTTTAGAAGAATGAAGTGGAAAGGACTGGCGAGCTTTGTTTAGCTTGTTCTCGTCCAGATTGTTCTAATACACTCCATCAGTGGACTTGTGTTGAACTAATATTATTTCCACATGAACATTTATTTATTTTGAATGGAGATTAAAAGAGCTGTTATCTCTTAAGAGAAGCAATTTGGAATAATCCTTATTTTCTAAAACTGTGTTTTCATTCTTTGACCTTCCCAACTCTGTCTTTCTTTCACGCTTGTCAGGACAAATATTCATTCTGCTGGGTCCTATTGAGCAGGAAATTCACCGATGTGCCGACTTTAAGCAGACCAGCATTTCCTGAAGATCCGTTCCTCTGTTCATCTTCTACCCCGACTGCTCACCCCATTCTGTTTCAACTCACCCTTCACATGCGCCTCACTTCGTCCACCAAATTCACAACTCATTCTCGCATCTGTTGCATTTTCCTCCTTTCCATTTGCTTTTGAAAATCTACAAAGTCCTTGGTGATTTTTTTTCTTTCATGCCTTAATTTACTTATTAACAGAATATTTTCTGCTTGTTTAACTTATTAAAGTGTTTGTAGCTGTTGTTAAAGGTTAAAAGCAGAAAGACACTTACCGAGTTGATGCACACAAGCAAACACTCCTCCACGTCCACTAATTGGATGTTTTCTCTTGAATGTCTGAACTCTGTAAATTTGATAAAACCTTGCTGTTTTTTTCCCTGAAATGTAATAAAAGTATTAAAAGAGAATACACATTCACATACCATTTGTAAGAGAAGGCCGTTCAGCATTTATATTGCATTTTGCTCTTTTAGGTGTGCTTATCCTGATCTGTTTTTTTAGTATGGCTGCCCTCAGGTCCTAATTTGGGATCAGGAGATAGTAGGTCTTTAAAATGTAAAGTCATGTCACTGTTTGCGTGTTGGTATGGATCCTGGCAATGGAAAGGTATAAGCAACTCAAGGGCATTTTCTACTGGAATTTCTTGTGTAACCAGTAGATGGAGCCACTGAGTCTCAAACTGTAAATGACCGCGAAATCATTCCACACGTAGGGAACGTGACAACATAGAATACCGGAAGTGTGAAGAAACAGTGAGGACAAACGCTATCTCTGAAATGGTGACCTTTAGAATTGTTGCACCCCTTGGAAAGCGGAGCGAGGTATGCAGTTAATTGTATGTTGTTTCATTTGTTCATTTGTTCTGTTTCTTTATAGAATGTAAAAAAAAAATTATGATTATATTTTGTTGTTTATAGTTTTCATAGTGCTCGTGATGATATAACAACTTCAATAAAGAGCCAAAGTTTGAGACATAAATAAAGGTAAACGCACCAGTCTGAGACTCTCTGCATGTCGATTCTTTTGAAACCAAGGGCTGCTACACAAACCACAGACACAATGGAACTGGGAGCTGGAATTGTGACGTAACTCTGATATTTTACGTTAGTCAATTTTATAAAATAGTAAATATCACCTGGTCAGGCAGAAATGTCATTCTTGTAACCGAATTGCATTTGAAGTGCAGTGATACACATCTGCTATGTTTAGTTTGCTCTTAATATTTCGTGAAAAAATACTGTTTATGTTTAATTGCATTTTCTGCAGACCAAGTAACAAATCAACAGCGATCTTCTGGTTCTCTGTAAAGTCTGACTGGAAATTCGCGTGAACGCACTGAAGTGGGAAAGCGAAATGCTACAAGTCGGAGCTCTGAAAACTCACACATTGTGTGAACGCAGCATTACTGACCACAAACACTTGACCACAATGAGACTGGACCGTCCTCTGAACCCATTCCACCAAATGGAGGTAGTAACTGATGAACAGGGCGACCAGACCATACGTATTTCCCAGGACAGTACTGCAGTATTTAAAAAGTCTTTAAAATTTAAACCAGTTTAATTTCTCAGTACATTAACTTATGCTATCCATCCCTTTTTGTGTATCCCACATCTGGTATGGGTTGTGACAGAAGCAGTCTAAGTAAAGATGCCCAGATGTCCGTTTGCTTCGCCACCTCCTCCAACTCCTCTCAGTCCAGCTGTATCATAGGTCTGCCCCGAGGTCTTCTCCCAGCTGGACATGCCTGCCTCCCACTGGGTGACTTCCAAGAGATGTCTGGACCACCTCAACTGGCTCCTTCAATGCGGAGGAGTGGCGGCTCTATGCTGAGCTCCTCCCAAACTCCTGCGCTCTTCACCTTATCTCTAAGGCTGAGTCACTTTTCCATGAATTGCCACCTTATCATGGAGAAGGGGTATGTGTGTCCTAGTGATCCTACAAATTGTGTTGTCTGTCTGGTATGGTCACCCAAGGCAAATTGGGAACTAGATATGAGAACAGACTAAGTGCGGATAACATAACCTTCATGAGAGGAATTATCAAGAAGTCAGTAACCTATCCCTGTGAAGGGAAACTGGGGCCTTGCCCTGGTGCCAGACCTGTGGGGGATTGGGGGCTTGTCCTAAATTAGGAACAAGGGACTGCCCTCCAGAGGGTCCAACACCAGCAAGAGTAGCCATAAGGGTGGTATGGTGCATTGTAGTTTAGGCAGCAGTCAAAGGAAAGCGACTTGGAGAACTGATCCCTGTATGCTGAAACTGACTCTAATGACATGGAATGCGACTTCTCTGGAGCAGAAGAACTTATGCATTGTTTACAATATATATGTGTGTATAGCGCCTTGGTAAGATGCACTGCTAAGGGTACTTCATTACATTAGTCCTACTCAAAACATGGAAGATTTGATCAGCTGAGTGCCCTGTGATTGTGAAGCCCACAATCTTAGAGCTGTGTGACCACTAAAGGGCGTTGCAGCACCCCAAACCCCAGACGCAGCCTCACAGATACAAGTGCCAATGTAAATAAAAGGTTCATTTTCTTAAAATACCTTCCACAAAGCCCTCAAAAGTGGCATAAACCAAATATAACTTAATTCTTCTCTCTCTCTTTATCTCCTCCCACTCCTCCAGATGAGCTTCATCCTCTTCCACCCGACTTTGACTCCCCTGGATGATGCTGAGTGGTCTCTTTTACCTTGCACCCAGGAGTACTTCCCATGTTAGAGGCATAGCCCAGTGGAAGTACTTCCGGGTCAATCGGAAGTTCCAAAAACTAGGGACTATGAATCCCATCGGCTCACCCTAGTGGCCCACATGGAACCCAACAGGGCTTCTTTATGGGACTACAAATCCCAGCATGCCCTGTCCTAATCCAAGGAGGCTCCCACTTAGCTTATTGGGGGTGAGAATAATCAGCAATGCTTAACTCCCCCGGTCCTTCTATTGCAGTGGCCTTCCAGAAGGGTAAGGGTCCCTGTTCAAACCAGGTGGGGATGCCAGCTCCTGCATGCCATCCATTACAAAGCTCTGTTGACCCGCTAGACAGATAACTTTAGTCGTGTAGAGTATGCACAGTGAAGATCACCACCACAGGTGGTTATGGGTTTTAGGATAGACCACCTTGTTATAACAGAAATCACAATGAAAGGGCGGAATCATTTTAGGTTTCAGCTCTTACTCACAGCTCTGACTTGGGATGAAACATATGAACTTTTATCAAAGTAGCTCCACAGCCTCATGTTTTCTCACCACCAATCCAGATAGTTTAACCCGTACAAATGAAGACGGGTCCAGTTTCATAGAGCATGTTATTGAAAGTTCACTCCATTGCTCCATAACGGTGTGGTCTGGCGATGCGTCTGCTTATTCAAGATATAACAAGGCATTGTGATCTTCAGAGAGCAGTAAGATGTGTAGACCTGAAATGGGACTCCACTCAGGATCTGAGCACATCTTAGGCCAGGAACCGAACAGGTAACACAGTTAAAGGTCACACTCACCTGGGTAACCTGCGATTTAGATAACGTCCGTGATAAAAATGCTTTCAATCGCTAAGAGCCAATCATGCAAAAAAAATTTTACCACTCAAAGGTGGATCTTTGATGGCTCCTGAGACTTGAAAGAGCTTCTCATTTATGTTTCATTTAAGAATCAACGTTGTCACAGATGTTGCTCCTAAAATTCCTTTGGAGACATGGATGTAGAAATAAAGGAGACAACTGAAGTTAAAGGAGACAACTGAGAATTTGGTTTGAGAAGCACATAACACAACTCCAGGTTCAAAAAAAGTTTTTTTTTTATTTGTCACCAAACTTTCCAGGGGAGCACAGACACTAAAAAGAGTGGATACATTCAAATATCTAGGATCAGTGGTAGCCCAAAATGGAGAATTAGATGCAGATATATAGAGCGCAGTATGGATGGAACCATTGGAAGAAGATATCAGTGATGTGTGATCAAAGAATTAAGGTGAAGGTTAAATGTGAGGTTTTAAAGACGGTGGAAAGACCAGCAATGATGTGTGTGGCTGAAACAGTAAAGAGAGTGCAGGAGACGAAGTTGAATGTTGCAGAAATGAATATGTTGAGATGGATGTGTGGAGTTACAAAAAAAGGAGAGATAATAACTGAGACAATTAGCGATATCACAGATACTGTATCTAAGAAAGTACAAGAAAGGAGGCTGAAGTGTAATGGACATGTGATGAAGGGCAAAAGAGTGATGTGAATAGAAGTACAGGAGAAGAGAAAGCAGGGGAGATTGAAGCAGAGGTGGATGGGAAAAACAAAAGATCTGAAAGATCTTGGGTGGAGGTGCAGAACTGAGCTGTTTGGAGAAGGTTGATCAAGCACATCAGCCCCACATAGAAGTGGGAAAAGAAGAAGAAGAAGAAGAAGAAGAAGAAGAAGAAGAAGAAGAAGAAGAAGAAGAAGAAGAAGTATGCCACAAAAACCACTTGTCGACCCAACAAAAATATTTTTGCTTCCTCTTTCAGCTGGGATAGATAAAAAATTTGGTGAAAGCAACAAAAAAGGAAGGTGAAGGGTATCAATATTTGAAGCAGATGTTTCCACTAATATATGATGCTAACCTTAAAGAAGGCATTTTTGTTGATCCACAACTCAGACATGTCATTAATAAGGAGCAGTTGAAAGATCTGCTTGTGGGACCGGAGGAAATCACATAGAAAGCTTTCAAGGAGGTTGCTGAGAATTTCCTTAGCAGCTATTGGAGCACCAGCCTATGTCCCGCTGGTTGACAACATACTTCAAGCATACAAAACCTCCAAGTGCAACATGTGTGGTACCTGGCGGGGGTTCATGCCCGGCCGGGATGCCCAGGAGGACCGGAGGAGGGCTTGTGCCTCCTCCAGAACACGAGGGGGCGTCCTCCCTGGTTGCTGTGGGGGCCACAATTACAGAGCTTGGAAGCTCAACCCTGTAGGGGCCCGTGGTCACCACCAGGGAGCGCCCCGATGCCTTGGGAGCCCTGGACCTCAGTACTTCCGCCACACCCGGAAGTTCTGGGGGGAAGAGTATTGGGGACACCCGGAGGACTTCCGGATACACTGACAGAGCTTCCGCCACACAGGGGTGTGGCTACAGAAGCCCTTAGGATGCACCTGGAGTCCATCCGGGATGTATAAAAGGGGCCGCCTCCCTCCAGTCAGGGGCAAGAGTCGGGTGGAAGAGGACAAAGCTTGGTGAAGAGGAGTGGAGGCGGACCAGAGACTTGGAGAAGGCATTGTGTTGTGGCCAGGACTTAAGGGGTGATTGGTGCTGCGGCACTGGGTATTGTGCACTACGATGTATGTAAATAATGTAAATAAACGTGTGTTGGGTGATAACATCTTGTCTACCTGTCTGTGTCCGGGCTGTTCCCCACACATGTCACTGAAGATTCATTTTCTGAATTCACACTTGGACTTCTTCCCTACTCATGTTGGTGTGGTCAGTGAGGAACATGTGAAAGGTTTCGACAATGGAAAAGCGGTATCAGGGCAAGTGAATTCTATCAATGCTGGCCGACTATTGCTGGACAGTGAAAAGGAGAGGCATCAGATGTGGAGTACAAATGAAAATCAGCAGCAAAACATTTTCCGCTCACTTGAACCGATGCTTTGTGTCAGGCATCCTTAAGCGTCTGCATGCACGCAATTCGACCAAAGTGAATATCATGTTACCTGATATGGTCAGTCTGAAATGGCAGTTCTGTTCATCTTAAAGCTGTCTATCATAATCACCAAAACGTTTTGAGGAAGCAAAATAATTTTAAAAAATGGTCATGTAATAACAATAATAATTCATTACATTTATATAGTGCATTCTCAGTACTCAAGTGTAATTCTCTATGGATCTTATGACACGCAGGCCTAGAAGAGTACGATGCTCAAGAAAATAACAGAATCCGGCTGCTTATTTGTTGTTTAACACTCCACAGGATCAGGCTTTTCGATTTATTGCTAAAGAATGTTTTTTGGGGTGTGATCTTTTGTGGTGATGCTGCTGCCCAATTACACATCTAAAGTGAATTCCAGCACACATTAGACATATAGCGCTCCCCAGACATTCTCCCCTGTGGGAGCTGGATCAAAGTGTGCTTCTTACTGGGAATTTCAATGACTTATCACGTCATTCCTTTTCACTCTGTTTCGTATTTTGAAAGCTGTTATTAATAAGCATCACAGACTAGAGATTTCCATTGTAAAAATGAAAACAATTGCTGCATCTAAGGAGCCGGGGTGCAAATACATACCAGGAGGAGTACTGTGAGCACCGGTAGGAGAGAGCCAAGCTTTTAAAGGGCTTGTCTTTTCTCGAATGTGAATGTCAGATGCTGCTGTGTTCTTCACGAGGTTCTATTCCATTTTATATTGTACTAAAGGTTTGAAGGAAATACCTTTAGCAGACAGCCAGGCCATTGTCTGGGAGTGGGACCTTTGTGAGATTCTACATTATGGAAAGAGATTCTTTCTCTATTGCTCACAGTTTTTCAAATTTAGTTTTCTCTCTAGACTCAGGACCTTAAAGAATACTTTATCATAAAGAGATCAGACTTGAGCCACATTCACTTTTATCTTTTATTGTTTGTCACCATTAGTTAATAATGTCTATCCTTAGTGAATTGTGCTTTTTAAATCTGCCAGGGGGGCCGACATATTGGGTGATGCAATGGGGCGATTATTACAGGCGGTGCTTTGATCAGGGTGGTATTTTCATAAGTGAGTATTTAAATACATTACAGAATAATAATACAAAATTAAGTATGAACTGTGTGGAAAAATACAAAAGAGCTTGATCAATCTGGTGTACGTGGCAAGGGCCATGCAAACTCTGCTTGCCCATGGCGTAAGTGCTACTTCTTGTTTTTAAGGTTACTACACAAAAAACCACAAGGGTGGACTCATCAAAAACTAAGGGACCAACAAATGTACTCAACCCTTGGATTTGGTAATGCTGATTCAGGCTAATATTTTGAAATACTTGTGTAACTAAAGTCATAAGACAAAAAACCCTATAAATATTTGGAACACCGACCCCTCGGGGCAGACGAAGGGCAGGTGTCCTAGCTACTGTGCTTCTCTGTCATTTAACCTTTGCCTGGTGTGTATCGATAAAAGATTTTTACTAACTTTAATTATATCTCTCTGTCTTCAGTCACGAGAAACGACACCATAGAAAAAGTGTCCACAACCGTAACTGCTACATTAGAATATTAGAACAATGTGGACGAGAACAGGCCATTGCAGCTCAACAAAGTCCTATCCACTTCTTTCTTCTAAAATAACATCAAGTTGAATTTTGAAAGTCGCTGAAGTCCCCCTGTCTACAATATTACTTGGTCACTTTTTCTGTGAGTCTGTGGTTCTCTGTGTGAAGAAACACTTCCTAATGTTTGTGTGGAATTTACCTTTCACAAGTGTCCAACTGTGTCCCCGTGTTCTTGATAAACTCATTTTAAAGTCACTGTCTCGATCCACTGGACTAATTCCTTTCATCATTTTAAACACTTCAGTCAGGTCTCCTCTTAATCTCCTTTTGTTTAGACTGTAAAAGCTCAGCTCTTTTAATTTTTCCTCATAGCTCATCCCCTGTAGCCCTGGAATCAGCCTCGTTGTTCTTCTCCGGACCTTTTCTACTGCTGTTATGTCCTTTTTGTAGCCTGGAGACCCAAACTGCACATGGGACTCAGATGAGGCCTCACCAGTGTGTTATAAAAGTTGAGCAGAACCTCCTGTGACTGGTACTGCACACATCAAGGTGCTATATAATAATAATAATAATAATAATAATAATAACAATAATAATAATAATAAAAATAATATTAATAATAATAATAATGCATTTTATTTATAGGGGCACTTTAAATTAGCAGTAAATCTCAAAGTGCAACATAAAAAGATTAAACAAAGGCAAGGCAAGATAAAAACAGAGATAAAACAACAATAACTATAGCATTCTTATTAATAAGCTTTCCAAAATAGAAAATAACATAATAATATAACCTCACATTTCATTAGTCTTCTTAATGGCAAATCTGAATGAGTAACAGATGCATTTTTGCAGTACCTAAGTGACAGCGTTACCCAGAATTCTTTTCAGGTGAGCTCAAGTTGTCCATCCATCCATTTTCCAACCCGCTGAATCCGAACACAGGGTCACGGGGGTCTTCTGGAGCCAATCCCAGCCAACACAGGGCACAAGGCAGGGAACCAATCCCGGGCAGGGTACCAACCCACCGCAGGACACACACAAACACACCCACACACCAAGCACACACTAGGGCCAATTTAGAAACACCAATCCACCTAACCTGCATGACTTTGGACTGTGGGAGGAAACCCACGCAGACACGGGGAGAACATGCAAACTCCACGCAGGGAGGACCCGGGAAGCGAACCCGGGTCTCCTAACTGCGAGGCAGCAGCGCTACCACTGCACCACCGTGCCGCCCAGCTCAAGTTGTCTTGTCTTTAAATTTTAGTCTTTTTTGATTATTAGAGAGTTAATTACATTAGGCTGTGGTGGGCTGGCACCCTGCCTGGGGTTTGTTTCCTATACTTGCGCCCTGTGTTGGCTGGGATTGGCTCCAGCAGACCCCCGTGACCCTGTAGTTAGGATATAGCGGGTTGGATAATGGATGGATGGTTAATTCTTCTTCTTTGAGTACTTTGAGGATAATAATAATAATAATAATAATAATAATAATAATAATAATAATTCTTCTTCTTTCGGCTGCTCCCGTTAGGGGTTGCCACAGCAGATAATTATTATTATTATTATTATTATTATATTTGTAGTGAGCAGTAGTGTCAGAAAGCTACCAACCATCTCCATAAGTGCCATCTTGGGGTGCTGTCATCACATGTCGTCATATGTTGTCATTCCTTCTCGAACGGATGCTCCATAACTACGAGGGGTGTTCAGAAATTTTCTACACTTTTAGATTTTCATTGGAAACAGTGAAGGCGGGAGGAGTGGTAGTTGGTCGTGTCTGAGAGTGTCATGTGACTGGGCAAATTGCAAGGTGACTATGTAGAAAAGTGACATCATTTGTTTTTTGAAATTCTTAATAAATAGAGTTGAAAAAAAAAAGTGCAGAAACTTTTTGAACGTCCTTCGTAGTTATGGAGCATCCTACTCCCAGTCGCAGCAAGAAGTCAGAGTTCACGTTTGAGAAGGAAGGACGACACGTGATGACGGCATCCCAAAATGGCACTCATGTCCTACTCTGAGGCAGAACAAATTCTGACTTTTCGCACAAATCCTAGGAGTAATTCTTGGTAAATAGGGGGTACAGATCTCGATCCAACTAAGAACTTGTGGCTGGACCTGAAAATAATAATTGTTCTTTATTCATTTGTCACATACATAGTTATACAGGACAACACGCAGTGAAATGCATCTTTTTTGCATACCCCTTGAGGTCAGAGCACAGGGTCAGCCATTGTACAGCGCCCCTGGAACATTTGAAGGTTAAGGGCCTTGCTCAAGGGCCCAGCAAAGTAGCATCTCTTTTGGCAGTGACGGGGATTTGAACTGGCAACCTTCGGGATGCCAGCGCAGATCCTTAGCCTCAGAGCCACCATTCCGCCCAACGGTGGTTCACTCACGATCCCCGTGCAACTTCAGTAGTTTTGTGATGAAGCGTAGAGTAAAATTGTCCAGGTCCAGATGTACAGACTGGTAGAGAGAGAGAAATCTGTACTCACTGACTCAAAGCTGTCATGGCTGCCAAAAGTGCGTCTACTGAATACTGACTTAAGGGGGTCTATGTATATGCGATCAATTATTTAATGTTTTACATTTATACATTTACAGAAATGTCTTTTCCTATTGATCAGTGTCACAAAAGCCATATTAAATCTACCGTAATATCATTTTGTATGATAATAAAATGTGAAAACTTCCAATGGGTGGATACTTTCATAGGCTCTGTAGTTATTATATGATACACGTCAGCCTCCTGCTTTAAAGATTTTCAGTTTAAACTCCCCAGTCTCGAGGTTTCAGTCCATCCATCTGATTCTTTAACTGTCATTTCCGAAGTCTGTTGTGCCCCCATGGAATTTCAGTGGCCTGTTCCTTTAACACCCTAAAGTGCAGCTGTCTCCTCTATGCAGCGCTTCAGACCAGTGCATTAGGGAGGATGTGAAGGAATGTTGTGTTTTCAGAGATGACGCTGCTTACAGAAGACGGCCGTCTCTGCTCAGTCTGTGGCATTTCTGAAGAGGAGCAGAGGTGATGACCTTAACGTCTCAAGTAAATTGCATCTCTCTGAGTTTCGGAATGAGAAAAACTCAAAGCTTCACATCAGCAAATTGTTTTTTACAGGACACAGAGCTTGATGGCTTCGACTCCATTCCATTCATTCATACGTAAAGTTAATATTTAGGCCATAGACAATTCTGAGCATGGCTCGGCATTGTTTTAAATAAATCTGTACTCACAGATTCATTTTTTTTTGTGCAAGGCATTTTGGCACAGGGACTGAGAAAATGAAAGATTTGAGGGAACCAGCAGAACGTTCATATTTAATAAGCATCACTAAATAGAAGTAAAGAGATTCTGGATGGGCCCCTAACCCTAACCCTAATCCTACTCCTAACCCTGTGGCCTAATTTCTATAGCAAAGGATTGTAAGAATGTTCAGCAACTTTGTGACACTAAGTGAGACTAATAACTCGTCACTGCTCATTCGGTCGAAATATGGAAACAGGAAACAGATTATATACTGTGGCTTGGTATGGTGCTGAACAGAGGAGAAGACGCTCATCGCATCGCTCCTCTTACTACCCTTTAATTACAAACAATCGATTTATCTTCAAAAACAAAGTATATCTGGGTGGTTTAACTAAGGAGAACCCATAATGGATTGATAACAGATCAAAGCAAAGATTACACCCACCCAGGGGGACTTCAAAAAATAGAAAATCTTAGTTCCACCTCCTCTAGCTTGGGTCCGGTGGTCCTACTTGCCTCCTGGCCATTATGCTTCTCACTTCTCTTCTTTCATGGGTTCCTCCACTTCCAAGGTAGCACCTCTAATACTGTCTCCTGACCCTTTCTGTTTTACAAAACCGCTCAGAGTAGGTCTAAGCAGCTACAGTCTGTGTCAACGAAGCAAAGGCTGATGTGAACTTACCATTAACTTGAACTTTAGTTTGGCTTTTACAGGTTCAAGTAAAGTTGAACCAATTAGGCAGGGGAATAATACTATGGATGCCCAGAAAAGTTTAGATTTTTCTTCTTCATCTTTCCCCACTTCTATGTGGGGTCGCTGTTCCTGATCAACCTTCTCCACAAAGCTCAGTCCTGCACCTCCTCACCAGTCAAGCCCTTTGCCTTCAGATCTTCTTTTACTTTATCCATTCACCTCTGCTTCGATGCCCCCCTGTACTTCCATTCCCCTCATTCTTTTGCCCACATACCTCCACATCACATGTCCATACCACTTCATCTTACTTTCCTATACTTTCTCAGATTTCTCTCCAATTTTTGTTGTACCTCTGATTGTCTCATTTCTTATTCCATCCTTTTTTGTAACTCCACACATCCATCTCAACGTTCTCATTTCTGCCACATCCAACTTCTTCTCCTGCACCCCCTTTACTGTCCATATCTCAACTACACACATCATTGCCGGTTTTACCACCATCTTAAAAACCTCACCTTTAACCTTCACCCTAATTCTCCGATCACATCCACAGTGCATCTAGTTTCCCATCTTGGGCTACCACTGATCTTGATGTAAGTGCCAACCAGGTTTAGCTGGCATCCCATCCAGGATGAGCGCAAGACCTTTACCTAGACGGGAGGCCAAGATATGAGAACAGTGGGGGAAAGCTTCTAAAATTGGTTAGAGACAGCAACATCCCAGGACTATGGTAGACATGTGAAACCCAGCGAGACATGATGGGACTTGTAGTGTGGACAGTCAGCCCTGCTGGGTCCCATGCGAGTTGCTAGGGGGCACTGCAGGGATACAAGATCCCTACTTCTGCCAGACCTGAACTGCTTCCTTCGGGTTATGCCCCGGCACCAGAAGTGTTCTTGGGTCAAACATAAAAGCAAGCTGTTCAACCTCTTCCAGTTAGCTAGAGCTGATGGGAGGAAACACTCGCTGGAGGGAGGTGGATGGATG
This sequence comes from Erpetoichthys calabaricus, assembly GCF_900747795.2. NCBI lineage: Eukaryota > Metazoa > Chordata > Cladistia > Polypteriformes > Polypteridae > Erpetoichthys > Erpetoichthys calabaricus. The sequence continues at coordinate 22,894,409 of NC_041407.2, forward strand.
AGAGAAGACAGAAGGAGAAAGAAAGAAAGAAAGAAAGAAAGAAAGAAAGAAAGAAAGAAAGAAAGAAAGAAAGAAAGAAAGAAAGAAAACTATTGTGTTTATTGGTGATTGTGTGACCAAGAAGTCTGCTGTGAGGTATCTTATAATAAATGCCTCTATTATTGAACCCATGACTGTCTGTGTGCCAGTTGTTTCCAAGGTTTGCGGCTCAATGTCGCCCCCTATCTGTCACACTAGATATTTAACCTTCTCCACTCTTTTCAATTCCTCTTCCTGCAGACTAACGTCTGAATCCTGATCATCATCACACTTCATATTTTATGTCTTCTTCCTATTTTATTTTCAACCCTCTATTTTCCAAAGGCCGTCTCCATTGTTCCAACTTCTTCTTCTGATGCTATACAACACGACATCGTCAGCATAAAGCCTTCATCAGGGGGGCTGACTGTTTGTTAGAACATGAGAACCGTCTGGATGAGAACAGGCCATTCAGCCCAAAAAAGCTTACCAGTCCTTACCAGTCCTATCTACCACACTACTCGGTCACTTATTGCACGTGTCTGTGGTTCTTTGTCTAAAGAAAAACTCCCTAATGTTTTTGCAAAATTTACCCTTAACAAGTTTCCAACTGTGTCCTCGTGTTCTTGATGAACTCATTTTAAAGTCACCATCTTTATCCACTGGACTCATTCCCTTCATAATTTTAAACACTTCGCTCAGGTCTCCTTTTAATCTCCTGAAGGCTCAGCTCTTTCCATCTCTCCTCATAACTCAACCCATGTAGCCCTGAAATCAGCCTCGTCGCTCTTCTCCAGACCTCTTCTAGTGCTGCAATGTCCTTTTTGTAGCCTTTGTAGACCCAAACCGGACCCAGTACTCCAGATGAGGCCTCATCAGTGTGTTATAAAGCCTGAGCAGAACCTCCTCTGACTTGTACTCCACACAACAGGGTGCTATACAATGCATCCGGAAAGTATTCACAGCGCATCACTTTTTCCACATTTTGTTATGTTACAGCTTTATTCCAAAATGGATTAAATTCATTTTTTTCCTCAGAATTCTACACACAACACCCCATAATGACAACATGAAAAAAGTTTACCTGAGGTTTTTGCAAATTTATTAAAAATAAAAAAACTGAGAAATCCCATGTACATAAGTATTCACAGCCTTTGCTCAATACTTTGTCGATGCACCTTTGGCAGCAATTCCAGCCTCAAGTCTTTTTGAATATGATGCCACAAGCTTGGCACACCTATCATTGGCCAGTTTCGCCCATTCCTCTTTGCAGCACCTCTCAAGCTCCATCAGGTTGGATGGGAAGCGTCGGTGCACAGCCATTTTAAGATCTCTCCAGAGATGTTCAATCAGATTCAAGTCTGGGCTCTGCTGGGCCACTCAAGGATATTCACAGAGTTGTCCTGAAGCCACTCCTTTGATATCTTGGCTGTGTGCTTAGGGTCGTTGTCCTGCTGAAAGATGAACTGTCGCCCCAGTCTGAGGTCAAGAGCGCTCTGGAGCAGGTTTTCATCCAGGATGTCTCTGTACATTGCTGCAGTCATCTTTCCCTTTATCCTGACTAATCTCCCAGTCCCTGCCGCTGAAAAACATCCCCACAGCATGATGCTGCCACCACCATGCTTCACTGTAGGGATGGTGCCAGGTTTCCTCCAAATGTGACGCCTGGCATTCACACCAAAGAGTTCAATCTTTGTCTCATCAGACCAGAGAATTTTCTTTCTCATGGTCCGAGAGTCCTTCAGGTGCCTTTTGGCAAACTCCAGGCGGGCTGCCATGTGCCTTTTACTAAGGAGTGGCTTCCGTCTGGCCACTCTCCATACAGGCCTGATTGGTGCATTGCTGCAGAGATGGTTGTCCTTCTGGAAGGTTCTCCTCTCTCCACAGAGGACCTCTGGAGCTCTGACAGAGTGACCATCGGGTTCTTGGTCACCTCCCTGACTAAGGCCCTTCTCCCCCGATCACTCAGTTTAGATGGCCGGCCAGCTCTAGGAAGAGTCCTGGTGGTTTTGAACTTCTTCCATTTACGGATGATGGAGGCCACTGTGCTCATTGGGACCTTCAAAGCAGCTGAAATTTTTCTGTAACCTTCCTCAGATTTGTGCCTCGAGACAATCCCGTCTCGGAGGTCTACAGACAATTCCTTTGACTTCATGCTTGGTTTGTGCTCTGACATGAACTGTCAGCTGTGGGACCTTATATAGACAGGTGTGTGCCTTTCCAAATCATGTCCAATCAATTGAATTTACCACAGGTGGACTCCAATGAAGCTGCAGAAACATCTCAAGGATGATCAGGGGAAACAGGATGAACCTGAGCTCAACTTCGAGCTTCATGGCAAAGGCTGTGAATACTTATGTACATGTGCTTTTTCAATTTTTTTATTTATAATAAGTAAACTTATTTCACGTTGTCATTATGGGGTGTTGTGTGTAGAATTCTGAGGAAAAAAAATGAATTTAATCCACTTTGGAATAAGGCTGTAACATAACAAAATGTGGAAAGAGTGATGCGCTGTGAATACTTTCCGGATGCACTGTATAACCTGACATTCTGAACACTGTCTGGCCATTGATAGCTTAGCGTCCACTACAACTCCTAAATCCTTCTCTTAAGGGGTACTCCCAATTTTCAGACCTCCCATTGTGTATTCATACCTCCTTTTTCTGCTTCCTATGTGTCATAATTTATATTTATCTCACATCTCAACACATCCATAATCAAATCAAAGATGTCAGGACTTCAAGAAGACCCCCAGTGCAGACCGACTCTAACTGGGATCTTCTCTGTTACCCCAATGCTTCTTTTTACCAGAGTCGTCACTCCCTCAGACATATCCTGGACAATCCTCACATACTTCTCTGACCCTCCTTTCAAAAAGACCACCTACAAACAGGAATGTCAGGAATCGTGCACCTCAGGAAAGGCCCATTCAACTTTTGAGCAAGATGCAAGAGGTGTTGCCTGGCTGTTTTTCTCTCGTATATTTGTTCAGTGTTTTAAAAATATCGGACTGGTTTTGAAATATGTGACCCCCGATTGTATTTCGTTATGATACAGTGTTCTCCATTGTCCCTTTAAAACTCACAGTGCCATTTGCTTTCCCAAATAAGTGACTCCAGTGACATGGGTAAGGACCTGTATTTGCCTTTATTTTGTCCAAATAAGATTACTTTGTGACAAGGTCCGCCCTCCCGGTACGGTAAGGGCCTGTCACTCCGTGACACTCACAGGCAGCAAAAGAATTTTCTGGAAAAACAAGTTCATAAATGATCCCCTTGTATAATCTGAAAATAAGTCTATTGTGTGTTCAGAGTAAGCAGGGTAGCAGTCAACTTCAGGACGATATTTTTGGCAGTTTCCTATGGACCACAAATTTAATACGTCGCATATAGAAATATCATTCTGAGGCTGCAACAGAGACACTTTCACAGGTTTATGAAGGTCAATGTACAGATTGTACTGAATAGGCAAGCCTTTCTCTTTTGTCTGAGAGCTCCACAGTTTTCTGTAACCTTACAAATATGAATTTCTCTTGAATGTCGCAAGAAGTCCACAGATGAACAATAAAGGTTTTGAAATATTGCTTTAGTCTCTTTCTGTGCATCTCAGTGTTAATTGCCTTTTTTGTTTCATTTATGTTGATTCCCATGTTCCCTTCTTCTGCTTTGGGAGAAAAATTCTGCATAAAACATGTATGGTTTTATATTATTTGCAGAAGACATTTAAAATTGCACAGAGTAACCTTCAGCAAAGTAACAAACCGTATTCTTGTTTTTATTGTAAGTTAAGTAATTCATATTAAATTGTTAGCTGTTCTGCCTGCCTAAGATGGGTTGAAGTCCAAATAATCCAAACATAGACCTCAGTGTCAGCATTTGCAGCAAATTTATTGGAGTGCATTTTGAAATATGTGTAGTAAAAAATGCTTTGCATTTCATTCCAACAGATGGTGCATCCCAAAATTTGCAGTAAAACAATGTATTACATTTATTATTCCAGGGGATGGCACATCACAACCATTTGTAATAACAAAATGCATTGAATTTGAAATTCCAACAGATGGCACTTCACAAACATTTGCAGTAAAATAATGTATTGCATTTGTTATTCTAACAGATGGTGCATCATAACCATTTACAGTAATAAAATGCATTGCATTTGTCATTCCAACAGCCGCAACATCATTTGTAGTAAAACAATGTATTGCACTTGTTATTCCAAGGGATGACACATCACAACCATTTTTAGCAATAAAATGCATTGCATTTGTCATTCCAACAGATGGTTCATCACAAACATTTGTAGTAAAATAATGCATTGCATTTGTTATTGCGATGTTTTAACTGTTCCACACTTGCTGTACCACATCAGGTATCCACTCTCTGGATGGTGCAGAGCAGACCTCCATCTTAGAACTTTGTATTTCCTCCAGCCAAAAAAGCTTCTCTCTTCCCACAATGGCTGACCTCCTCTGATGTTTGAACACCTCTCCTCTGCTAGGGGCTTCCTGTTTCTTGTAACCAACTTCCTGTCCTTCCCATTGGCCAATCCACAGTATATCTTCTCCCTTATAGGTGCAGATCTCACCTCCAACACAGTCAAGCGGAGAGAGAAACAATCAAGAGGAGATGACAACGGCAAACACAAGACATGAGCGGCAACCACTACCTATTCCCCACCCCGGGACCACTTTGGGGGCCAAATTAAGTCTTTATGTTGGTCACATTTCCAGTGTCTGATTGAACCCCAGTGTCCTTCTGTCACTCTACATGAGGAGTGGCTGGTCCTAATTTTTAAGTGTTACCGTTTGGGAAGCAAAATCTTGTCCAGTGTTACCATGTACCATTTTCAAGTCACTGACCGTTGTTCCTCTTTTTAAGTTTAAATTTATTTCAGAGTCCTTAAGCAGCTTCTCTGGAGTGACAAGGACTGGCCTGGTTTTGTTGCTAGCATGGAGATAAATTTTAAGACATCATCCCCAAAACAAAATGTTTTCAGTTTGTTAAGCTCTTGACTTCCAAAAGCTTGCTGAGATCTTACATACACAGGCAGATGTTTTCCTTCTCACCTCTACACCTGCCCTGCAGGGCCATCCGCTGTGGACAACCATTTCTTAATGTTTCCCCCCTTATTCCAGGACATCTCCTGGTGACAGGGCAGTAAGCAGCTCACTGTCAGCTCAACCAGTGGCACAGAGTTCATGGCTGCAGCCCACAGCACCCTGTCTGGCCACAGTGCCTGCCCAGGACCACCGCCATCTTACTCTCTGCTACTGCAGCCAGAAGCTTTGGTGCTGGCCTTCTGCTTGAGTTATCTGTGCGCTCTCCCCCCCTAAGGAAATAGATCTGCTGGTTTGCTGTTGGGCTCTCGTGGTTGGTATCAAGTACTACTGCCAGCTTCCTGAGCACCTGGTCATACCACCATCTGAACCGTCCTTGTGCCAGAGAGATTCTACTGCTAGACAGCATGTGTTGGAGGGTGACATTGGTGGTCCTGCATAGGTAACAAGCTTTCACTGCTGGAGATTCTGATGTTTGGCAGGCTACCATAGGTAGCTCTGATAAGGAAATCGAGCCATGGAGGTGCCATGTCTGCCCAGTTTAGCTTTCGACTCACAATTTCCCTCCTATGTTGTTCAATGGCCCTGCCTTCACCCTGTACTCCTCCTGCTCTAACTCGGTCAGTGGTGATAAGGCCCTTCTTCTCGTTTTTTACCAGCCTTCAATCATAGGCTGGGCGGGGGGTCACCCAATCCGAAGCCTGCCCGTCCTGTATCGACCCTACTCATTACCTCCTGGTGTTGAAACCTGGACACTCTCCTGTCCACTTCTCCCAGTCACAATTCATGGCATCCATGCTCTTCAACCCCCCCATCAGAGGTGTCCTTCTCTTACCTGTTCCCCAGGATAATGGATTTCAGGGGTAGGTGAAGTGTGGTCCACCCATGCTGGTTTGTGGAAGCCCCAGCTTCCTGCAGATTAATGAAGGGGGTGACTACTGCTAGTCTGGTGACAGCTGCTGAGGTGACTTTGCGCAGCATCAGTGGCCACATCACCCATGGGTATACAGGGTGAACTGGTAACACCACGGCCTACACTTTCCTGTTCAAGCCGACTGACCAGAGGCAGCCTTAGGGGTGTGTGGGGCCCACGTGGAGCCGGTTACATCAAACGCTGTTACCAGTATGTGTGGACTGTATAAACTTGAATTTAATAAAAATAATGTTAACATACACCGGATTTTCTCATTACAGTATTCAACAAAATTTTTACAAGATAACATGCGGACTTTATTTACTCTATATATACTGTATAAAATCCTAAGCAATTTTGTGCAACGATTTTATGTCACGTTTTTTGTCACGCTTTTAAATCGGGCTTATTTTAAAACCTACATGTATATGTTTGGTATCATTCTTTTCAGAATTTCTTGAACTTTAATTTGATGTTGTTAGATTTTCATATTCATATTCATATTCATAAATTATAAACTAAAATATCAAGAACTCACATCCAGCGAGACAAGACTTTGTGCCAAGACATTTAACCACGCCCGGGGACGGAAATAAAAGACAAAGAGTAGATGACAAAGACAGTTGCTGTACAGGCATTTAAATGTTCGAAGAGCAGCATGAGACGCAGATCACACGGCACGGCAGCAGCAGCAGCAAGCCAGCAGCTGATCGAGCAAAGAGGAGGTAAAAAAAAAAACTGTATTTGTTTTCCATTGTATGACCATTTACTGCGGTGCGCTGGCGTCCTGCCTTGGCTTTGTTTCCTGCCTTGGCTCCAGCGGATCCCCGTGACCGTGTAGTTAGGATATAGCAGGTTGGATAATGGATGGATGGATGACCGTTTAAGAGGGGGTTTCAGAGGAGCGACCGCGTTTCCTGAGGTGCGTTCAGCCCCCTTCTTCACAACGCAACTGCGAAGTGGCTGGCACGTATTGTATGCTGCGGGGAGGGGAAATGATGCCAAGCGAATCAAGCAAGGGGCAAACCACTTAGTCAAAATATAATGAAATAATCTATTAAAATAGTACAATTCATAAGTCATGACAATAACACAACAGTGCGAAATGCGATGCAGTGTCATACGGAAATTAGCAGGGCCTCTTCTACAAACTACCCAAAGTGCAAGAACACTCGGAGTCTCGATATGCAGGATGTCATAGTCATAACTCAGCTGGTTAGCATTAGCGATACATGTTTCTGTTCATTCATATTCAGACATGTTTATGGCCTACAAATAAAATGTGAGTTTCAGCGTTTCGACAGGAAATGTGAAATTAACGTAGCGGTATCATCATCATCATGAAATCTCTTACCCGTTTCCAGGTTCAGAAAGGAAAATCCACTTTTCTTGCCTTCCAATTGCAAAAGTTGTTGATGACATCTTCATAGTCTAATCTGGACGCAATGTCCAGTTTCATCTATTTTAGATTCATACCTGGTGGCATGGATCGTGGACTATCTTACAGACAGTGCGTCTCAGGAACTGCAGGTCTGACATTGTGATCAGCAGCACAGGAGCACCACAAGGGACTGTACTTTCTCGGTCCTGTTCAGCCAGTATACATCAGACTTCCAATACAACTTGGAGTCCTGCCACGTGCAAAAGTTCGCTGACGACACTGCTATCGTGGGCTACATCAGGAGTGGGCAGGAGGAGGAGTATAGGAACCTAATCAAGGACTTTGTTAAATGGTGCGACTCAAACCACCTACAACTGAACACCAGCAAAACCAAGGAGCTGGTGGTGGGTTTTAGGAGGACCAGGCCCCTCATGGACCCCGTGATCATCAGAGGTGACTGTGTGCAGAGGGTGCAGACCTATAAATACCTGGGAGTGCAGCTAGATGATAAATTGGACTGGACTGTCAATACTGATGCTCTCTGCAAGAAAGGACAGAGCCGGTTATACGTCCTTAGAAGACTGGCGTCCTTCAACATCTGCAATAAGATGCTGCAGATGTTCTATCAGACGGTTGTGGCGAGCACCCTCTTCTACACGGTGGTGTGCTCGGGAGGCAGCATAAAGAAGAGGGACACCTCACGCCTGGACAAACTGGTGAGGAAGGCAGGCTCTATTGTAGGCACGGAGCTGGACAGTTTAACATCTGTGGCAGAGCGACAGGCGCTCAGCAGGCTCCTATCAATTATGGAGAATCCACTGCATCCACTAAATAGTATCATCTCCAGACAGAGGAGCAGCTTCAGCGACAGACTGCTGTCACCGTCCTGCTCCACTGACAGACTGAGGAGATCGTTCCTCCCCCACACTATGCGACTCTTCAATTCCACCCGGGGGGGTAAACATTAACATTTAACATTATTCAAAGTTACTGTCTGTCTGTATACCTGCATTTTTATTACTCTTTAATTTAATATTGTTCTTTATTAGTATGCTGCTGCTGGAGTATTTGAATTTCCCCTTGGGATTAATAAAGTATCTATCTATCTATCTATCTATCTATCTATCTATCTATCTATCTATCTATCTATCTATCTATCTATCTATTATATAGTGCCCTATCTATCTATCTATCTATCTATCTATCTATCTATCTATCTATCTATCTATCTATCTATCTATCTATCTATCTATTATATAGTGCCCTATCTATCTATCTATCTATCTATCTATCTATCTATCTATCTATCTATCTATCTATCTATCTATCTATCTATCTATCTGTCGTGCCTTTCATATCTATCTATCTATCTATCTATCTATCTATCTATCTATCTATCTATCTATCTATCTATCTATCTATCTATCTATCTGTCATGCCTTTCATATCTATCTATCTATCTATCTATCTATCTATCTATCTATCTATCTATCTATCTATCTATCTATCTATCTATCTATTATATAGTGCCCTATCTATCTATCTATCTATCTATCTATCTATCTATCTATCTATCTATCTATCTATCTATCTATCTATCTATCTATCTATCTATCTATCTATCTGTCGTGCCTTTCATATCTATCTATCTATCTATCTATCTATCTATCTATCTATCTATCTATCTATCTATCTATCTGTCGTGCCTTTCATATCTATCTATCTATCTATCTATCTATCTATCTATCTATCTATCTATCTATCTATCTATCTATCTATCTATCTATCTATCTATCTATCTATGTCTTTTTCTATAGATAGGAGAAGCCAACCCTACCTATTTTAAGAAGGGATTATACTAGCGTCTGTTTTCGGCCGATGAAGGTGGATTTTGGAATGTTTTTAAAGACGTACATATACAGAATTTGACCGTGAAGAGGGATTTTAAAAGGGTTCCTCTTAGAAGCATCACAAATATATATATATACTGGAGAATATAACTTGACAAATCCGCTGAAACCGGACACGCGGGCCTCAAAAGGGGGGCCCCCTTAGGCGTGGAGGGCCTGGATCGGTCGCCCCACTTGCCACCCTCAAACGCCACTCTTGCGACTGACCACTGCTGGAGGAGGGTCTTCTCCATATTCCTTGCCTGAAAGACTTTTACTATCATATTTTGAAATGTTCCGCCCATTCATTTTCTGAGCTCATTTTTTCCATTTCAGCTTGTCCTGGTAGGACAGGACACAAGGCCTGAAATAGCTGCGCCTCACACACACACACACACACACAAGTGGTGAAACTCTTAGTTACTAATTAATCTAACATGTCTTATGGAGAAAACTGTACTACCTGGAAATAATCCAAGGAGACGCAAAAGGAAAATCCAAACAGTGACCTGACAGGGAAAAGAATTCAGGAGCCTTGAGCTGTAAAGAAACGCGTCTGATCCTCACAGCGTCATGAGCGGTGGTGAAATCCATCTCAAGTAAAATTACAAAATATAATCTATTATTAATCTTTAGTTCCACCTGAATCTTACAGAGGAGTGCTTCGGCTACAGCCAGAGTAAATACCGTCAATTTTACGGTTGATTTTAGGAGAAATGGCATTTCAGAATGGATTATATTAACATAGCAGCACAGTGACGGTAATTAAGACATAGCCTGAAATTTAATTTTCCAGTAATTAGTTAAAAAAATACTTGAATCATGCAGAAGATAACCCCCCACCCCACCCCCTATAGCCAGAATTACTTTGTGTATTACAGTATTTAATTTCTATTCTAGTAAATGAGTGTCTGGTGCCCTAATTAATTCAAGCTTCAATTTTTGAGAACTGATACTGCAAACCTCTTGGACAAGACAGAGGTCTCTAACACAGTTCTTGCAGGACCACCATGAATACTTACTTTCATTAGTAGGAGGAGAATGGGCCGTCCCAGCCAGGAAGGAGGATGGGTTATTACTCAAATGGGAGGCCAAAACTGAATGACAAATGGATTAGTCACCAGAATGAAAAGATAACTTTGTGCCCAACCGGTGTAAAATAATGGGTGGCTGAGCAGAGGATGGAAATTGGGAGCAATCCCAACCTCCATACAGCAGGTAGCAGTGGTCCTCGTGTGGCAGTCCAGTTGGGACACCTGCAGGGATCCTTGGGAGTTGAAGTCCCTTCAAGTTCCCTTGGAAGCTGTTGCAGGGGGGACCTCTCTACTTTTTTTACCGCTCAGAAGTGCTTACAGGGAGACGGGGTGTAACACCACAAGCATTCCCAGGCCCAGCTTAAAAGAGAGTCTACTGAGTCACATCGGGGAATCAGAGTCGGGAGGCAGCAGGCAACACTCAATAAAAGCGAGCAGGTGAGCAAAAGAGCAAGTACAGTGTGGCACAGGGAAACTGAAAATTCTGGACCTAGGTGTTGGCGACCCTGGGGGGTTGGCAGTTGTTTGGGACAAATGTGACCTCGTTTAGAACCCCTTGCCATTAGTTATAATGGAGCAGTGGAGTGGTGCACAACGAGTGTTTGCTGTGAAAGCCTTATATAAGAACTAGCCATGTAAGCCTGTGCTGTAAAAAACCCCGGGGTCCTAGAAACTATTGAAAATCATCAGAAAAAAAACTGAAATGTCGAGATGTCAGATAATTGAAAGGAACCACTCTGGGCGTCTCTCTCCTAGGAGGATTCATTTTGCCGACATGCTTGCATCACTTGTGTATTAGTGGCAGCAGGAAAAGCTAAACGGATACCATTTTGCCGATGAGGGAGTCTAAGTGACTTTGTCTTTCTTCGGAGGTTTCGTTTTGCTGAGTTGCTCGCCTCGCTGGTGTTATTAGTGGCTAAGCGAGTTTTCTGTTTCCTTGGAGGCGGAGTTATTACCCGACTCCACCTCTCACTTCCAGGCTGGACAGACACACACACCTCCACACGTAAACATTTATATATAAGAATGGTGATAGTGTGACTGCTGCGCAAAGGGAATTTCGAAGTCATTACCAGTTAGGACGCCATGACAGTCATCGATTACAACATGGGTGTGTAATTTCAAAGAAACGGGTTCAGCCTTAATAAAGAAGTCCCCAGGTGGAGCCACTTTGCATACTACACAACAATCGATGGCAGCTATTCGATGATTGTTTGGAAGGCGCGTCATTTCACGCAACGGTGACATTATATGGCCTCGGAGATCGCCAGATTTCACTGTTTGTGATTTTTTTTTCTGTTGGGACGTCTTAAAAGCCCAGTGTACTGCACACGTCCTGCAACCATTGCTGATCTAAAATGGAGGACTGAAGAGGAAATCGCTGGTATTCCTCTTGACATGTTACATCGAGCAATGCAGAACTTCCAAAACAGGCTGTCAGAACATGTACAGAGAAATGGACAACACCTTCATGATGTTTTCTTCAACACATAAAATGAATATTGATTACTATCATTAATTGCATTTCTTGTACAATACATTTCATCATTAAATGGATTTTGTCGTGTTTCTATTCATTCATTGAACATCAATTAAAAATTTCCATTTCCCTGCGCCACCCTATTTTATATATTGGCTATGTCAATTGTCACAGCTGAGCCATTTGGATTATAAATCCTTTATTATGAACCAGGAGTTGAGTTAGGGCTTCTGTGTCGTGTGTTCGGGGGCTCAGTGGCGGCCCCTACTGTTCACACATTGTAAACATTTTCTGAATTTGAATGGTCAACACTTGCTCTTATTATAATTTTCCATTTAACTGAATGACTTGCCCTGCTCAGATGTGAGTATCAGTTGACTTTAAACAAGCCCACATGAGTATTTTTTGGCTTTTCATAAGATAACATATATCAACAAGTGGACCAAATGCCTACTTGGTATCTTTGGCATGTGCATATATGTGTCTTATTGATGTATTGATGAAACAGGCAGAGGATCCTGATGGAGAGTTTGGGCAGACATTAACTGTCTCTTTAAATCAGCCAGAAGAAGCGTTTGCTAGCATATTGAACATCTCGTTACAACGTGCTGCTCTTTCAGCATGCCATAAATCTTCTACCATCACTCCAGTACCCCAGTAGTCAGTACCGAAGTGTTTAAATGATTGTATGTTCAGTGATCTCACACCTCTTCTTCTTCTCCTTCTTTTAGCTGCTCCCATTAGGGGTCTCCACCACCATTTCACCTCCAATCCACACCATGGTAGAACAATTTGAACCCACCTCTGATCCACCTGGCCTTACTCCACTTCACACACAATATATCAGCCTTTCTTCTCTCCATCATATCTGCTAACTCTCTCCCCTTACCAGTCATACTGCCAACATTCAAAGTTCCTACCCTCAGTTCCACTCTCTTTACCTTCCTCTTCTCCCCCTGTCTCTGGACACACCTTTATCTTCTTCTTCTTTAGCCAAGAGTAGCCAAATTTCTGCCAGCACCCTGTTGGCTAACAGTACTGGTGGCCCAGGATGTTAACTCAGCCCTCAACCAATCCGGAATGGAAATCTGTATTGTTATCCGCATATTGATCTGGCAAAATTTTACACCAGATGCTTTTCCTGACGTAAGCTTGGGATCACCACGTAGAAAAACACTTTTTTGTGTATCCCCTGTGGCTGGGTGGTTCGGTGAGTCTCACACCAATAATTATAAATTGCTGTTCTCACACATCAGATCCATCATCAACCCCAGATCTAGACCACCATCAGTTAACCTCCCCCACAAACCAATCAACAGAGGATGCAGTCTCACTTTGACACACTTTAAACATCAATGAATTTCTACCTGAGGATCCTATTTGTGGACTTTAGCCCTTGTGACGGACAGCTGGGGATCCTGCCCAGCCGGGACACCAGGAAGGACCAGGAGAGGGACAACACCTTCCCCAGTCCACGAGAGGGCAGCCGCCCTGGTCTGCATTAAGTCCACAGGATCAGACATTAGAAGCTCAACACTGTTGGGGATCGTGGCCAGATGATTACAGAGCCTTGGACTGCAGCACTTCCACCACGCCAGGAAGTGCTACCGGAAGAGCATCACGGAGTACCCGGAGCACATCCGAGGCATTATAAAAGAGGCCACTTCACTCCATTAGATGAGCCGGAGTCAGGAGGAAGAGGACGGAGCTTGCAAGGAGAGGAGTAGAGGCGGCAGAAGAATTGAGAGAGAATAAAGGGAAGAAGGGACTGTGGCTGTTTAGTGCATTGTGTAGTGTTGTAAAGATGTAAAGGAAATTAAACATGTGTGATTTTGGACATCTGTGGTCTGTCTGTCTGTGTTCAAGAGCTGAACTACCACACCCTGCATTTGATACCATAATCCCCCAGCAACCTGTCAATAAATGGGGCAACCTGGGTCTGGATGCTTCTCGCTGCACCTGGGTGATGGATTCACCTTAAACAGATCAGAGATGAGCTGGGATTGGGAACCACGCTTGTTCTACTCTCATCGTGATCACGGGGACCCCAAAGGCCTGTGTGCTGAGAATACTGGAAGATCCTGAGAAGTTAATTCATGCATTTATTTCTAGCAGGATTGACTACTGCAATGTGGTGTTCACCAGCTCTTCAAATCGTTCTTTATGCAGCTTTCCGTTAATTCAAAATGTTGCTACAAGAAATATTACAAGAGCAAGAAAGTATGAACACATAACTCCAGTTCTCAAGTCCTTACACTGGCTTCCGGTTAAGTTTAGGGCAGATTTCAAAATCCTCCTTTTAACATATAAAGCCTTCAATGGCCGCAGCCCTGCTTATATATCTGAACTCATCATTACTCACAAACCAGAGCGCGCATTAAGATCTCCAGATGCCGACCTGCTTATGATTCCAAAGTGTTAATTAAATAACAATGGGAGGTCGAGCTTTTAGTTACAGGACCCCCTAAACTGTGGAGTGGTCTGCCTGCTACTAAAAGAGATGCCCCTTCAGTCTCAGGCTGAAGACTCACAAATTCAGTTTAGCATACCCTGACTAGAGCTGCTGATTGGCTGTGCATACTGCATTTCTGCTTGTTAGTCATTTGTACAGAAATATAAGTAATGCGATATTAACTCTTTCAGGGCAGATGTCGATTTGTGTCAAAAGGAGGAATCAACGGCGGTAATCAACTGTAAACGGTGACACAAAACCTGCCATTACGTTTTAGTTGGATTCTCTTTGCTAAAAGGAAAGTTAGTTTCTTTGACTTGACCAAGATTCCCTGTACTTGCATGAGTAGTGAGGAGAAAACAACGGCAAAGATGGAACATCTGGCAAGATAGCGAAGCGAATGCATAAAGAAAAAAACTCAGTGGATGACATTTGACATGTTATCGCTGAATTGGACTCTGACGATTTTGATACAAGTGATTGAAAACAAACATGAGGTACCAGCATCAGCTGATCGTGGTGCTGAACAGGATCATGTAGCTGACACACCTATGGCAACGCTCACCTGGGTGGACTGCCACTTACAATGACCGCAACCGCCACTGCCACCTCCCGCCACATGAAGACAGCCTGGCAGCCAGGCTGCTGAACATTCCTGGTGTACTGGCGGCCACACCACACAGCATCAGAACAGGGATAAATGGTGATTTAAGTGACTTTGAAGATGACATGGTTGTTGGTGCCAGATGGGCTGGTCAGAGTATTTTAGAAACTGCTGAACTACTGGGGTTTTCACCCACAACCAGAGAATGGTCTGAAAAAGAAACATTATCCAGTGAGCGGCATTTCTCTGGGTCTTGTTAATGCCAGAGGTCAGAGGAGAATGGCCAGACAGGTTCAAGCTGATAAAAAAGCAACAATAACTCAAATAAGCACTCATTGCAACCGAGGTGTGCAGAACAGCATCTCTGAACACACAACACGTCAAACTTTAAAGCGGATGGGTAGACCTGCAGGAGACCACTCCTGTCAGCTAAGAACAGACAACTGAGGCTACAATTCACCAAAACTGGACAACAGAAGATTTGAAAAATGTTGCCTGGTCTGATGAGTCTCGATTTCTGCTGCAACATTCGGATGGTGGGGTCAGAAATTGATATCAACAACACAAAAGCATTGGTCCATCCTGCCTTGTATCAATGGTTCAGTCTGCTGGTGGTGGTCGTGTAATGATGTGGAGGATATTTTCTTGGCACACTTTGGGCCCTTTAGTACCAACTAAATGTCACAGCCTACCTGAGTATTGTTGCTGACCATATCCATCCCTTTATGACCGCAGTGCACTCATCTTCTGATGGCTCCTTCCAGCAGGGTAACATGCCATGTCACAAAGCTCAGATCATCTCAAACTGGTTTCTTCATCATGACAATGAGTTCACTGGACTCAAATGGCCTCAATAGTCACCAGATCTCAATCCAACAGAGCACCTTTGGAATGTGGTGGAACAGGAGATTCACATCATGGATGTGCAGCTGACAAATCTACAGCATGTTGCTATCATGTCATTCATTCCCTGAGGAATGTTTCCAGCACCTTGTTGAATCAAAACCATGAAGAATAATTACGGCACTTCTGAAGGCAAAAGGAGGTCCAACCCGGCACTAGCAAGGTGTACCTAATAAAGTGGCCGATGAGTATGGTTAGAAGAAAACCAGTAGTCAACGACTGGCATGTTTTCACTGAGGAGTCTCCAGGTTTTTCCCAGTCTTTATGAGAGTTTCCACCAGGCAGGGACTGTGACTTTAGTGACATGCTTTCAGATTAATTAGCTGAGTGTGAATGCACTCTGTGACACCCATGGTGACATTCTTGCTCCTTTCTTATCCAGATAGGCTTCACATCCCCATTACACAATATTGGAAAAAGCAAGACTGGAAAATATAAGGCTGGAAGGATTCCCAAAACAGTAGCAGCTTCAAGTAATCAGACTTGCGGGGATGTCTTAATTTTATAAGAAACAGTTCAACAAATGTCCTACTGCTTTTCTAAAAATAATTAATATGGCTGAGACTTCTCGTTCTGTTCTGGAGTTTTATTTTGGGTGGAGATAGAAATATGAACCAAAAATAAAGTAAGAGTCTGCGGAAAGGGAGCCCATTTTACTGGGCCAGCATGTGAGAGTGCAATTGTGGGTATGAATGTGAGCAAGTGCCACCAGCTTGTGATACTAATGTGGGGACAGTTCCAAAAACATCCTTCAAGTAGATGATAGGGTGGCACGGTGGCCCAGTGGTAGCACTGCTGCCTCGCAGTTAGGAGACCTGGGTTCGCTTCCCAGGTCATCCCTCCATGAAGTTTGCATGTTCTCCGTGTGGGCTTCCTCCCACAGTCCAAAGACATGCAGGTTAGGTGCATTGGCAATTCTAAATTGTCCCTAGTGTGTGTGTGCCCTGCGGTGGGCTGGCGTCCTGCCTGGGGTTTGTTCCTGCCTTGTGCCCTGTGTTGGCTGGGATTGGCTCCAGCAGACCCCTGTGACCCTGTGTTAGGATATAGCAGATTGGATAATGGATGGAAGTAGAAAATAAATTGAAAAAAGCAATTATTGGAGATCAAACCTTTGGGAAATAGATGAGCAATTGCTTTTTACTTCATTTTTTCAAGGATTTTGTGATAGATAGATAGATAGATAGATAGGGGGTGCTGTCGTCTGAACCCTCAGACCACTCGTCAGAAACCAGATAAAAGTCCAAATATTATTATTTTATAATAATAATGTGCACAAAGCACCCTCCACTCCACAATTCTCCAATAAACAATCAATTACAACAATCCTCCACTCCCAGCAGCTCAGTCACCCTTCCTCCCAACTCGGCTCACTGCTGGGATCTCCCACAGCCCTTTTATAGTCCGTGACCCGGAAGTTCTTCTGGTTCCCCCAGTCCATGTGATTCTTACCACTTCCGGGTCAGATCAAAACTCTTCTTTTCTTCAGCCCGGAAGTACTGTATATCATCTCTTCCGTTCCCGTGATTGTGAAGTACTTCTTTATGGAACGTGCAAGTCCCTGGGCCCCCCTGCAGCATCCTCTGGTGGCCCCCATGGTATCCAGCAGGGCTGTGAAAAAAAACTCCAAGGTCCATGATGCCCTGCTGGAATTCGGGGCACCTCCATGTTGCCGGGAGGGCTCCATCTGGTGGCGTGGGGGTATTGGCCGGGAAGAATGGCCGGCCATATCCCACAATAGATAGATAGATAGATAGATAGATAGATAGATAGATAGATAGATAGATAGATAGATAGATAGATAGATAGATAGATAGATAGATAGATAGATGTGAAAGGCACTATATAATAGAATGAATGATGTGAGGTCTTTACAATTTTCACTTTCTTAATAAAAGCTAGACCAACTGTATGCATTATTATATTATTATACTGTATTTCAACAACTTAGAAAATAGCTTTACACTATAAAAGATAAAAACAATATAAGCATTTTTCTTTTTGACGTTTTTCATCTGTCATTCATTGCTAAGTTTTTTTTTTGATGAAATTTGATTCCCGGCCCCTTTTTTTTTTTCGTGGGATACGCATTTTCTACCTGTGCCCTTGTGGATTTTCTCAGTGGTTGAAAGTAATAATAATAATAATCATAACACATTTTATTTTTTATTTTTTTAGGAGATGGAGCTCCTTCGTACCTTGACTCTGCATTTTATAAAGAGCCCAGTTGAGTGGTATTATTTTTGTTCATTATTAAGTCCTTACACATTACTTTTGTTTGGACTATTGAAGTAAACAGGAATGACGGGTTTGGTGCTCCAACATTTATCTTGTGACACAAGCCATAATTCCCTCAAATGACCACAAACATTTTATTATTTAGGTCCATGACAGGCTCTATAAATAATCATGAATTTCATTTAACAAATTTGTTATATTAGGTACAGGGATTGAACTAACATTGGGTTAACTTCACCTTCCTTTTTTGTTCATTAGTGTTTTACAATGAACTTAACAAACTACAGTGATTGATGAGTGTAACATCACATCAGAAGGAAGTTAAGTTTCTTCTGATAGCAAAGTTAACAAATATTACTTAAACATTCCTAATGTTTGTAGCTGGGCATTTTGGGGTGGCATGTTTTTACTAAATAAAAGACCAGAATGGGGACGCTTTGTGTAGCTTTGGCACTGTTTCATGCGTCTTAACTCTAGCAGTGTCCTCATTGCTTTCCACATTTGATGTGGTGGTGGGCTGTGATGGTCTATGAATTATTATGTGCTGTGTGTTTAGCGTATCTTAAGCATGCATTAATTAGACACTGTAAGGATGACACAAAACACGTCAGAAAGCGTTGGTAGCTTCATGATCCCTGTATATTCTAAGAAGCAGCCATACCACCTGCACTTCAGAAGAGGTCATCCACCTGATGCTAAACATGTTCAGATCTGGCTGGTATTTGGATGGGAGACCATCTAGGAAAAAGTGGAAAAGGTGGAAGAGGTGTTGGTGAGGCCAGCAGGGAGATCCCAATGCAGTGATGGGGACACTGGGCTGTAAATATGGCACTGACGCAAAACCGAGGTCCTGAGTCTCTGTGGTCATTAAAGTTCCCTTGGTTTCTTTCAAAAAGAGTTGGGTTTATCCCACTGTCCTGGCTAAATTGCCCATCACAGCCTACTCATTCTGACCCCCTAACCATCCCCAGTCTCTAACTGGCCATCTATCTCTCACTCCTTCACCACCTAAGAGCTCAAGTGTGGTGAGTGTACTGGTGCAAAAATGGCTGTCATCACATCATTCAGACGGGTGCTACACATTGGTGGCCATGAAAGTGGCTCTCTTCTGTGTGTAATAAATTAATAATTAATTAAGCAAAAGCAAAAAAAATGCTGTATGATCATTGGGTCTTTCCAGACTCGAACCCAAGATCAGGCTAAGGTGAAGTGGAGTAGGAGGTGCTTATATGGGATCCAGGCAGGAAGAGGCGGGTCCAGGATGGCATATGATGGAAGTGACATCAGAGGTTCGATTCGGGTGTCAATCTTTCATCCTGCAGAGGGAGGAGAAGAAAAGGCATTAGTTAATGGTGCTAACCCCTGGTCTGGAGGAGAATTACCATCATCAGAGCCCTTCAGCAGTCCCCGAAACGCTTATATTTGACAACACATAATTCAAGAGTTATAAAACTATATACTAGTGGATGAGTTTAAATACTTGGGATCAATGGTACAGAGTAACAGGGACTGTGGAAGAGAGGTGAAAAAGAGAGGGCAGGCAAGGTGGAATGGGTGGAGAAGAGTATCAGGAGTGATTTGTGACAGACGGGTATCAGCAAGAGTGAAAGGGAAGGTCTACAGGACGGTAGTTAGACCAGCTATGTTATATGGGTTGGAGACGGTGGCACTGACCAGAAAGCAGGAGACAGAGCTGGAGGTGGCAGAGTTAAAGATGCTAAGATTTGCATTGGGTGTGATGAGGATGAATAGGATTAGAAATGAGGACATTAGAGGGTCAGCTCAGGTTGGATGGTTTGAAGAGGCAAGATTGCGTTGGTTTGGACATATGCAGAGGAGAGATGCTGGGTATATTGGGAGAAGGATGTTAAAGACAGAGCTGCCAGGTAAGTGGAAAAGAGGAAGGCCTAAGACAAGGTTTATGGATATGGTGAGAGAGGACATGCAGATGATGAGTGCAACAGAGGACAGGAAGATATGGAAAAGAAGATCTGCTGTGGTGACCCATAATGGGAGCAGCCCAAAGAAGCAAAACTGAGGAAAGTTTAGGGTTAAATGTCCTTTTTCTACCCTTTGCTCTATTATATGATCTCAGCTGCTTGGCTTGCTGCTTGACCAGCTAGAACCGTTATAGGGGATATTTGGGGTCAGCATGGGCTGAAGGTGTAAAAGCGCGAGGTACATTCTGTACGACTGCTGTCAAGGATAGAATATTGACTAATGGATGATTTAAGAAGAAAAGAAGGAGTTGGATGGGATTAGTCAAGGCGTCAAAGAGCAGCAAATGAAGGGTGTCGGCCCCTAATCTCTGACGCTTAAGGAATGTCTAGGGAAGTATGGAAAAAGATTTAAATATCAGGACAAATCGACGGTCTGGGGTCCCACCCAGCCATAGCCTGCCTGACAGATGGACCTGTTCACTGTTTAACACAAGGAGTCTTCCGCCTGAGGGGTGTCTAGCCTTCGGCGAGAAGCGCTGCTGTCTATCCAGGTTGTATTTGGGGGAGCTGCCACACCCATATTTAATAGCTTTGCTTCAGCTTTAGGCCTAACTACTTCACATTCAGTTTACCGTCTCTGAGAAAGTTCTTGATAAGTGGTCTGTCTGTGATCAGTGCCAGTGAAAAATATCACAGAGTGCAGCCTGGCTAAGCGATAAACAGGTAGAAGTTAAACTGGTGATATTACAGGAGAAATGGAGCCCCTCTGTGAGACCTCCATGACAAAACAGCAGTATAGATCACGTCTATGGCTGCATTATCTGACTGCACATTGCAGCTAAGGCTGTTAGAATAGGCGATGTTAGCCTTCTTCTGACTCTCTGTACAGTAAGGACGCTCTCATCAATCTTAACTGCAGGATTTCAAAGAGGTTCTCCAAATCATCGTTTTGGTTCATTTATGCGAAAGGTGAAAGAACCAGGAGATAATAATGTGAAACCAAACCGTAGTCAAAGCTAGGCAAGGACAAAAAATATATGGAGCGACCAAAGCACTGAGGCAATCCAAAACTCGAAAGTCAAAGACAAAGAGTCTGAACGGAACTGAAACTAACCTAACACCTGGCCTACTTAGATAGGAACTAACTAGCACTAAAGATGGCAGCTTATGTTTGTATCCACCTGAACATTAGAGCATTAGAATATGTTCTTATGTTCTGTTGGATAAAAACATAAGCAGCCATCTTAAGGAAGGATGACTTAACTGAAGGATGATCTTGACTTATGCCGCGGCCTTATTAATACCAGAACTTTCAGTTACATCTCAAGTGCGACGATCACAGTCACGTGACCTGTGATAATAAACGGGTAAGTGAAAATAAGTTCAAATTGTACCCAAACAAGGTCCCAACAATGAAAATGATGAAAAATAATGTGTATTGTGACAGTTCTTTGGTTATGTCGAGTATGGTTTTCATCAAAGCAGTGTCTTTTGCTTCTTTACTCTTTCTTTATTTTCTTTTTCTTTTCACTGTTCTTGTTCTAAATAACCATCGTCACACACATGTGCATGAGAGGCAGCTAAAGGGCTCAAATGAGGGTAATTCCACACCAGACCAGGGGTGGCGAAGGGCACCGATCCTTTCTCTCTTTCCTTTGCAGACCAGTTACGGGAAATTCCCACCTGACTCCAATGACATCACTTCCGGTCCCAACCCCCTGATGACATCACTTCTGGTCCTGACCCCAATGACACCACTTCCAGTCCCGCCCCCCTGATGATGTCACTTCCGGCTCTGACCCCAATGACGTCATTTCCTCTGCCTTTGCATAAAACCATTATCTTTGCTTCCTTTAAGCCAGTTCTGTTCTGGACTTGAATCTGTACACAATTGTACAACTAATTTACTATTTTGCAGCCGGGTTTCAAGTATACGGGAGGCTGCCCCCAAACCTTTTTTCGGACTTTTGTCTATTCATTTGACACCATCTACACCTTTAAAAATAAAGGGGCCAAAGAGCATCTTCAGGGCGATGTCTTTGGTTTCCAAAAGAACCCTCCTCGTGAAGGATCCAGAAAGGCCATTAATTTATTTAAATCTGTATAAAGTTGAATAAATAAATACAAATGGATGATAGCTGATTGGTGAAATACCAATGGGTTCCTGATTTTAAATGGACTCTTGCTGCATAGGACGAGTTCAGATGTTCTCATTCTGTTGTCCACTCTCAAAAATGCTGGTTATTTAAGGGCACCTTATGGTTCTCCATTGGGTTGTGTGATTCCTCTTAAGAGTCACTGCTTGACAGATCAACAACTCATTCAAGGAAGGGCTCTCTGCATATGAAGTTGGTTCTTTGTGCTTTGAAAAACTTCCTAATATACAGAAGAAACCTAAAATCTTTAATGTGTGGTGAGCTACCTAGCAGGACACCACCAGATTAAGAAAACCCCAAACTTGGCATGTGTTACTGTATGCAGTGTAACAAAGAGACAAGAGGAGATAATAAAAGTTTGGGACACCCTACATATAGACTAACCCCTGTCATGCACGAGTGCATGAGGAGCAGTTTAAGGACCCGAAACGCATCGCGACAAGTCGTGCCAGGGGACAATGGCGGGGTACTAACCTCTCTCTCTCTCTTTCTATGTAGAAAAGACGAAGTACCACCACCATAATCCTACCCGGACACCCAAGAGAACAACACTTCCGGGTCCCTTTCTCTCCTCTGGTCCCCCACTGATAACATCTACTACCCATCCACCACCACGCCTTCCCAGCATTCCACGTTCTTAATTTCCGGTTCAGCTCTTTAAAATGTCCGTCCACCCATCCATTTATGTCTAATGATTTGTTGCAATTGCTTGACTTTTTTGTTGCAGTATATGGGGCTAAACACCCCAAATTTTTATGAGTATTTTATTCCTTTATTCTACACCCCATATATTATAATAATAGATAGATAGATACTTTATTAATCCCCAAGGAGAAATTCACATACTCCAGCAGCAGCATACTGATAAAAACAATATTAATTAAAGAGTGATAAAAACACAGTGCAAGTTAAAAAGTGCAAGGTGGAGAGTATGAGGCAGGTATAACAGACAATAACTTTGTATAATGTTAACGTTTACCCCCCTGAATGTAACTGAAGAGTCGCATAGTGTGGAGGAGGAATGATCTCCTCAGTCTGTCAGTGGAGCAGGACATTGACAGCAGTCTGTCGCTGAAGCTGCTCCTCTTTCTGGAGATGATCCTGTTCAGTGGATGCAGTGGATTCTCCATGATTGACTGGAGCCTGCTCAGTGCCCATCGCTCTGCCACAGATGTTAAACTGTCCAGCTCCATGCCTACAATAGAGCTTGCCTTCCTCACCAGTTTGTCCAGGCGTGAGGCGTCCTTCTTTCTGCTGCCTCCCCAGCACACCACCACGTAGAAGAGGGCGCTCACCACAACCATCTGATAGAACATCTGCAGCATCTTATTGCAGATGTTGAAGGACGCCAGCCTTCTAAGGAAGTATAGTCGGCTCTGTCCACTCTTGCACAGAGCATCAGTATTGGCAGTCCAATCCAATTTATCATCCAGCTGCACTCCCAGGTATTTATAGGTCTGCACCCACAGTCACCTCTGATAATCACGGGGTCTGTGAGGGGCCTGGGCCTCCTAAAATCCACCACCAGCTCCTTCGTTTTGCTGGTGTTCAGTTGTAGGTGGTTTGAGTCGCACAACATAATAGTATGTTGAAAAAGGAAAGAAACATCGTGATGATGCGAGTCTCCTGAAAGACTAAAATGGCGTTGCTTCCAGTGATAAAGGTTCTTGGTAGGAAGAGGCGGGTCCAGGAGGGTGGAAACAGGAAGTGACATCAGAGGTGTCAAGGTTGTCAATCTTTTGGTCTGCAGAGAAAGGAAGAGAAAAGTCATTAGTCGACGGCACCCTCTGGATGTCTGGGGGAAGATTATAATTGTCCACTGTCACACACATGAAGCTAAAGGGCTCAAAAGAAGGTAATTCCCGGTTAGACCAGGGGGTGGCAGAGCGCACTAATCCTTTCTCTTATCTCCTTGCAGACCAAATGCAAGAAATCCCGCCTGGTTCCCCCAGATTAAGAAAACCCCAAACTTGGCGTGTGTTACTGTATGCAGTGAAACAAAGAGACAAGAGGAGATCATAAACCTTTGGGGCACCACGAAGGCTAACCCCATATATTCAAAAAATAGCATGTTGAAAAAGAAAAGAATCGGTGAGACGATGCAAGTCTCCTGAAATACTAAGATGGCATTGATTCCGGTGATAAAGGTTCTTGATTGGAAGAGGCGGATCCAGGAAGGTGGAAACAGGAAGTGATGTCAGAGGTGTCAAGGTTGACTATCTTCCGGTTTAGCAGAGAGAGGAAGAGAAAAGCCATTAGTCGACGGCGCCCACTGACTGACTGGGGGGAAGATTACTATTATCTACTGTCACACATGTGCAGCTAAAGGGCTCAAAAGAAGGTAATTCCCAGATAGACCAGGGGGTGGCAGAGCACACTAATCCTCTCTCTTATCTCCCCGCAGACCAAATGTGAGTAATTCCGCTGGATTTCCATGACGTCCCTTCCAGTTCCTCCTGATTGACTTTAAAGCCACCTTGCCTGTACTGTTCTTTCAGTTCTGTATTGTCTGTAAAGACTGTTTCCTCAACTTTTGTATCTGCAGCCAACTTTCAACCTTTTTTTGTTGTGTCAAAGCCTGTTGATTTCCCACACCATGTACTTCAACTGTCCTGATGCATGGGACAGCAGTAAGAGTGTCTTTCGAAATCCTGAACCAATGGTATTTCACAAATTTCTTAGCATCTATTCATGGCCAGTCACTGTAGGATCCCACTGATCTAAATAAATTAAGGTTCTTTCTGGAACTGTTGTGTGGACAGTAAAAATGGTTCCCGTACACTTTGAAAAATCCTGGCTACTGTAACAGCATTTTGTGGTCCTTTATAGGGATGTGTGGCCCCCTCAAGGAACCTTTCCTTGACAAAGCACCATTTTATTCCGGGAACAGTTCTTTGTATATGGAGTTGGTTTGAAAAACTTTCAAATATGTTTGGTAGGCAGGAGAGTAACAGATTAAGAGAACCGACTTGTGTTATCGTAGGCAGCGAGAGTCCGTATAAAATCAGGAGCCGCTAGAATTTCCCAAATCCGTTACCATCTACGCACGGTTATACACTGTATGGAGCTTGTTTTTTGGATCTAAATAATTTGAGGTTCTTTTTGGAACCGTCATGTGGATGGGTCTTTTGAGAACTAAAAATGGTCCCCCCACCCCATGGTATCGCTCTGAAGGACCACCCTGGCACCTTGATTTTTAAGAGGTAGATTACCACACATTGAAGGTTTCTCCTTTGTCCACAAGTTAGGAAGTCTTTCACACGCTAAGAGCTCTTTCCAGGATGAAGTGGAAGCAGAGGCGGCCTTAGGGGTGTGCGGGGCCTAGGGCTGACCATCCCCACGTGGAGCCGGTTACGTCAAACACTGTTACCGGTATGTGTGGACTGCATAAACTTGAGCGCAAATTTAATAAAAATACAGCAATGTTAACATAAACTGGATTTTCTTATTACAGTATTCAGCAGAATTTTTGCAAGATAACACGCAGACTTTATTAAAATATAACAATACCAGTGAACACACTTGACTTGAGCATTCATAGTTTTCATCCTCTTCCTCTGTACGTTTAGCTCTTCTTCTTTTCTCCACCCTAGCGGCCAACTTCTTCTCTTTTTTCGTCAGCATCTTTTCGTTAAAACTGATTAAGTCAGTGTTTGTGTTGCAATTACTTAGTACGTTTTCTTTAATTTTTTACTTAAGCTGGCACTTAAGTCTTCAATCTGCCTCAAGAACAATTTAAGATATGAAGAGGTAAGGGAAGTGACGGTGAAGGTGGCAGGGATGAGAACGGTGCCAGTACGCATGCGCCGCACGGCCGCCCTGTTGCACGCTCCTGAGAGTTGATTTTACCATAAAATAAAATAAAAATAAAAAGAGGAATAAACTTGGAGGTCAATCATCACCCCGAAAGTGGATAGTAGACGTCACGTAGTATATGTGTACCAAATTTCAGGTCAATAGGTCAAACGGTTTGTGAACTACAGGTGATTTAAAATCCTGGACAGACAAACGAACAGCGTATTATATAAGAAGATAATCTATTAAAAAAATGCACCACGATCTCTTCTTCTCATGGTGTCGACAGCGATACGGCTAAGTCAAGTCAAGTCAAGTCAAGTTGGGGAGCGTGCACTGGTACAGCATGTTGCTGCACCCACCACACGATGAAATCCCCCAGGCAGTCACACAATCCAATCCTGGCCTACAGAAATGATCCTCTATCTGGTGTTATGTGGGTGACCCATTGGTCTGGTCCAGCCACTCGGGTCCCCAACAATGAGGATCTTACAAGCAGGATCACCCTCTGGGAAACGCGCCACATGGCCGTAGTGCCGTAACTGACGCTCCCTCACAATGCAGGCATTGTGCCTCATTTGGGACTCCATGAGCAACACAAAGTCAAACCAATGGTACCAAAGGATTTTCCTGAGAGACACAGCACTGAAGGAGTCCAGTCTTCGTCTGAGGTCACTGGGTAGCGTCCATGTCTCACAACCATATAGTAAGAGAGGAAGCACCAGGAATCTAAAGACTTGGACCTTCATCCTTTTGCAGAGACATCAGGAGCAGCACACACCCCTTTCTAGTGACCTCATGACCTCCCATGCTCTCCCAATCCGTCTACTGACTTCATAGGAACAGTCACCAGAGATATGAATGTCACTGCTGAGGTAAGTAAACCTCTCAACGCAGTCGACACTCTATCCGCAGACAGACACACTGCTGATGGCCATGCCCAAGAGGTCATTAAAGGCCTGGATTTTGGTTTTTATCCACAAGCCCAGACCCTCAGACTCCTCACTCAGTCTCTCGAGAGCCCTAATCAGAGCCTCCATTGACTCCACGAAGATCACAGCGTCATCAGCAAAGTCAAGATCCATGAATCTCTCTTCACCAACAGATGCCCCACAGCCGCTGGACGCCACGACCCTGCCCAACACCCAGTCCATACAAGCATTGAACAGAGTAGGAGCACAACACACCACTGACGAACCCCAGAATCAACTGGGAAAAACGCAGAGGTCCTGCCTCCACTCTGCACGGCACTCACACTTACTTACGGCTAAACCAGTAATAAAACGTTGCTGCGCGTCCCACTACCAAACACTTCTGGCACTGTTTCAACTCGGCCTACTGTAGCAAACTGAACCAAAGACTCGACTAAGAAATGATGGCAGGCTCCCTGGACACGAATGAGTCATAAGCGACAAGCCATTAATTGTTCCCAAGTTAAAGCAGAAGCCAACCCAGCGACTACTGGGCTATTCCTATTTTAGGAATTAGGATTATACTGCCGATGAAGGTGGACTATGGAATGTTTTCAAAGACGTACATGTACGGAATTTGACATGGAAGAGGGATTTGAAAAGCGTTCCTCTTCAAAGCATCTCAAATATATATACTGTATATACTAGAGAATATAACTTGAGAAATCTGCTCGAACGGGACACGCAGACCTCAAAGCCCCCTTAAGGCATAGGGCCTGGGGCGGTCGCCCCACTTGCCACCCCCTAACGCTGTTCTTGAGTGGAAACAAAACAAGGAACCACCCAATCCAGTAAAGAAGTGTGCCTTGTTATTGCTGGCCTTATGATTCTGAATTACATTAAATGGGTTCAGACGACGTTCTCATCTGAGCAAAACTGTGATAGGAAGTCACCTGCAGAAACATTCGCAGAACTCTGAAATCCAATCAATGCCACCTCGTGTGTTTAAGTGACCAACTCCGTCAGGTGGATGTCAGCTGCACTGCAGTAGAAGGTGCCATCTAATCTGATCCTTCCTTTCTCTTGGGAAGGTAGTGAGATATCAGTCTGATTTTTCTTACATTTCTACATCATCTTTAAGTTCCCTTAAAACTGCTCTTGTTTTGAATGGTTAGTAAGGCCTTTAGTTTAGTCTGGCTGTCAGACTTTTTCTCCCCTTTTTTTCCTTTGGCAGAATCACAACTACAGCTCTTAATATTTCCATCATAACTTATTTATGAGGGCTCACATAATTCTAACTGCCCAAAATCATACAATAACAAAGTAGGACTTCAAAGTATGTGTTTATTTTCTGCCGCTGAGTGCTAAAGTCTTAAACAGCACTTGATTTGTCTTTTTATTTTTTTTTTTCTGAGATGAACCCTGAATACTTTGATTAGAGTTGATTTTCCAGCGTGCTCTTTGTACTCTGCAATCAGACCTCTTCAGGATCGTAGAGCCATCACCTTCTGCAACTAAACATTCTTTGTTCTTTTCACTTAAAACAAATCTTACAGAACACCAGATCTGTTGCTGCAACAGACAAGAAGACCTGAAAATAGGGTAGTTATTATTAGCACACCTTCAGCTCTGGCAGACAGAGTAGGACAGGATGTGCAAAAAACTGCCATTATGGTTTGTGCTCTGGAATTCATTTCTATTATCCCTTCAAAATCACATGTAAATATTAAAACTGCTCTCCGCAGGCGGCTGCTTGCTCAATCACCCAGCCGACTCAGGCGCCTTTGTTCTCTCAACTTGGCACTTAGAAAGATTGCTCTCACTTCACAGCGCCTTCCTGCAATTTTCAAACAATACCTGGCGTGTCAGCTTTTTCCTCAATTCCTTTAATGTTTAGATGGCTTTTTGAGTTTATGCCGTGAAACCGCTAAATTGTTACCTGTACATGCCATGCATTCATGTGCCAGTCCACCTGGAAACATCTGCTGATTTACTGCACTGAGCAGCTGACTTGTCAGTAATCTTGATGGGAATGAAAACGTCGTTATTGGAAAATGAGCTAACCTGACTGGAACTGTGGGCCTCGACTGGATCGGAGAAAGAGAGTGTGTGGGGGGGATGTGTAAGGCACTAGATAGATAGATAGATAGATAGATAGATAGATAGATAGATAGATAGATAGATAGATAGATAGATAGATAGATAGATAGATAGATAGATAGATAGATTTTAATTTTAGCATAGTAGGAAGGATAAGGTAGGTAAATAGATTTTAATTTTAATGTAGTAGGCAAGATAAGATAGATAGATAGATAGATAGATAGATAGATAGATAGATAGATAGATAGATAGATAGATAGATAGATAGATAGATAGATAGATAGATAGATAGATAGATAGATAGATAGATAGATAGATAGATAGATAGATAGATAGATAGATAAATGTAATGAATTATTATTATTATTATTATAGATATGAAAGGCACTATATGATAGATAGATAGATAGATAGATAGATAGATAGATAGATAGATAGATAGATAGATAGATAGATAGATAGATAGATAGATAGATAGATTTTAATTTTAGCATAGTAGGAAGGATAAGGTAGGTAAATAGATTTTAATTTTAGCGTAGTAGGCAAGATAAGATAGATAGATAGATAGATAGATAGATAGATAGATAGATAGATAGATAGATAGATAGATAGATAGATAGATAGATAGATAGATAGATAGATAGATAGATAGATAGATAGATGTGTAAGGCATTATATAATAGATAGACAGTTTAAGAGGTCTAGTGACTGTGATACCCCACCGCTCTAGGGGTTGGCGCTGTGTCCTATTGCCTTTTCTCTTCCTCCATCTGCATACCAGAAGACTGACAGCTGGAGCACCACTGACGTTACTTCTGGTGTGAGTCCACCTGGAACCACCTGAAGGACTTAAAACCAGAAGATCAGCCATATTGAAAGTTGAATTCTGTTATGAACTCACATATGTGATGGCATCTCCACACTTACTGCATGTTTGCTTTTGTTTCTCAGTCACCCAGTTATTCAGAGTGGAACCCCAGATCTTTACAGTGGTCTTGTCTTATACATAAGAAAAAACTTTGTTGCCCTACAGAGATTCATGGTATGTTGTGTTGTCACTGCTGGCTTAAGCATGTTAAGCTCCTCTCTATGTAGCGCAGGTCGGGTGGTGACTGGCATGGCCCCCCTGAGTATTTAACGCTGACCCCTTGCATCACAGGCTCTGTGGGTGTTAGTTAGTTAGAGGTAAAGAGTACTGTGGACTTACAGTGTAATTTTATTTCAGGGAGGCACGGTGGTTCAGCACTTAGCACTTCTGTCTTACAGCTCACAGTTTTGGTCACCATACTCGGTCCAATATATTTGGCAGACGCTTCTCTAGTCCTCAGGGGATCTTAAAAGACCGTTGCACCATTATAACCCACTCAAAACTAGTTTAGTTTCTCCTTCCTTATGGACTTTAAAGCATTTTGCAAGTTCAGCAAACCTGAGCGTCACCCATCACTACTAATGAGTTGACGTAAAGACGCAGACAGGAAGACAAAGACGCTCAAAACTGATTAGCATAACTGCATCTGCTGCATTGTCTCCACCGTTGCAGCTGCTGCATGGGGACATGTGCTGTCATGGAGCAGCAAGGCTGTTTTTCCTTTTCTTTGGTGAATTTCAGCAGGTGTCACTCCCTCTACCAAAGACATCTCACAGTGGCGCGTTGTTCAGCAGTGGTGAGCTTGTTCATTTGACCCTGGCATTAAGCAGACTAACAGCAGAGAGTCCCCATTAGCCATCACAAACATGTTGTACTGCGTCAGCTTCTATCCATTGCAGTTACAGCTTAATTTTCAAACTGCCTTTACTTTTTGATTTACGCTCATCCAATGAATGGAGGTGTATGGAGATCTGGTGAGACCAACGTGAAAGAAAAGTAGCTATTGATCTGCATGACTGCAGAAAGAAAAAAGTTATTTGAGCGACACATGGCTCTTCCTATCATAATGAAAAAATCAAACAAGGAGATCTTCTTGATATCTTTTTGGCTTCTCCTCGACAACAATGAGATCAAAATGGAGACGTATTCTTTTGTGCTAGGCTTCTCAGATTTTTCTCCTGAGATAAAAACACTCCGGTAACCTCGCCAGTGTCTGCTCTCGTGTTTCAGCAGAGATCACAGCACAGTGGCCTCAGATTTTCCAAGTGGTGTCTTGACATTTTTTTTTTTTGCAGTTTCAATGTACTTGCGTTGTGTGCTCAGTAATATCTGGTGATATGTATGGGTGGTTGTTTGTGGTATTAAAACACTTTACTGCTATTACACCAATTACAAAACTGTAGTCCTTGGACCTGAATAGTACAGTACAATCCCTCTTAACCGGCCTCGCATTAACCGGCTAACAGATTAACCACCCTGTTAAAATAAAATAAAATAATTTTTTTTTTTAATCATGAGTTCTTCTTTATATTATATGTATGCACTTCCTTCTTTTCTGGAAGGTGAGAGGCCTCCTATGCTCAGAGTGATTTCCGTTTACATAATCTTTTATGAATTTTCCACAAATCAATTTGGCTAGCTTGCGACGAGTATAGCCGAGTTCTTTTATTCATTCTAGGAGTAGGGTGGAGTGCCAAATCGTTGTTGAACGCACCCAGGCTACATTTAAGTTATAAGGCAAGTACAAGTGGAGGGGGTAATAAAACAACAATTTGGAGTTAAAAAGAGTATGTCGGAGTATGTGGAACGAATAAAAGAACGCGACTTTGTATGACGGAAGCAAACATTCTTGGAATTTAAAGTGGAAAAGGGGGGCAGAGTATTTTCTGATTTTTTACCGAACTGTTTCCCTTTACGATGAGTACAAAACGTAAATGGATTGTAGTTTCAATGGATACGCGTCTTAAGGTGCTAAACTGGTTGGATAACGGTGATTCCGTGGCGAAAATTTGTGCCGAACTTGGTGTTAGGAAAAGCACGGTTAACAACTGGCGAAGAGAATATTTTTCTACATGAAAATAGGTATGTGTCAGATTAACTGGCCAAAACGGCAACCGGCCATGGTTAAGAGGGATTGCACTGTATTATTAATTGCTCTAATTTATATTGCTGTGTCCCTATTAGATCAGACTCATTCTGGAAGATAAGGTTGGCATTATGGCAATAGACAACAAGCCCTGGGGTTATTTGTGTTTAAATCCCACTTCTGTTTTGTCCCATTTGAAATCAGTTTTTTGTTACAGGTACAGCCAAATACAGTAGAACCTCTGGTCATGAACGTTTACGAACACGTACAAATCGGGTTACGATCAAAAATTTTGCAAAATTTCGCACCTGTTCACGACCACACTCTCTGGTGGCGAACAAAAACACTGGAGGCCAGCTTCCCTTCCGGTTCGTATGCGCCAATGATTTCCCATTCTCCATGGTCCTGGATCACAAAGAGCATAAGAAGTGATGCAATAAAAGCCATCATGGAAGAATGGAATGAGTGCCAGGATTTTTTCGAGAAGAACCACCCTGACAAAGTGGCCGCGAACAGAGTGATAAACATGATGAACGACCATGTCGTCTCGCATTTCCGAAAAATTTTAATGCGCAGGAAAAGGCAAGTCACATTACACTGCTATTTTGTGAAGTCTGGTCCACCAGCTAAATGGCTAAAAACAGCAGAAACCCCTGGAATAGAAGAAATCACAAGAGAGAAAACACCTGAAGGAGAACGGCCCTCCGTCGCAGAGTCGAACTCTCCCTCAAATCTGTAACCTCCTCTCCAGCCAGCTTCTTCCTCACTTTCTCACTTCCTTCACTCCAGACTCATGCAGAGTTAGTTTTCTTGGTTGTTTAGGGTTAGTTTTTGTATAAATGAAATAAATTTCAAACTTTAATTTTTTTCCCTGTGCTTAAAACTCATAAAATAAGTGTTTAGAGCGAGGGGTTCATAAGGGTCTTGTACGAACTTGGTCTAGCGCGAACTCTTGCAATGTTAGTTTTCTCTGTTGTTCAAGGTTTTCTTAGTGTTATTCAATGCTTTTACATTTAGTTTACTATTACACTGTGCATTTTATGGCATAATTAACTATTTTTGTGCTTAAAAATCTTTAAAAAAATTTACATACAGTTCGTACGGTCTGGAATGGATTAATCATATTTACATACAATCTTATGGGGAAATTACGTCCAGAGTCGCATCCAGAGTTTTGGAATGAATTATCGTCGTGACCAGAGGTACCACTGTACAAAGTTCCAAAAATGTTACGTTCTCATTAGGCGAGATGTACTGCCATATTAGCGGTCCTGAAGATCTTTTTGGGGTTCCAGCTAGAGAGTCGTGCAATACTTTGTCATTGTAATGTTGTGGACTCACACAGTATAAAGCACCTCAGTTCATAGATTTGCACTGTGGCGAACTGCTGGACCCGTCACGTCTCCTTACAGCAGAGACAGCTTCTGAACGCGGTAAATGGAGAACTTGGCTGAGCCATCTCTATGTGTCAGCGCCCACCCATAGGAATGAAGAATCAGATAAAGAGATCTCCTTAATATCTTTTTGGTTTCTCCTCGGCAACAAAGAGATCAGAAAGAAATGAAATGGCGACGTTGTCTTTTGTCTTAAGCTTCTCAGATTTTTCTCCTGTGAGGAACCCCCCGCTATCCTCACAAGTGTCTCCTCTTGAGTTTCAGCAGAGATTGTCTTAAAACTAATTTTAGGAGAAACATCTGTGACAAAGTTAATACTTAAATGAAACATAAATGAGAATCTCTCTAAGCTGTCAAAGATCAGCCTTTGCGCAGTAACGTTTTCATTTGGGCTGCTTTTCTATGCAACACCACTACTTCATTCCATCCTCCCACCATGTAAATCCCACCCTTCTTGTCGCCAAATGTACTGCTGGGGACTGACACCATGAACCATAGTTATTGTAATGGTTTAGAGTTTAATCCATTTTTGTACATTATTAGGTTGTTAATTTTAATTTTAGCAATGCTATTATATTTGAACATATTTTAACAGTGGAGGTCGAGAAAAGCAAGTCTTGGTTTCTACTGTGAAGAGGAGGACTTCCTGCTGCAGGTTTGACAGGGTGAGTGGCAGTAAGAAAGCCATTCCTTAAATGACAAATACCAGCTGTGGACTACTGCAGACTGGAAGAAAATCTTATGGACTGATTAATCCAAATTTGGAATCTTCGGTCCATTACTCAGGGTGTTTGTACGCCATCAAGTTGGTGAAAAGATGGTTCCTAAGTGTGTGACACCAACTGTCAAACATGGAAGAGGAAGTGTAATGGTCTGGGGTTCTTTGAGTTGGTTACTTGTACAGAGTGATGGGCATTCAGACTCAAAGGAGTTACCACAGCATTTCCTTTTTTTTTTTTTTCATTTTTTGCTAATGTAAACTTTGAATTTAAACCTCTGGCAGTTTACTGCTTACCTTTCCACCATTTTAGGTTTCTCAACTAATTGAGTCTGAAGTAAAACTGGAAAAAACAGAGGTGTTCTAAAACTTTTGCCCAGTAGTGTATCCCTCAACATTTCCCCTTCAATTGGATTACAAACACCAGCATGGATTAGCTTTTCTGGATTTATCCCATACCTGCTTGTTTATGTGATTTTTATCTTGGTTGGTAAGGCTTTGTCTGAAGAGCCCTCCCAATCACTTCAAATCTTCATGCTATAACTGGAACCTGGTAGGACAAAACTTTGCATTACTTTCAGTGGGTGCTGTTCACAGGAGTTTTCATTCCACTCACTGTCATCATCTGCATTTCTTGTAATGGACTGTGGTTGCTCTTCTGTTGTGAGTGTTTATCGTTGATCGTTTTGTGCATGGTGTTTTCTCGGGTTTCATTAAGTACTTGTTGTAATTATTACATTCAGGGAAATTGGATGAGTGATTACATGTGTTTTGCTTGTTTAATAATTGTTTTATCCACTCTTTATTGATTCAATATATTCTTTCTTATCAATGTGTGCATGCTGCGTCAAGGTTGGGTGTATTCCGAAGCCAAATAAATAAAACAATGTTTATCAATGGCATGAACCGGGCTGTCACACAACAGCTACAGAAATTTTACATTGACGTGAATATTCAGACCCTTTCCTACGACACCCGAATCAGATGCAAATAATTCTACTTAACATCATGGAGGTGATTCAACACCTTGTTTGGAGACTACGTGTGGTTGATTCTCAACTGAATGGCATGATTAGGACTGGCACAAACCTCACCACGCCATGAGATTGAAGGATCTTCGAGACAAAATTGTTTTGCAGCACTGATCTGGGGAAGACTACATTTAAAAAAGGGTAGTATTGAAGATTCCCAAGAGCATGGCTGTCTCTGTAATTCATAAATGGAACACATTTGTAACAACCGTGACCCTTTCTAGAGATGAACTGAAAAGGGACGAAGAATCCTGATAAGAGAGGTGACCGAGATCCCACTGGTCCCTCTGGTGGAGTTTCAGAGAAGCTGTGTTGAGATGGGAGAAATTTCTAGAAGGACAAACATTCCACCAGTCTGGGCTTTATGAGGAGTGACAAGACAAGAAGCTTCTTTTCAGTAAAAGCCTGCTTGGAGGTACGAGACAAGCACCTGAAGGAGTGTGAGAAACATAGTTCTCTGGTCTGTTGATACCATGATTCATGTCATATCTGGAGGAAACCAGGCACTGCTTATCATCTGTGCAATGCCAATCTAATGGCGAAGCATGGTGTTGGTGACAGGAACTAGGACACTACTCAAGGTTGAGGGAAAGTACATAAATATCTTTAGTGAAAATCTGCACCTGAGCAGATCTATCTGTAATAACATGCCGGGATGCTAACACGGCCATCTTCTTCTTTCCCCACAGTGCAGAGAAACCGCCCAGGGAGCGTAACTGATTCTGCCCATTCTGGTTCAGCCTCCATAAAAACCCAAGCCTCTCGGAACGAGGTGTCACTACCAGTATGAATGACGAGCTGGATGGAGCTCTACCACCACTGTGACCTTAGCTAACCAGCCCAACAAGCCTTACCTGTTTACTTTTGCTACCCCTTATAACAGAAATTCATGCCGAAGAGCATTCCTTTTTCTTGTTTTGTCTTTTGTGTCCTCGCACAATAAATGGGATGACCTGGTTGGTGCCCTAAATGTTATTGCTTCATGGAGCTGTCATTCTTGCACCCAGCCCCACAATACATGCACAT
Organism: Erpetoichthys calabaricus; assembly: GCF_900747795.2. Classification (NCBI taxonomy): domain Eukaryota; kingdom Metazoa; phylum Chordata; class Cladistia; order Polypteriformes; family Polypteridae; genus Erpetoichthys; species Erpetoichthys calabaricus. Next base: position 22,930,405 of record NC_041407.2, read on the forward strand.
ATTTGGGCAACAAGAGAACGCAAAAAGATGATGGAGAAGTGGAATCTCATTTAAGAAAAGGACCCTTTTCTAATCCTGATATTCTGAGGATGTGCAAGAGTTCATCTCGATATTGTTCAATCATAACCCGGATTTGAACCCAATCAAACATCTCTGGAGTGACCTGCAAAAAGCCCACCACTGGTGGTCTCCATCCAACCTGACAGAGTTTGAGAGGATCTGCAGAAGAGAAGAATGGGAGGAAGTCCCCAAATTCAGGTCTGCAAAGCTTGTTGCGTCAAACCCAAGAAGACTCCAGCATGGAATTGCTGCTAAAGGGACTTCAACTAAGAAAAGCGTCTCTGAATACAGGTACTGCTGGGATATTTCCAATTTTAATTTTTAATAAGTTTTCAAAAATTGTTTTCACTTAGTCATTCTATTCTACACTATTGAGTGTTGCTTGATAAGTGAAAAAATAAATTGAAATGATTTTAGCCCAAGGCTGCAATATACCAAAAAATAGTGAAGGGGCCTGAAAACTTTCTGAATCCTTCTGTACCCACCCTGCTGTTCATGCAAAGAACAAGAGATGACCCAACCTCATTCTCCAGAACAAACTCAGATGCATGCAGGGGGTTTGGGAGTAACCCTCACCTACCCAGGGCCTCGCCTGTCAGAGACCCCCCAGAGCAGAGGTCAGAAAACTCCCCTCTGCTTGAGAAGTGTGCCGCACAACTGGGGTGTTTGTTGTGCGCTCAGCATCACTGACAGAGTTCGGCTTTCGTGTGATGCGCTAAATTGTCTTGTAGAAGAACATGCCAAAAAATTCTAACTTAGTCCTCAGCTTCCAGAGAAAGTCATGGAATACATCAAACAATTGTTTTATCTTAAATAAAACCCCATGTTGGTTTGACACATTTTATCAGTTAAAACATGAAAGACTTTTTGCACAACTCAATTTCATATGTCAGAAAAGTCTAATTTAATGAGATACACTTGAGTTTTACTCCATTTTCCTTTAATAATTGTTGAAAGACGTCACAGCATTTCCCATACTGCTGTTTTTAAGGTGGTTTGTGGGGGTCTAATTAGCAGAGAAGCTGCCCAGGGTAGTGAGGGGCAGACTGGTGGGCTCAAGCGGTGGCCACTGAAGACTACAAGTTTCATAACTGTGTTCTGTCAGACCACCTCTTTAATGGACCGCTGCAGTGTTAGGTGACATGGTGTAATTCTAAATAACATTTACTGTTGCTGACCAGTCCAAAAACTATTGTTCTGGATGTAATGTTTTCAAGAATTTATAGAAAACTGTGCGCCATCATAAAATATTTTCTTTATCGCATAAAATTCAGTGGAATCAGAGAGTGTGAAAATGAATGGAGCGGTAAATCATTATTAGCACACACTGCAGTGAGACATCTCAACAAATCAATAAGCCTGGCTCTCTGAAACCATGCGAGCCACTCCACTTTATCTGGTGGTCTTCTTTTTGTGTGTGACGTATCTTAGAAAAACAAGATCAACCTTGCAAAGTACAAAGGAGCTTTATTTGATTATGGCATGTCACAAACCACTTGAAAATGGGAAAATGTGGTTTGTTAACAAGATGGAAAACAACCACTAATCCACAATTACTGTAAATGCATGAAGTGCTAGGACAGGGAGACAGTGTGCCCCTCGAAAGCACATATATTAGTGCTAATCAAAGACTGTGTTCGTCTTACAACTTCACACTCGTCTTATCAAAGTGTTTTCAAACCTGCACCTCTGCTTCAAAAGACATACTTTGGCTTTCTCAAAACATCATCAAACTTTTAAAAAGAATAGATAGATAGATAGATAGATAGATAGATAGATAGATAGATAGATAGATAGATAGATAGATAGATAGATAGATAGATAGATAGATAGATAGATAGATAGATAGATAGATAGATAGATATGAAAGGCACTATATAATAGATAGATAGATAGATAGATAGATAGATAGATAGATAGATAGATAGATAGATAGATAGATAGATAGATAGATAGATAGATAGATAGATATGAAAGGCACTATATAATAGATAGATAGATAGATAGATAGATAGATAGATAGATAGATAGATAGATAGATAGATAGATAGATAGATAGATAGATAGATAGATATGAAAGGCACTATATAATAGATAGATAGATAGATAGATAGATAGATAGATAGATAGATAGATAGATAGATAGATAGATAGATAGATAGATAGATAGATAGATAGATAGATATGAAAGGCACTATATAATAGATAGATAGATAGATAGATAGATAGATAGATAGATAGATAGATAGATAGATAGATAGATAGATAGATAGATAGATAGATAGATAGATAGATAGATAGATAGACTTTAATTTTTCTGTAGTAGGCAGGATTTTAATTGTTGCATTAAAATGAAGGAACTGCTCACAGCAGACAACAATGAGGTGTGTAGAAACATCTGATCTGCTTAAGTTCCAGTAAATGTCTCCAAACTCACTGGACGGCGCTTCATCCTATGACAAGATGATCCAAACATACCGCTGAGGCAACACAGGAGTAATCAAAGCTAAAGATTGAAAATTCTTGAATGGCCAAGCCAATCACCTGATTTAAGTTCAACTGAGCAGGTCTTCCATATGCTGAAGAGAAAACTTTAAGGGGACAAGCTGCCAAAACAAGGAGGAACAGAGGATGGCCGCATTAGAGGCTTGGCAGAGCATCACCAGAGAAGAACCTCAGCACCTGGAATACGTCTATGAATCACAGACTTCACACAGTCATTGCATGCAAGGGATAGGTGACAAAGTGCTAAATATGACGGCTTTAATAGACCTGCCATTGCTGTGTCCTGTGGTGCATGGAAATGGGGGCCATGTAGAAAAAGCGTTGTGTGACCAAAATGTATGCAAATCACTTTAAATGAAAGTCTGTAATGCACACTTTTTATCACGTTTGAATGGTTTGATTTGTAATTTTAAACTGTGGAGCAATATGAAGGAAATATGTGTCTTTGTCCAAGATATTATAGATGGCACTGTACATCAAACCATTGTGACCACCAGGGTGCTGCTGTAGCACCCCAAACACCCAACACAACTGCTCAGACACAAGTTCTAGTGAGGACAAAGGGTTTTATTGTGTGAAACTTTGCACAGACACATTTCGATGACTCACAAGACATAAATCAGTTTTGTAGCAATCCTTTCATCTTTCCTCCACTCCTCCAGGTAAGCTTTGTCTTTCTACTCCCGATTCTGCAAAACCCTGAAGTACTTCCGTTGTCCAGACACGATGACTCAGGAGTACTTCCAGGTACGTTTGAAGCCCTTAAAAGGAGGGTTCTTTAGTCCCTTCAGGACCCCCTGGCAGCCCAACAGGGCTGACCCAAAGAACTACAATTCCCATGAGGCCCTGTGGGTATCTGCAAGGGTACCATAGCCCAGGAACACTGCCACCTTGCATGTGGGGGGAGAAAATGACGTGAGTATATTGCTCTCCCTTGTCCTTCTGTGACACTGGCGTCCCGGCTCTGTAAGGACACCTTATCAACTCTGGCTGGGATGCCAGTCCCTGTGTGCCATGTCTCACACTACATATATCAACAGTCTTATACACTGAATAATCTTTTGCAATACTGGATAAGCAAAGATCTAAAATAACAGCAGTTGGAATAAAGTATTTAAGGCAAGTGGTAGGTAAAACAGAACGAGCGAGGATAAGAAATGGAAGAATTCACAAAGAACTGGATGTGCAACAACTCGTAGAAGCCATAGAAATGAAACAGCTAAAGTGGTACAGACATATAAAAAGGATGAGCGAAATGAAAGAAAAGTGTTGGAAATTAACGATGAAGGAAGAAGACCAAGGGGAAGACCTCTAAGGAGTAGCCAGATAGAGAGGAAAATGGAACAAGTGAAGATCCAGTCAAAAGACACCAATATGTGTGACCTACATCTGACTGTGTTGTCAGACCAGTCCCATGTGTTATCCCTGCTTAAGCGGTAAGCTCAGAGACACCCTTAGGCATGGAAAATCAAAAAGAGAGATCACCAGAATAATTTTTTGGTTTCTCCCAGACATCAATGAGATCAGAAAGACATGAAATGAAGACCTTTACTTTTGTCTCCTGCTTCTCATAATATTTCTTCTGAGATAAAAATCCCCCAGAATTCTCACGACTGTCTCCTCTTGAGGTTCAGTGGAGATCTCAGCAAAGTCACACAGTGGGCTCAGATTTTCCAAGACGTGTCTTAACATTTTTTTGCAATTTGAAATTATCTGCATTGTGTGCTCAGTAATATCTGGTAACATGTATGAACAGTTGTTTGTGGTAATAAAACATTTTGCTATGATTACAGAACTGTAGGCCTTGCTGCTGACTAATACTATTAGTTGCCCTAATTTATATCAAGGTGCTCTAATTAGATTATAGTCACTCTGGAAGAAAGTGGTTAAGACTGTGGATTTCAAACCTTCAGTTTGTGGGTTCAAACATCACTACTGACACCATATGCAGTTCATATTTCTCTGATCCAATTAGATCATATTCCTTCTGGCATATAAGGTTGATAATATGTATGATATTGGACTCCAAGCCCTGAGGTTATGTTTTTAAATCCCACTGCTGACACCATGTAACTATGAGCTGTAACTATGAAGTCACCTCACCTGCCTGTACACCAACTGGGAAAAGCAAACAAAATGTCACCAATTGTCTCTCTAATGTGAGTCGCCTCAGATAAAGGCATCAATCCAATAATAAGTAAAAGTATGAAGCTCTGAAAGAGATTAAAACAAGACTAGAAAAAGATCTCACAAAACCTAACATGATTTTCCAACCAAATTCTCAATTTTGACTCCTTTTACCTTAGTTGTCTCCCTTTCGTCTAAAGCTATGTCTCATAAGGAATTTTAGGAGAAACATCTGTGACAAAGTTGGTTCTAAAATGAAACATAAATGAGAATCTCTTACCATGAACCATCAAAGACCCACCTCTGAGCGGTAACATTTCCCTATGGGTATGTGGGTGGAGGATCCTATGGCGTCCTGGATAATGAACTGTCTGTCAGGCAGACCACAGTTTATGAGAATCAAGGACTGTGTTGGTGATATGAATGTGAGCAACATTGGAGCACCACAAGGAACAGTCCCGTCTCCTTTACTCTTCACCACAAGGTATAACGGGAGAACATAAAGGAGGTAAGTACATTTTTACTTTCTCGTATGAAGTAAGTATTGGAATTGTCCAAAGATTCGGTGTCAAGGTTTTGATGAATCTCGACATTTTAGACCTCCCTGACTTTCTCATATACAAACTGTAGGGGAAAGTATTGAAATCCTTCAAAAATTCAATTTCGAGATTTTGGCGAATCTCAACGTTTTAGACCTCCCTGACTTTCTCATATACAAAGTGTAGGGTAAGTATTGGAATCCTTCAAAAATTCAATTTCGAGATTTTGATGAACCTCAACATTTTAGACCTCCCTGACTTTCTGTAGGGGAAAGTATTGGAAATCTCCAAAATTTCAATTTCGAGATTTTGATGAATCCCAACATTTTAGACCTCCCTGACTTTCTCATATACAAAGTGTAGAGAAAGTATTGAAATCCTTCAAAAATTCAATTTTGAGATTTTGATGAATCCCAACATTTCAGACCTCCCTGACTTTCTCGTATACAAACTGTAGGGGAAAGTACTGGAATCCTTCAAAAATTCAATTTCGAGATTTTGATGAATCTCAACGTTTTAGACCTCCCTGACTTTCTCATATACAAAGTGTAGAGAAAGTATTGAAATCCTTCAAAAATTCAATTTTGAGATTTTGATGAATCTCAACGTTTTAGACCTCCCTGACTTTCCCGTATACGAAGTGTAGGGAAAGTATTGAAATCCTTCAAAAATTCAATTTTGAGATTTTGATGAATCTCAACGTTTTAGACCTCCCTGACTTTCTCATATACAAACTGCAGGGGAAAGTATTGGAATCATTCAAAAATTCAATTTCGAGATTTTGATGAATCTCAACGTTTTAGACCTCCCTGACTTTCTCGTATACAAAGTGTAGGGTAAGTATTGAAATCCTTCAAAAATTCAATTTCGAGATTTTGATGAATCTCAACATTTTAGACCTCCCTGAGTCTGAAAATGCCATTTTTGGAATTGCATCTGTGTGTCTCTGTGTCTGTGTCTGTCTGTGTGTGTGTAAAAGTGATAACTTGAGTACACTTTCACTTAGGTCAACCAAATTTTGCATTGAAGTATTAAGTACAAAACATAGATTTCTATCAACTTTTGGGCTATTTCCGCTAACTGGAAGTGGTACTTTACCTTTTATTCATGCAGCTGCAGGGTCCGATTTATTCAACTTTACTTTTATAATAATTGTTCAATGTATTATTAATTTAATTTGCTTTGTTGTTGATGGTTCTTTAATGTACATAATATAAAAATATAATCATTGCCTTGCGGTTTACTCCTCAAATATTCATCCCCATATCTGAGTATACGAGAAAGTCTAGGGGGAGACCACTCCCGATTTTTTAATTCACAATCATTTCTCAGTAATTAAATAAATCAACAACTCAATGGAAAGAAAACCTGGCATGTCTGCTTATCAAAGCTTTATCCTCCTCCTCCTCCTGGACTTAACAGATTTCTCGCCCGAGTTTACTTCTGAGTTGTTGGGTTGCTCTTGCGCTTTGTATATTTTAACCCTGAAGCACAGATGCGCTGCCTTTTATCTTCTAGATCCAGTAGTCACCCTTCATGTTCTCTTTCTGGATAAACAGCCATTGAAGCCGCAGGACACCAAATCAGAGGAAGAGAAAAAGACCGAGTGTTGTGACGAAGGGTAAGTCTAATGTGAATCAAAAAAAAACACTGGCTGATTTCCAAGCTCAGACCGTCTGGGATTTTTTAGGATGAGGCAGATCTATAAAATAATTAACTGAAGAGGGAGGACAAGAAATTCTTGCGGTTTAAACTGGGAGAGACAACACGTCTTGAGGTCCCGACAGGCCGCTCTTCACCTTATTTTGTTTTTATGTTTTTTTTTTTCCTTCTGCCAGCTCCTGCCACCACCCTGCTAGTTTGAAATTGCAGAGCTGTTATTCGGTGAATGTCAGCTTAGCTTCTGTGTTTGTCTACTGACTCCGATCTCTGAATCCTGCTGGGAAGCCATAAAAAATGATACAGGACAACAAAGCCGCGCAGACTCCACCCAGCAGGGAAGATTCGGTGTGGTCGGGCCACCCAGAGGGCATCTCAGGCCTTCTTGAACTGTGAGATGCTTTACGTTTCTGATGGCCCCCAGCTGGGTGATGTGAAGAATGACTTGTACCTTCTAATAGGCCAAAAGCAACTTGCTCCCCCCCCCCCCCCCCACCACCTCCCCTCCATGCAGAACATATTTCGGGGGCATGAAAATGTGGAGACGGCAAGTCTGAAAACAGCAGGATGGCCAGTCTCTTTTTGGGCCGCGGCTCCAGGCTCCAAAGTTGTGTGGTCATAGCCGAGTGTAATCTGTTTGAAACATTAGAGGGGCTGTTGTTTTGTTTAATGACGGTTAAAGAAAGTTAATAAGGAATTGCCCATAGTACCTAGAAATTGAGATTTATATGTTAAAGAAGAGAGGGCCCGTGAAAAGCATTCACCCTCTTGAAAGTTTTTCCCATTTTATTCATATGCAATGTTTGATCCCAAACATTTTTGTCACCGGTCAACAAAAAAAAAAGACCCCTTAATGTCAAAGTGAAATGAGATCTCAACAGACCTCCTTAAAATCGTCTTTTCTCGGCATTTTGAACAATCAGAATCTGAATTTAGATGGTTATCGATCCCAAAATGGAAATTCAAATCCGCATTGCAGCCAAACCAAAACATACAATGTGCAGATATTGACTCAAGGTACAATATAAGAGAATAGAATAAAAAAAACATAATACAATGAATATTATGCCAATAAAATGATGAAAGTAAACTGAAGTTCATGCTGTTTTGCTAAGGCTTCTGGGACGTTGGGAGGAAGCATGGACGTGTCTGGCAGCAGGTGGAAAAGGTCACCAGAGTTGCTTCTTATTGCACCATGGAGGTATGAGCTTGGGGCTGAATGTGCCCCTCCCCCCACAAAAAAAACACACCCTAAAGTGGATGGTGGGGCACTGTTCATGCTGCCATCCAATTGAACCACCACCTTCATCTTCGAGACAGTCCTGTTATGGAGCTGGCTTCACTGGAAAGTTTGTTCAGGCATTTTGTATCATCAGAACTCAAGTTTCTTCCCCAGAAGACAATTACGTGGAACAGCACACTGGCTACAATGGACTGGAAGAACATTTCACACCAGAAGACCTGAGTCTCCTCAGGAAGTCCATTCTGCTCTGGTTCATCTTATACAGTGCCATTGTGTTCTCAGACCAGTCCTGTTTGGCATCCCTGTTAAGGTTTGTGAGACTTAATTATGAGTCTCTGGTGTGGATGTGAGCAACGCTGGAGCACCACAAGTCACAGGCCTGTCGCCTTTTCTCATCACTCTGTATACCTCAGACTGCAAATATAACACCTGGTCATGACACTTGCAGAAATTCTCAAATTACTCTGCACTTATGGGGTCTATCAATAAGTGGGGGTCAGACATGGGAGAGGAGTCCAGTGGAGAACTGTGTTTCTTGGTGCAAAGAGAATTGTTTCCAACTTAACATAAGGAAAAGCAAGGAACTGCTTATTGTCTTTCACTACACCAAAAAGACTCAACACCCGGTCATTATTCAAGGAATGGATGCAGATGTGGTCCACTCCTACAAGTACTTGGGGGGTCTGCATTAATGGCAGGTTGGACTGGTCTCAGAGTACAGAGGAGCTAAATAAGAAAGGGCAGGCAGGCTCACATCACTTCAGGATATGCCCACCAATCAATAGGCAATAAGTAAAAGGGCAAGCTCAGTTATGGGACACACTCTGGACTCCCTGGAGCTCATAGAGGAGGAGGAGGAGAGAAGAAAATGAAAACAAAACTGAGTGTCATTATGAACAATGCTGCACATCCGCACTTTGACACAACAACATGGAGGACTTTCAGCCAACAAATTACTAAACAAAAGTGTGTGAAGAAACACTGCGGGGGGCTCCTGTATACCAACAGAAAATTATCTTCATAGTTCATCTCTGCGACTGGGACTGCCTACTCAGAAATTTTCTTTTTAATTTTCTTCTTTGTTCAGACCAAAATGTGTTTATTAATTCATTTGTTTGTTTGCTTGTTTATTATTTGTTTGTTTAAAGAGATTTGGTTAAAAAGCCAAATTTCCCCCAGAGGACAAATAAAGATCTATCTATCTATCTATCTATCTATCTATCTATCTATCTATCTATCTATCTATCTATCTATCTATCTATTATATAGTGCCTTTCATATCTATCTATCTATCTATCTATCTATCTATCTATCATATAGTGCCTTTCATATCTATCTATCTATCTATCTATCTATCTATCTATCTATTATATAGTGCCTTTCATATCTATCTATCTATCTATCTATCTATCTATCTATCTATCTATCTATCTATCTATCTATCTATCTATCTATCTATCTATCATATAGTGCCTTTCATATCTATCTATCTATCTATCTATCTATCTATCTATCTATCTATCTATCTATCTATCTATCTATCATATAGTGCCTTTCATATCTATCTATCTATCTATCTATCTATCTATCTATCTATCTATCTATCATCATAGTGCCTTTCATATCTATCTATCTATCTATCTATCTATCTATCTATCTATCTATCTATCTATCTATCTATCTATCTATCATATAGTGCCTTTCATATCTATCTATCTATCTATCTATCTATCTATCTATCTATCTATCTATCTATCTATCTATCTACTGTGGCGGGCGGCTGGGACCCATGCTCTGCCAGGACGTCTCTTTGTCAATAGATCCGAGGGACATAGTGTGGCTCCCATGGATGCTCCCCCAGATCTAGTGACAAACAGCCACCCACCACACTATCTATCTATCCATTATAATGTAACAGGTTTCTGCTATCCCCCAGATCTGACCTGATCCTGACTTAATTATTAGCTGCACCACCACACCATTTGCAAAGGCCTCACCCAGAGTTCTATAACACCCTCCAATGTCGAGACTGGTACCCTTATCAAAGGCCTCTTTGCCCCTTAAACCACCTTAACAGAGATTCCTGGAGCCATCCATTTCCAAAGTTCAAACTCAGGACATCACGTCGTCCTGCCATCAATGTGTGTGGGCAGGTAAGCAGTCCTCTGAGCTGACGTAACATGTCCCCCACTAGCATGGCTATCCATCCATCCATCCATTTTGTTATCTGACTTATTCAGGGAAGTTCGGGCCTACTCATTTATTCTCCTCAACAGTGTGGCGACTGACATCGTTAGGCTCACTCATTGTGTTGTGAGCTCTTCTGCACCCTGCTGACGACCCCATTTTTACATAATGGTTTCCTGCTGCTTCCTCTTTAGAACATGTACTGTACCTGTGCTTGTGAAGTTAAGGGACACTCCATTAATCCAAGAAAATCGTCTTTTGCACTCAGAACCAGAGGATTGGGGTTGGGGCTGTCATCACACCTCTTCTTGCAGGCTGACGCCAACTTTTCTTACCTAATTAATCTTACATCATAAATATCAAATGATTGACTGTATTTCTGAGGTGTCTTTTTTGTGTCTGTTTTTCGGGCCGTGTGGTAATATAACCACCAAAAGAAGAAAATCCAGTCTGAAAGGGTACATCATTTCCTAATAAAAAGCAAAAAATAGAAAACTTTCCTACCAGTAAAACGTTTTATTTTTCAGGACGGTATCCAGATCTCACTTTTGCCTTTCTTGCTTGTAACAAGCGTGTCAGCGCAGCCAGCCGCTGGCACATTGCTCCTTAGCACGTCTGGGCTGCGGCACCAGCATTCAAATACCAATGTAAGAAATGTCAAAAACCTTTGAAATTTCCTCATGTTTTTCTGCAATAAACTGTAATCAAAGTAAGCCTGACATATCTTCTTTTTGTCTCCATTGCATTTCCTCATACTAGGCTAATGAGATCAACGCTTCAGCGCATACTTCGGCCACAGGGTGTTGAGTGAGAGTCGTCAAGCTGTTGCATGTCAGCTCATGTGCCCTGTGTGGGTGTGCGTGTTTCTGTTTGTTAAAGACAGCCTTCGAGGGGCTTGAAGAACAATATGTGTGAAAACGTGGCCCAGAAGATTAGCAAAAGAGAATGGTTTTGGGAAACAGGAGATCAAGGGCCAGGCGTCCGCAAGACCTACGTATGACCACAGCATCGGAGCTCCTTTTTTAAGATGTGTAGCGATCCATAACACATTCTCTTTCGATTATTAACTGTGGGTGTATTGGTCCATTTTAATGCTGGCATCGTCGTTTGAAGCTCCTGTCACGCAGGTAGACCCCTAGGCCTGGAAAATCAATAAAGACAACTCCTTAATATCTTTTTGGTTTCTCCCAGACATCAATGAGATCAGAAAGACATACAACGGAGACATTTTCTGCGTCTCACATTATTCTTCTGGGATAAAAACTCTCACAAAGGTCTTGAGGTTCAGCCGAGATCTCAGCAAAGTCACACGATGGGCTCGGATTTTCCAAGTGGTGTCTTGACATTTTCTTTTTTTTTTGGCAATATGAAATTATTTGCATTGTGTGCTCACTAATATCTGGCGAAATGTATGGACAGTTGTTTGTGGTAATAAAACACTTTACCATGATTACGTAACTGTAGTCCTGGCGCCTGAATGACACTATTAGCTGTTTTAATTTAGATCACTGTGCTCCATTTAGATCAGACTCAAGCAGGAAGAAAGGGTGCCATAGTGGTTAAGATGGGGGAATTCAAATGCTGAGATTGTGGATTCAAATCCCACTGCTGACACCACAAGCAAGTCATTTCTGTGTGTTCCAATTGGGAAAAACAAAAGAAATGTAACTTATTGCATCTCTAGTGTTGTAAATCAACATAGATAAGGGCATCAATCAAATAATACAGTGCATCTGGAAAGACACACATTTCCTGAATTTCCCCCTCTGTTCCACAGTTTAAAATTACAGATCAAACCATTATGGTGTATTCATTTGTCATACAGTGCATCCGGAAAGTATTCACTGTAAGTAGAAATATGAAGATCTAAAAGAGATTGATACAAGACTAGAAAAAGATCTCACCAAATATACCATCCTTTTTAGAAGCAAATTCTCAATTTTGACTCCTCTTACCTCAGTTGTCGTCTTCTTCTCTTAAGGTGTTTCTCCTAAGGAATTTTGGAAGAAGCATCTGCAACAAATTTAATTCCTAAATGAAACATAAATGAAAATCTCTTCAGTCTTATAAGCCATCAAAGATCTACCTTTGAGCTGTCAAATTTCCCTACGGGGAGAAGTGAGACTCTGTTGACTCTGTTGAATTTCAACGTTTTGTCCTGTGTGGTGCTCCCGATATCTACGCAAAAGGACGAAGGTCCAAGTCTTTAGAGTCCTGGTGCTTCCTGTCTTGCTATACGGTTGCGAGACATGGAGGCTGTCCAGTGACCTGAGATGAAGACTGGACTCCTTCGGTGCTGTGTCTCTCTGGAGAATCCTTGGGTACCGTTGGTTTGACTTTGTGTTGCTCATGGAGTCCTGAATGAGGCACGTTACCTGCATTGTGAGGGAGCGTCAGTTAAAGCACTACGGCCATGTGGCGCGTTTCCCCGAGGGTGATCCAGCTCATAAGATCCTCATTGTTGGGGACCCGAGTGGCTGAACCAGGCCAAGGGGTTGCCTACATAAAACCTGGCTGTGGCAGATAGAGGGTCATTTCCGGAGGGTGGGATTGGACGTGTGTCTGCCTGGGGGGTTGCCAACTGGGATCCCGAGCTGTTTCGTCGCATTGTGGGTGCGGCAACGCACTTTACCAATGCATGCTTCCTAAATTGACTTGTCTGTAAATTGCTTTCTCACATTCGCAAGTCTCTTAGATAGGAAGAACAGTTTTGTAGGAAAAATTATTTAAACTGTATAACTTTTGTTTACAGAGAAAAACTAAACCCTTTCTTAAAACAGACCAACATTTTCAGAATATGACGTACTGAAGGTATGCTGATGAAATCACTAGATAGTAGAATGGATGCTGTGAAATACGTGAGCCGGCAGCCTGACACACCTGAGCACCTCTTATGGTCTGAGACGCTGAATTGTGTTCAGATGGCACCAAATTAGGTGGAAGGGTGAATAAAATAGAATTGTTACAGAGGCATTTAGGTAACATACAGGTCTGAGCAGATGGAATTCAGTGTAAGCTCAGGTCAGGTTGGGGATTATGCACTGGGACAGCGTGTTGCCAAACACACCACATGACGAAACATCTCGGGATCCTGGATGGTAACCCCCCAGGCAGTCACGCAATCCAATCCTGGCCTCCGGAAATGACCATCTATCTGGTGTTATGTGGGCGACCCACTCAGGTCGTCAATAATGAGGATCCTGTGAGCTGGATCACCCTCGGGTAATCGCGCCACATGGTCGTAGTGCCATAACTGACACTCCCTCACAATGCAGTGCCTCATTCAGGACTCCATCACCAACACAAAGTCAAACCAGTGGTACCCAAGGATTCTCCGAAGAGTCACAGTACCAATGGAGTCCAGTCTTCATTTCAGGTCACTGGATAGCGTCCATGTCTTCACAGCCACATTGCAAGACAGGAAGCACCAGGACTCTAAAGACTTGGACCTGCGTCCTTTTGCATAGATATCTGGAGCACCACACACCCCTTTCCAGTGACCTCGTGACCCCCCACGCTCCCCCAATCCATCTACTGACTTCATAGAAAGAGTCACCAGAGACATGAATGCCACAGCTGAGTAAGTAAGTAAATGTAAAGTATCACAGGTAGGAAATGTTAGATTTAAATACACACTGGGAGGTCTGAAACTTAAAGGTATAACTTACGAGAAGGACCTTGGAGTCATGGTGGACTTGTCACTATCAACATCCAGACAGTGGACAGAAGGGATAAAAAAAAACCAAACAGGTTATGTTGCCCAATGTGTGGAGTACAAGTCATGAGAGGTTATACTTAAGTTATGAAGTGCACTGGTGGGACTTCATCTGGATTAATCTGTTATGTTTTGGTTTCCATGTTACAAAAAAGACAGCAGCGCTAGGAAAAGTCCAGAAACTCCTACTGATCCTGCGACTGAGAGGTATGAGGACAGGCTGAAGGATTTGAACTTTTTCAGTTTAAGCAAACAGAGGTTAAGAGGGGCAATGACCAAAGTGTTTAAACTTATGAAAGGAGCTACTACAGTGGATTAAAATAAATTCAGGGACACAGCTGGAAACTTGTTAAGGCCAGGGCCCTCTTAACGTACGGGCACAATGGGGATTGGCCGGGGGCACCAGGAGCAGAGGGGCTCACGATGTTTCTCATGCCTATGTATGTTTCTGTTTTGCTATCAAAACAGGGGCCACACTGCACTACTTTTCCCGGGGGACCTATGATGCTGGTAAGATGGCCCTTGTAAGGTCAGATTGTGCACAAATGTAAGAATGATAGAGAGGAGGACCTTAGGGGTCTTAAGATTTTGACTCGATGTTATTTTGGACAATCTAAGTGAACAGCTTGTTGGACCGAATGGCCTGTTCTTTTCACAATTTTTCTTCTGCTTCTTCTTTTGGCTGCTCCCATTAGGGGGTCACCATAGCGGTTCATCTTTTTCCATATTTTCCTGTCCTCTGCATCTTGCTCTGTTACACCCACCACCCGCATGTCTTTGTCACACTGCACAAAGTTGAAGAACTTATCTAGTGATGCTTTAGAAGTGTTATGAAGACCAACAGAAGCCTTTGCTAAGGTCTTGTTACAGAAGAGAAAATTAGAACATGAGAACAATCTGGATGAGAACAGGCCATTCTATGCACGAGTTTTAAGGGTCCCTAAAGTCCTCCTGTCCACCACGCTACTAAGAAAGAAAGAAAGAAAGAAAGAAAGAAAGAAAGAAAGAAAGAAAGAAAGAAAGAAAGAAAGAAAGAAAGAAAGAAAGAAAGAAAGAAAGAAAGAAAGAAAGAAAGAAAGAAAGAAAGAAAGAAATGTGATGGATGGCCGGCTACATATTCCGGCCCTCACCCCCAGGCCTCCAGGAGGAGCTCTCCGGATAGCATGAACGTGCCCCGAGTTCCAGCAGGGCCTCATGGACTTTGTAGTTTCTACGCACAGCCCTGCTGGATACCTTGGGGGCCACCGGGAGTCGCTATAGGTGGGCTTGTGGACTCTTATGTGCCCTATAACCCGGGAGTACACATGACAGGAAGAAATGACGTGCTCCTGGGTTGAAGAAAAAGACTGTTTACCCTGGCCCGGAAGCAATAAGGACTTGTGGGTTTTGGACAGGAACCACTTCCGGGTCAGGGGATATAAAAGGACTCTGGGAAAGCCCAGACACTGAGCTGAGCTGGAAGGTAGGGTGGCGAAGTGTCTGGGCGAGGAGGAGAGAATATTGTATTGTGATTAGTGATTTATTGTATGTATAGTGTGGAGTGGAAGATGCTTGGTGCACATAGTTATTATAAAATAAATAATAATTATACTTTTATCCGGTGTTTTGAGTGGTACCTGAGGGTTCAAGAGGTGGATCAAAGCCTCAACTGCTACAGAAAGAAAGAAAGAAAGAAAACTATTGTGTTTATTGGTGATTGTGTGACCAAGAAGTATGTTGTGAGGTATATTATAATAAACGCCTCTATTATTGAACCCATGACTGTCTGTGTGCAAGTTGTTTCCAAGGTTTGCAGCTCAATGTCGCCCCCTATCTGTCACACTAGATATTTAACCTTCTCCACTCTTTTTATTTCCTCTTCCTGCAGACTAACGTCTGAATCCTGATCATCATCACACTTCATATTTTCTGTCTTCTTCCTATTTTATTTTCAACCCTCTAATATCCAAAGGCCGTCTCCATTGTTCCAACTTCTTCTTCTGGTGCTATACAACACGACATCGTCAGCATAAAGCCTTCATCAGGGGGGCTGACTTTTTGTTAGAACATGAGAACCGTCTGGATGAGAACAGGCCATTCAGCCCAAAAAATCTTACCAGTCATAGCCGCTTAATTCTTCTAAAATCACATCAAGTCGAGTTTTGAAAGTCACTAAAGTCCTCCTGTCTACCACACTACTCGGTCACTTATTGCACGTGTCTGTGGTTCTTTGTCTAAAGAAAAACTCCCTAATGTTTGTGCAAAATTTACCCTTAACAAGTTTCCAACTGTGTCCTCGTGTTCTTGATGAACTCATTTTAAAGTCACCGTCTTCATCCACTGGACTCATTCCCTTCATAATTTTAAACACTTCACTCAGGTCTCCTCTTAATCTCCTGAAGGCTCAGCTCTTTCCATCTCTCCTCATAACTCAACCCATGTAGCCCTGAAATCAGCCTCGTCGCTCTTCTCCAGACCTCTTCTAGTGCTGCAGTGTCCTTTTTGTAGCCTTTGTAGACCCAAACCGGACCCAGCACTCCAGATGAGGCCTCACCAGTGTGTTATAAAGCCTGAGCAGAACCTCCTCTGACTTGTACTCCACACAACAGGGTGCTATACAGTGCATCCAGAAAGTATTCAAAGCGCATCACTTTTTCCACATTTTGTTATGTTATAGTCCTCCTGTCTACCACACTACTCGGTCACTTATTCTGTGTGTCTGTGGTTCTCTGTGTGAAGACAAACTTCCTAATGTTTGTGTGAAATTTACCCTTCACAAGCTTCCAACTGTGTCCCCGTGTTCTTGATAAACTCATTTTAAAGTCACCGGCTCGATCCACTGGACTAATTCTCTTCATCATTTTACACACTTCAGTCAGGTCTCCTCCTAATCTCCTGTAAAGGCTCAGCTCTTTTAATTTTTTCATAACTCATTCCCTGTAGCCCTGCAATCCGCCTCGTTGCTCTTCTCTGGACCTCTTCTTGTGCTGCTATGTCCTTTTTGTAGCCTGGAGACCCAAACTGCACGAGGACTCCAGATGAGGCCTCACCAGTGTGTTATAAACCTTGAGCAGAACCTCCTTGGACATGTACTCCTTGCATCAAGGCGCTATATAACCTGACATTCTGCTAGCCTTCTTAATGGCAAAATTGAATGAGCAACAGATGCATTTCTGCAGTACCTAAGGTGCAGCCTTACCCAGAATTCTTTTCAGGTGAGCTCAGTTAGTGTCGTCTTGTCCTTTTTGATTATTACAGAATTAAATACATTAGGAGCTAGCTACTCGAAGACAGAGCTCTTTTTGTTGCTACATTAATTTCCTTTGAGAGGCTGTCTGAAGTTGACTTTATTTTGGTGCCAAGAGCGCATCTTTGTGTTACTTTCTTGTGCTGATTAAATGAGGTCATCCGGCTGGTATCCCAGCATTTCTTCTGGAATCACTTGGTCTGATCAAATCAAGTCAAGTCAAGACAAGTTGGGGAGCATGCACTGGTACACTACACTACACAATGAAACAACTCAGGATCCTGGTTGGCAACCCCCCAGGCAAACACGCAGTCCAGTCCCACCCTCTGGAAATGACCCTCTATCTGCTGCAGCCAGGTGTTACGTGGGCGACCCCTTGGCTTGGTCCAGCCACAGCCAACAATGAGAATCTTATGAGCCAGATCGCCCTCGGGGAAACATGCCACATTGCCGTAGTGCCGTAACTGACGCTCCCTCACAATGCAGGTAATGTGCCTCATATGGGACTCCATGAGCAACACAAAGTCAAACCCAAGGATTCTCCAAAAAGACACCACACAAAGGAGTCCAGTCTTCGTCTCAGGTCACTGGATATCCTCCATGTCTCACAACCATATAGCAAGACAGGAAGCACCAGGGCTCTAAAGACTTTTAGACCTTCATCCTTTTCCATTGATATCAACCAATTGAAAAGTCCAGGAGTTATCAAGATAGTGCATCAGAAGATGTATGTATGAGCATTTGGTGACATACTGTACATATATCTTCTGACGCACTGACTTGGATACAACATCAGTGGTAGCTCCTGAACTACAACATCAGTGGTAGGCCTGGAGCTTCCACTGATGTTGTATCCAAATTAGTGCATCAGAAGATGTAAATATGAGGTCTGACAATTAAGTCTGCGAACTCAGCCTAGAAAAAGTGCTCCACACCTCATTGCTGAATATCACTACGGTCTCCTTCGAAGTACTCCCCTTGGGAAGCTATGCACCGACACCAGCGCCTAGTCCACCCTTCAAAACAATTCTGGAACTCTTTTTCTGGAACGGCCTTCAGAGTTGTCGTTGTATTACCATTGATGTCCTGAATGTCATCAAAATGTCTTCCTTTCAATATTTCCTTTATCTTCAAGAAAAGAAAAAAGTAATTAGGGGCCAAATCAGGTGAGTAGGGAGGGTGTTCTAATACAGTTATTTGTTTACTGGTGTGGCAGATGAGCAGGGACTTTGCCCCACCGGGACACCTAAAGAAGGGAAAGACCAGGAGAGGGGCAATATCTCCCCCGGGGCGCAAAAGCACAGTCCCCCTGGATTGCATCAGGACCACGGATTTGGAGCTTGGAAGCTCAACCCTGTTGGGGTCAGTAGCCACTTTCAGGGGGCACCTGGACGATCCTGGAGCCCTCGACTGCAGCAGAAAGTGCTGCCAGAAGAGGAAACAAATGTACCTGAAGTGCTTCTGGGGTACCCATCCTGGTGTGGAGGAAGTGCTGCTGGAAGTTCATTAGAGCGCACCTGGAGTTCATCCGGGTGAAGTATAAAAGGGGCCGCCTCACTCCATTCGAGGAACCTGAGTCGGGAGGCAGAGGACAGAGCTTGTGAGAAGAGAAGTGGAGGCGGCCGAAGAGAAAGAAAAGAGAGCAGAAGCAAAGGGACTGAGCTTTATTGTTGGTAATTTGTGCACTGTGTGCTGTGCAGGAAAAAGAACATTAAGAAACGTGTGTGTGTTCTTGGACTTGGGTGTCCTGTGTCTGTCTGTGATCTGGGCTGATCTTCCACACTGGCTAATAATTCCCTCACAGACAGTGCCATGTCAGCTGGTGTTTGTTCGTTGCTCTAATGCAAGCTCTGATATTCTCACAACGGCACACAAGAACACGCAAAAATAATAATGAACGCCACGCCACACCACACGTTGACATGAACACAGCTGTGAGACACTGATGCACCAAGGTTATGAAACCTTACCAAGCTGTTTGTACAAGGTGCTGCCAATGTAAGCCCACTGTGGCAAGTTTGCAAACTTAATTGTCAGACCCTGTATGTCTCCAAACGTTCATTTCCTTGAATGTTAGCTCGGGAAGAGTTCTGAAACGTTCTAAGCACATGTGGAAACTGCACTCCATACCAAAGCACAAGTCACGTCAAAATGGTCATTATACAGGTGTTTAACCACAGCTTTCTTTAATATAACCCTCCAAAAACAGGTTAAACTCAACCCATCTCATCTTCCAAAACCTGCGGTCGTGGTACAGGTTATACTGTAGGGTGGAATGCAGTCCTTGTAATGAAGTTAAGCATTTCACAAGACGATGTTGATGGCTCACGTGACCTGGCCGCCCAGAAATAATCCGTCAAACAGCTACACTTTCTGTATCAAGTATCAGTCATATAATCCCTCGCTTTTTATGATACAATGACTTGCTTTCAAGACAAATATGTTTTAACTTGTAGAATTTAACATCCTCTTAGATAGATAGATAGATAGATAGATAGATAGATAGATAGATAGATAGATAGATAGATAGATAGATAGATAGATAGATAGATAGATAGATAGATAGATAGATAGATAGATAGATAGATAGATAGATAGATAGATAGATAGATAGATAGATAGATAGATAGATAGATACTTTATTAATCCCAAGAGGAAATACACATACTCCAGCAGCAACATACTGATACTCCTCAGTCTGTCAGTGGAGCAGGACGGTGACAGCAGTCTGTCGCTGAAGCTGCTCTTCTGTCTGGAGATGATCCTGTTTAGTGGATGCAGTGGATTCTCCATGATTGACAGGAGCCTGCTGAGCGCCCGTCACTCTGCCACAGATGTCAAACTGTCCAGCTCCGTGCCAACAATAGAGCCTGCCTTCCTCACCAGTTTGTCCAGGCGTGAGGCGTCCCTCTTCTTTATGCTGCCTCCCCAGCACACCACCGCGTAGAAGAGGGCGCTCGCCACAACCATCTGATAGAACATCTGCAGCATCTTATTGCTGATGTTGAAGGACGCCAGCCTTCTAAGGAAGTATAGTCGGCTCTGTCCTTTCTTACACAGAGCATCAGTATTGGCAATCCAGTCCAATTTATCATCCAGCTGCACTCCCTGGTATTTATAGGTCTGTACCATCTGCACACAGTCACCTCTGATGATCACAGGGTCCATGAGGGGTCTGGCCCTCCTAAAATCCACCACCAGCTCCTTGGTTTTGCTGGTGTTCAGGTGTAGGTGGTTTGAGTCGCACCATTTAACAAAGTCCTTTATGAAGTTCCTATACTCCTCCTCCTGCCCACTCCTGATGCAGCCCACGATAGCAGTGTCGTCAGTGAACTTTTGCACGTGGCAGGACTCCGAGTTGTATTGGAAGTCCGGTGTATATAGGCTGAACAGGACCAGAGAAAGTACAGTCCCCTGTGGAGCTCCTGTGTTGCTGACCACAATGTCAGATCTGCAGTTCTCGAGACGCACATACTGAGGTCTGTTTGTAAGATAGTCCACGATCCATGCCACCAGGTATGAATCTACTCCCATGTCTGTCAGCTTGACCCTAAGGAGCAGAGGTTGGATGGTGTGGAAGGCACTAGAGAATTCTAGAAACATAATTCTTACAGCACCACTGCCTCTGTCCAAGTGGGAGAGGGATCGGTGTAGCATATAGATGATGTGTGATCCTCTTGTGCTGCAACGTCCTCCAGACTTGACTGTCTGCCTCCAAATGAGTCCACATCTGAAAATTCAGAGTACAAAAGTCCGATTTGGTGTAAGCCCCTCTAATTCAGGGTTCTTATGAGAAATATGAGAAAGATTGACTTCATGAGGTAGGAGTACATAATAAACAAGAAGAGTTGAGTCAGATATTAAAATGTGTGCTTCAGTTTAAATGTTTAAAGTCTGAAGAGTCTCAATTGTAATAGGAATTGGTCATTTTCCACCCTCTGCTAGAGGTCCATAGATGGTGAGATGATTAGTAAAGTAAAAATGTCATCATATCCATACTCACTGACCTTCAAATAGTCTACAATGACACCCCACATGCTTATATTTGAAATTTGTCATTTTTAATCTTCTAGGAATGGCTGTTAGAGTGGCAGAGGTTGGGAGCCTGCACTGGTACACTGTGTTGCTGCACCCACCACATGACAAACCACCTTGGCATCCCAAATTAGGACCCGAACACAGCCGTGCAATGGGTGACACCTCAGCACCACACTAGCTCAAATGGAATGGAACAAAGTGAGGATTTTAACAATGGCTGGAGTGCCAGTCCTGCCACCGAGGTTTCCCTGCCAGTTGGAGGACCTGCTTGCCGACTAACGTCATGCCCAGGACGGAGCAAATGCAAGTTAAGGCCTTGCTCAAGGGCCCAACAGAGTGGAATCACTTCTGACAGTGACACGATTTAAACTGGCACCCTTCCGATTGCCGGCACCTCTCCATAGCTTCAGAGCCACCACTCCACCCTGAGAATGCTAGGACCACCAGTAAACAACTATCTTATTTGTGATCAGCAACCTGGAAACAGCATAAAACAACACTTCACGTGTGTGCCAATCCCCGTTTTTCTCAAAGTTTTGTGAGAAGGAGTAACTTTGACCCCTCGTGTCTCATCAACGGTCAGTTTATGTGGTCTACTCAGCTCCTCCTGATCATTTATTTATCCTGAAGACACCTATTGGCTTGTTCTTTATCATATAGGTGTAATTTCCTGCACAATATCTGGTCCTATAATGGCCTAAAATGATGGGTTGTCAGGTTTAGAGGGCCAAAAGTAAGAGGGGGGGACCCCAAAAAACACCACGTCTTGAATAACAAGACACATCTGTCGTATGTGAGGGTTTTCTTATACAGATGAGACAGGAGGCACCAGAAAAAAAAATAACTGAGGTCATTTTGAAGCTTTCATAAGTAATTCTTATGAACACAAAAAAGGAATATTTTCCATATAAGAACAGAATAATTAGACAGACATGTACAGTGTGGGGGTTGGAATAAAAAAGTGCATCATATGAAAAAGATTGTGAAGACCGAGTGGAGTTATGAAGATCAACAACTAGCTAACTGAGGTTTAAATGGCTAAGAAGATGTTGGCTTATACAGTTCATGATGAGGGTTCCAGTTCAAGGAAGGTTTTCTGACAACTTTGTTGTCGGGAATGAGGTTAGCACTTTGAGTGTCCTTATCACAGGGCGGAGTATAACACCATTGGCCAAAATAATCAAGAACATGCTCAAAAAAATTAAAGGAACACTTTGAAAACACATCAGATCTCAAAGGGAAAAAAACTCCTGCTGGCTACCTCTACTGATATGGACTGTGAAATGTGTTTGGAACGAAAGGATGGCACATCGTTTGGTGGAAATGAAAATGATCAACCTACAGAGGGCTGAATTCAAAGACACCCTGATAATCAAAGTGAAAAAATGATGCGGCAGGCTTGTCCGATTTGCTGAAAGTTCATTGCAGCAACTCCAAATCGTACTCAGTAGTTTGTATGGCCCCCCACACCCCCCGTGCTTATATGCATTCCTGACAAGATCGGCGGGGGGGGGGGGGGCATGCTCCTAATGAGATGACGGATGGTGTCCTGGGGGATCTCCTCCCAGATCTGGGCCAGGGCATTACTGAGCTCCTGGACGGTCTGAGGTGCAACCTTGCAACGTTGGAAGGACCAAAACATAATGTCCCACCCAGAGGTGTTCTACTGGATTGAGGTCAGGTGAGTGAGTGTGGGGGCCAGTCAGTGATATCAATTCCTTCATCTTCCAGGAACTGTCTGCATACTCTCACCAGCATAGGGTCTGACATTGGGTCCAAGGATTTCATCCCGATACCTAATGGCAGTCAAGATTCCATTGTCTAGCCTGTAGAGGTTTGTGTGTCCCTTCATGAATATGCCTCCCCAGACCCACCACCAAACCGGTCATGCTGAACAATGTTACAGGCAGCATAACGTTCTCCACGACTTCTCCAGACCCTTTCACGTCTGTCACATGTGCTCAGGGTGAACCTGTTCTCATCTGTGAAAAGCACAGGGTGCCAGTGGTGGACCTCCCAATTATGGTATTCTATGGCAAATGCCAATCGAGCTCCATGGTGCTGGGCAGTGTGCACAGGGCCCACTTGAGGACGTCGGGCCCTCGGGCCACCCTCATGAAGTCTGTGTCTGATTGTTTGGTCAGAGACATTCACACCAGTGGCCAGCCTGCTGGAGGTCATTTTGTAGGCTCCAGCAGTGCTCATCCTGTTCCTCCTTGCCCAAAGGAGTAGATACCGGTGGGTCCTGCTGATGGGTTAAGGACCTTCTATGAGGGGCCCTGTCCAGCTCTCCTCGAGTAACTGCCTGTCTTCTGGAATCTCGTCCATGTCGTTGAGGCTGTACTGGGAGACACAGCAAACCTTCTTGCAATGACACGTATTGATGTGCTATCCTGGAGAAGTTGGACTAACTGTGCCAGCTCTGTAGGGTTAAGGAATCACCTCATGTTGCCAGTAGTGACACTGACTGTAGCCAAATGCAAAAATTGTGAAAAAAAAAAATGAGAAGGGAAAAATGTCAGCGGCCTCCCTCCACCTGTTAAACCATTCATGTTTTGGGGGTCATCTCATTGTTTCTCTTCTAGTGCACCGGTTCTTAATTACATGAACACCAAAGCAGCTGAAACTGACTAACAATCCCCTCTGCTACTTAACTGACCAGATCAATAGCCCAAAAGATTCATTGACTTGATACTATACTCGGATTCAAATTGAGCTACACTTATTGTTCAGATTTTTAGGACTGACCTACTTATACTGGGTAGGGCATCCTTTAGCTCTCAAAAGAGCCTCAGTTCTTCGTGACATGGATTAAACGAGAATGATTTGAGATTCTGCTCCATTGCGTTGTGATGTTCCTGTAGATTTGACAGCTGCACCTTCACGCTGCCAATCTCCTGCTCTACCACATCCCAAAGGTGTTCTTTTGGATTCAGATCCGGTGACTGGGAAGGCCACTGAAGAACACTGAACTCGTTGTCATGTTCATGAAACCAGTTTGAGACGACCCTGGCCTTGTAACGTGGTTGCATAACCATGCTGGAAGCAGACATTAGAAGATGGGTAAACTGTAACCATAAAGGGATGCACCTGATCAGCAACGATACTCGAATTGGCCCTGGTATTCAAGCAATAGATGATTAGTAATGTTGGGCCCAAAGCGTGTCCAGAAAACATTCTCCATCTCATTACAACACCAAGCCTGGGCTGTTGACACAAGGCAGGTTGGGTTGATGGGTTCATGCGGTTGGCTCCAAATTCCAACCCTACCATCTGTGTGTCTTAGCAGAAATCAAGATTCATCACACCGGGCTCCTTCTTTTTTCCAGTTATGGTGAGCCTGTGCCCACTACAGCCTCAGCTTTCTGTTCATGGTTGACAGGAATGGAATCTTCTTGGACGCTCTCCAGTGACCGGAGATGAAGACTGGACTCCTTCAGCACTGTGTCTCTTCAGAGAATCCTTGGGTACCACTGGTTTGACTTTGTGTTGAATGAACAGTTGCTCAAGGAGTCCTGAATGAGGCACATCACCTGCATTGTGAGGAAGCGTCAGTTACAGCAATACAGCCATGTGGCGCGACTCCCCAAGGGTTATGCGGATCGCAGAGGAACCAAGCGGTTGGACCAGGCCAAGGTGACGCCCACGTAACACCCGGCTGCGATAGATAGAGGATCATTTTCAGAGGGTGGAACTGGGCTGTATGTCTGCCAAGGAGGATACCAAGTTGTTTCGTTGTGTGGTGGGTGCTCCCCAACTTGACCTGACCAGAAAGATATACAGAGTGCTTATCTGAGTTACCGTATCATTTCTGTTTGCTCAGACCAGTCTGTATGGATTTTCTCTTCTGAACTCTCTCATCAACAAGGCATTTCCATCTGCTGAACTGTCGCTCACTGGATGATTTTTGTTTTTCTGAGTACACTCTTTAGTAAGTTGTGTGTGAAAATCCCAGGAGATCAGCAGGATCAGAAACCAGCCAATCATTGCCGGAATTTTCACTGATTCTGGGGTTTGATGTGAACATTAACTGCAGCTCCTGATCTGCATCTGCGTGATTTGATGCAATGCGCTACTGTTCCATGATTGGCTGATTAGATAATTGCATGGATTAGCAGGTCTACAGATATTCCTAATAATTTGCTCTATGAATGTATGCATCCAAACCACTGGTTACAAGTTGTGAAAAAAGGCTGAAGATGTTGAACCGTTTCAGCCGGAAACAAGAAACAAATACTGTGTTAAAGATAATAAAGGGAATAAATACGTCTGATGGAAGTCGTCCGTCAATGAAGTGTGACCACAAGAGGGTGCCAGAGAGCCCCAACCCGCAGAACCAGTATCACAGCACAGCAATAAAATAACAGATTATTATTGTCCTTCCAGGCACTTTTCCCCAATCCTCTCCCAACAAGATGCCTTGGGCATGCAATAAATATTCAATAATCCACAATTCTTCCTCCTTCTCTACCTCTGACTCTGACACGTCCATATGTGGCAATGGGCTGCCTTTTATGCCGGACCTGGTAATGTTTCTGGTATCATTCTGTCTCCTCTAGGAAGCATTTCAGGGCCATAGAAAAAGTAGAGTGGTCCTCCCCCCGATCCAAAGGGACCCCTACAGGGCTGCACTTCTGGACTCCATTTCCCTAACACCTCTGCAGATGTCCCGACTGGGTTCTCATACAAGAACCACTACCACCTAGCGCATTGGGGGTTGGAACCACTCCCGAGTTCCAGTTTCCACTGATCCACCCATAATTTTATACCGACCGGGCACAGAGTTATCATTCCACCCTGTCGGCCAATCCGTTCATTGTTCCTCTCGGGCCTCCCGTCCGGTTAATGGTACGTCCTCTGATCCCGTTCTCCTCCTACAGAGAACAGAGGAAACTGATTATGTGTAAATTTTGGAAATATTAAGTATACACACAATAAATCATGAAGCAGATTATTAAATAGTGAAGTTAAATTACCATATTTCAAATGGAAACACTGGGACGTATCACACGACTTGAAATGAATGAGCTGCCTGGTGATGAATGGCCCGTTCTTGTCAAAACACTCCTTAAGTCTTGTAATCTTACATATGAAATCCCTCATAAATCCTATCTTATTGAAATGTCTATCTTATTATTATTTTCCTCACTCCTCTGCTGCCATTGATGTGGACACTTCATGTCAATAGGTAGCCCTAGTTGACATTGTTTCTGAGGTCCAGTAGTAAATACTGAAGGCATGGAGACTGCTAACCAGGCCTTTAGAAAGTTGGAGATCTTCTGCCCTCTACTGTTCACTCTGCCCTTAAGGGGTCCATCTCTCTTTTTGATTATATTTCTTTCCTTGCAATTGCCGTGTGGCTACGTCTAGGATCTTTCGGCTCAGCCTTTATCCCCCTCTGCAGCACAATGGACATAATAGCTTGTGGAGATTATTGGCCCATCCACTGTCTGCTGTCGTAAAGTCCTAATAGCCATGTTATTGTAAAAGCCAAGACTGAAACTCCAGCATTATAATCCAAGAGTCTTAGTCGCCACTTAATAGCCTGCCACTTTAGGAGAAGGAAACTCGCAAGACTTCATTATGACAGCCAAAGCAGGGGAAATCTATTTATTTCTCTCTTCCGCAGAATAGCTGCGGAATGGCAGCCGGGATTTTACACATTGCTTGGTTTGCTATCTTTTAAGCGTCCATGTTTCTTTTCGTGCTATTTTTTTCTCTCACCCTATAGTCTTATCTGAGGCCTTTCTTGCACTTTACTATGCCCACATTGAGCCTGACTAAACTTTCCACATCCACCGACTTTGAGACTCCCATGCTAAAATGATCCATTGTGACACAAGGCTTTCCTTAACTGCCTGTAATTTTTTTCTCTCATTCAGTCTTCTGTTGATGCAGATTCTGATCTCTTTCGCTCTTCTCTATGTGTGTGTGTTTGAGAGAAAGAGTTGAAGGGAATGAAATTAGGTATAGAGAAAGTTTACTGCTCAAAGTTTGATCTTTGATGGCTCGTGAGACTTTCCATTTATGTTCCCTTCAGGAATCAACATCATCACAGATGTTTCTCCTAAAATTCTTTAGGAAACGGAGCTCCAGACAAACAGGAGACAACTGAGGGAAAATTGAGAGTTTGGTTTGAAGAGCATGGCAGATTTGGTGAGATCTCTTTCTAGTCTCATTTTAATCTCTTTCAGAACATCATATTTTTCACTTCGCTTTTATCTGAGGTGACTTACAATCGTGGCCAAAAGTTTGGTTTTCACAAAGTTTGCTGCTTCAGTGTTTTTTAGATCTTTTTGTCAGATGTTTCTAGAATTACAAGCATTTCATAAGTTTCAAAGGCTTTTATTGACAATTACATGAAGTTTATGCAAAGAGTCAATATTTGCCATGTTGGCCCTTCTTTCTTTTTCAAGACCTCTGCAATTCACCCTGGCATGCTGTCAGTCAACGTCTGGGCCAAATCCTGACTGATGGCCACTGCCCATTCTTGCATAATTAATGCTTGGAGTTTGTCAGAATTGGTGGGATTTTGTTTGTCCACCCGTCTCTTGAGGATTGATGTTTCCTTAAGAGGCATTAGCTCTCTGGAAATGTGTTCTTTTCAATTGCGGCATTTTAATTAACCTGAATTTAAATACAAAGGTATTATTCCTCCCCAGCATGTAATATGACGGTTAAAAGATTACACGAGAGCAAAAGGATAATCTAGCTCTTTACTGACGGGTTCACATGGTATTACAAACGGGAAGCTTATGACAGACATATCAAGCAATGTGGGGGACTTGACCTACGCAGTCTTGCCATCTTTCATCGCCACGCTGAAAGGATTTTAACCGGACAGAAGACATAATCTTCTACCCGGCTTCGGACAGAAGGCATACTCTTCCGCCCGGAAGCTTCAAAGTGTTGGCCGTAGGTCCATCCTTATATTCTGGTCGCTCCATGTGCAGGCTCTTGGCTCCGAATCCAAATAAGGACAGGAAAGGGCTCAAATCTCACCTTCAAGAATACAGGATGCCTATGTACAGTTCTCATCCTCCCAACAAGGAAAGAGGATGGTGTACTGACAGAAGACAGAAATATACTAGTCTGTCTTTAGGCTGACTATTTAATTCTCCAGTTGTCCTTTGGCTCTCTAGTCCTGTGCTTGGCTCGGCAATTCTAAATACTGATGCTGTGCCCTGTGTGCCATACTTGGTCTGCCTGTATGAATGAGTCCATAACAGTGGGCACAGAGAACAGTGACATTAAACTTAATAAAACATAGTATAACAATTGACCACAAGTTCCCAATGGGAGTTTCCTGGCCATGGACCTCAAATGTTGATGTTTTGTTCCCATCAACTACCACTTCCACTTAGTTATCACTTTTGCCTTATGGCCCAGTGCTCCATCATGCTGGAAAAAGCAGCAAACTGTTCTTGAATGGTTGGCAGAAGTTGCTCTCGGAGGATGTTTTGGTCCCATTCTTTATTCATGGCTTCACCACCAGTGTAGTGCTTGCTCAGGAATGGCAGCAGACAGGTGTGAGGGCATCTGCACGTACAGTGAAGCGAAGACTTTTGGAGGATGGCCTGGTGTCAAGAAGGGCAACAAAGAAGCCAAGAAAAACGACTGCTGGGGTCAAGTCATTGTCTCTGATGAATCCCCTTTATGATGGTTTGGGACATCTGGAAAAAAGAAAAGGTGAGCGGCGCTACCATCAGTACCATGTCATGCCAAGAGTAACGCATCCTGAGGCCATTCATATGTGGGGTTGCTTCTCTGCCAAGGCAGTGGGCTCACTCACAATTTGGCCAAAGAACACAGCCATGAATAAAGAATGGGACCGAAACATCCAAAAGAGCAACTTTTCTTTTCCCAACCATCCAAAAACAGTTTGGTGACCCACAATGCCTTTTCCAGTATATGGCATAAGTGATAACTAAGTGGCTTGGGGAACAAAACATCGATATTTTGGGTCCATGGCCAGGAAACTTCCATTAAGAACTTGTGGTCCATCAAGAGGCGGGTGGACAAACAAAAACCCACCAATTCTGACAGCATGCCAGGGTGAATTGCAGAGGTCTTGAAAAAGAAAGAAGGGCAAACACAGCAAATATTGACTCTTTGCATAAACTTCATGTAATTGTCAATAAAAGCCTTTGAAACTTATGAAATGCTTGTAATTCTACTTCAGTCTACCATAGAAACATCTGACAAAAAGATCTAAAAACACCGAAGCAGCAAACTTTGTGAAAACCAATACTTGTGTCATTCTCCAAACTTTTGGCCGTGACTGTACGACATGAGAGATACAATTGGTTACATTTCTTTTGCTTTTCCCAATTGAGATACAGGCAGATGACTTGCTCATGGTGTCAGTAGTGGGATATAAGTCCACAGCCTCAGGTTTGAAATCCACAGTCTTAACCAGTACGCCACCCTTTTTTCCAAGTTAGCTCTGTAAATTAGAGCAACTTATAGTATTATTCAGAAACAAGGGCTACAGTTTTGTAACCATAGTAAAGTGTTTTATTACCACAAACAACCACCAGGTGGCATTGCAGCACCCCACACTTCCAACACAGTAGACACAGACACAAGTTCCAGTGTAAATTGAAGGTTTTACCCTGTGAATATTTTACACACAGGTCTCAGAGAACACAAATTAATCATGCAGCAATCCTTCCATCTCTTCCTTCTCTCCCCCAGGTAAGCTTCGCCCACCTCCACCCGACTCTGACTCCTGTACTGAAGCTGGCTGCTCTTTTTATAATATAAAACGCAGGGGTACTTTGAGTATTCCGAGATTGTGGCTCAGGGGTCCATCCAGGTGAATCTGAAGCCCCATAAAGAAGGGTTCATAAATGGCGGCACCCACAGAATTCAACAGGGCTGTTCCCAAGAACTAAAGTCCCCAACATGCCTTGAGGGTACCATAACCTGGGGACACTGCCACCTAGCGTTTTGGGGAAGACGGTAACCTGAATAAATTGTCTTCCCTCATGCTTCCATCATACTGGCCTCCTGGTCGCAGTGTGCCAGTCCCTGCATGACGTCCCTCACACCGTCCATACATTTCACCAGATTTTACTGAACACACAAAGCAAATACATTCAAATTGCAAAAAAAAAAATGTCAAGACACCACCTAGAAAATCTGAGCCCATTGTATGACTTTGCTGAGATCTCAAGAGGATACACTCGTGAGGACACCGAGGGGTTTTTATCTCAGAAGATAAATCTGAGCAGCAGGAGGCAAAAGGAAACATTTTCATTTTAATTCATTCTGGTCTCATAACGATATTAAGGAGATCTCTTTTTTGATTTTTCATTCCTACATCAAGGGCATAATGAAACCGCAGATAAACTTGATGTTCAACTTCAATGTGTCCATAGGGTTCTTTAGCAAAAAAGGGACTGAATTGTGGACTCCCTAACTGCTGATGTCTCTGGCATTCGTAATGTCTACTGCAAAGTACAAAAGCTGACGAGGATGAGGAAAGAGTGGATTACTAGGAAAAGATCAAGTCCAGCTCCAATGCATTAGACTGCCTTACAAATACGTAAATATCACACTACGATGCCATTACATGTTATCTTCACTTTTTGGCTTATTCTGTTATGTGTTACTCGTGTGCTTTTGATATTTGTCTTTCTCAAGATGAATCTACTAAGGGTGACCAAACAACATCTAATCACTGACCTCTGTTGTGTCGCTACTTATTAATTCTTGATTAGACATACTTGACATTTATTTGCATAGCAGACACTTTCATCCAAAGCGAGTTACAGAAGAGGTCAACATAATGGAGACTGTTGGAGACAAAACTGATCATCACAAGAGAAGAGATCAGAACAAAACACCAGCGAGTTACAATTCTCAGATCTGCAAAACCTAACAGCTCTCACTTAAGGGAGAAAATGAGCACAAAAGAGGGTCTTCAGATGCTTCTTGAGTACATTAAGGGAGTCAGAGTTGTGAATGGAGGTGGACAAGGGGCTACACGTGACTGCAATGAGATTTGACACCAGGCAGAGGTGGCATCACCAGACTCCGTTCATCAGCAGACCTGAGTGGTTGAGAAGACACATAGGACCCTGCAAGTGTCTCCATATATATAGGTACTGACCCATCTATTACTCTATAGGCGAGCACCAAGGATTTGATCTTAATACACTTCTGGAAGCTAATGGAGTAAGCTGAAGTGAGGAGTGACGTGTGCCCTGCATCGGCAGATGTGCCACTGCAATTTGAATCATCTGCAGCGGCTTGATGACACATCTCGGTCCTCCTTCCATCAGAAAGCTGCAGTAGTCCAGATGTGACAAGACCACAGCCTGGACCAGGAGTTGTCCTCCATACTCTGTCAGATATGGTCCGATCATGCAGATTAAAACACTGCAAGCTGTTCTTATTACAAATTTACGAGGCATTGCTTGAGTCATCTTGAAGCCTGGCTCCATCGATGTGTTTTGCATACAAAGTGTAAACGGCCCATTGATCATCAAGGTGTTCTCACGCTTTCCTGCAAATTTTAATTGGCATCATTATGTGATGTTTTCTATACTTTTTAGCAGGGTTCTGCGTGCCATTATTATCTAAGATGCTGGAATGAAGCGATCAGGGTTAAGATCTTGGTAGCTGAGGGAGCTGCAAGGAGCCGCACCCAGAGAGAGCCATGCTGTGCGTGTTCAGACTCCCCCTATCGACCTGCATGACTGCAGAAAGAAAAAAACAGGAGTGTGCACCCCTCGACTTTCTCATATACTGAGACAGAGGAAAAGATCATCAGAACCACTTCCTGTTGCGC
Organism: Erpetoichthys calabaricus; assembly: GCF_900747795.2. Lineage (NCBI taxonomy): Eukaryota > Metazoa > Chordata > Cladistia > Polypteriformes > Polypteridae > Erpetoichthys > Erpetoichthys calabaricus. The sequence goes on from NC_041407.2 coordinate 22,962,502, forward strand.
AATATTTCTCAAATATCATATGTCTTTGCTTCTCATAACTAATTGATAATATTGATACACAATCATTTATCTCTGTTTATAATCAAGCTTTATATTAAAATGATATTTTCGCATTTAGGGAGGTCAAAAACGGTGGTGGAATTTTTTTCGTGATTACATATGCATTACCTAGATAACGTGCAAAGTATAAAAAGTGTTTTATTCACCTTAAACATAGAAAAAGTGTTAGTATTATTACAGTATATATATACTAGCCGTGTAAGCCCGTGCTGTAAAAAGCCCGGGGTCCTAGAAACTATTGAAATCGTCAGAAAAACAATTGAAATGTCGAGATGTCAGGTAATTGAAAGAAACCACTCTGGGCGTCTCTCTCCTAGGAGGATTCATTTTGCCGATGTACTGTCCTCACTTCTGTATTAGTGGCTAAGTGACTTTGTCTTTCTTCTGAGGTTTCGTTTTGCCGATGTGCTCGCCTCGCTTGTGTTATTAGCGTCGGGAGTAAAAGTAAAAGGGATACCGTTATCAGCTAAGTGACTTTGTCTTTCTTCTGAGGTTTCGTTTTGCCGATGTGCTCGCCTCGCTTGTGTTATTAACGTCGGGAGTAAAAGTAAAAGGGATACCGTTATCAGCTAAGTGACTTTGTCTTTCTTCTGAGGTTTCGTTTTGCCGATGTGCTCGCCTCACTTGTGTTATTAGCGTCGGGAGTAAAAGTAAAAGGGATACCGTTATCAGCTAAGTGACTTTGTCTTTCTTCTGAGGTTTCGTTTTGCTGATGTGCTCGCCTCGCTTGTGTTATTAACGGCTAAGTGAGTTTTCTGTTTCCTTAGAGGCGGAGCCTTTACCCCGACTCCGCCTCTCACTTCCGGGCCGGACAGACAGACAGACACACACAATTCCACACGTAGACGTTTATATATACGATTTGTTGCAATAAATTGCTATAGGTAAAACTGTATTTAGCTACATTTAATTATGGCAATGATGCAGGAAATAGAAAAATATATATAAAATTGTAGTAACAGGGAAAAAACAGGGACGTAGCTGCTTCTTGTTCTCATTACATCTTCATGCTTACATCACATGTTCAATATTTACATGTTACTGTTCAACTGATGACGTATAAATTAAAATAAAATTAATAATAGATATTGAAATAATATGTGTTATATTGAATACAGTTTTTAATATTGTGTACACATTTATATTTCCATGATACAAAAAATTCAGATGGCTGTTTAAATAAAATACTACTTCCAATTGAGCAGTTGTTCTCAAATTTCATATCTGTTTGATTTTTATCATTATAAATATTTATACAAAATTTGAATCATATATTTGTAATTATAACCATAGTTTACTTGAAAATTCATGAAAGTATTCCATTAAAGTATCACGTCCAGTCTCACAGTTTTTATCAAATTTCATATCTATTAATTTTTCGTCATTTCTAATATCCACACAAAGTTTTAATCATATATCTTTATTTATAGCCATAGTTTGCTTGAAAAAATATGAAATGTGGAAATGATTGGAGAGCGTTTCCCACAGCTAAATAAAAACATGTGTGTTGCAGAGACTTGTGTCTGGTGTCTGTCTGTTTCGGGTTTGGGGAGCAGGTTCACCCCCTGGTGGCCACAACATATATATTTATATATTGTTGTCAACCGAAGGAACACGCATGTCTGCCAAATAGATGTTGGGGTGCCAACCAGGTCACCTCTTTTATTAAATAATAAGTCCAGAAAAATTACAGGTGATCAGTGGTGCTAATAACAGAAATAAAGGCAATATCATGGGGGGGCCTGTGGCTTTGCATGCAACTTTCTGTAGAGCAGAGCTCAACCTGGTGGTCTGCACATCCTGGAATGAGACTGTCAGGAGCATTTCAGCTTTGATAGCTCCTGTACCAGAAAGGGCAGAGTCAGTTGCCTTCACTGGGTGGTTTCTCTGAGCTGTGGGTAGAAGAAGAGACAATGAAGTCAGGAACAGTGTCTACTCATGTCCTGGAGTGGTAGTGTTTGCCTCTGCTGAGCCCAGAAGGTGACTCTCTGACACACATGTGTGACAATACATACTGTGGAAGGCAAATAAGGAAAGCGGAGAACCTAAGAAAAGTTGGGGTGCCAACCAGGTCACCCCATTTACTGCCAACATCCAGAAAATCAAACAAAAATGAGCGTACAGTGGTGCCACAGAAATGACGTATAAAATCTGCCTCTTAAGCCTCAACAGCATCTCAAAACACTCAGCTGTATCGAGCTGGTCTGGATCTGGGAGCTTGTTCATGTGGGACGTAATTCCTCCAACTGAGACGCCAACTTCCAGGAGCCCCTGGATTTATACTGTCCCAACCGGAAGGGGAGTGGCTTAATAGAGTGGGGGGCGTGGCTAGGGTACCCTACTTCAATGGCTTCTCGGAGCTAAGGAGGAGAAAAGAGATGATAAGGTTATCATTGGCGCCCCCTCTTGTCATAGTTACAGCATACCTGATGCGAGCCTAGAAGGTGATCCTCAGATGCCCATGCGTGATTATACTGTATATATTGTGACCAATCACACTGAACTTTCATTCATTCTTTCACGCTAACAACCAGCAATCAGATGTAAATGAAACAAACCTTCAAAAAATTTTAAGCTTACTGTGGACAAGAATGTGTAAGGCCGTTATCGCACAAAGTTTTCAAAGCTTCTCTTAGGTGCTTTAACCCTCTGTCCTGTCCAGACCACGACCGTGTATGCTCCTGCCATTGCTCCTGTCGTCTCTCTTCACCTGAATGCTCCCAAGGAAGACCTTTGAGTCCTTTTCATCTGAAGGACAGCTGCTGAAACAGCACAGATGACTACAAAGTTGTCAGGTTTGCTGTGTGTTTAAACAAGCTAAGTTGGAGTCCTGTCAGGGTGTTTGTGTTACAGCTCTGAGGAACACTGCCACCTGGTGTGGGAGGGAATGAACTGCTCCCGGTATGCCTGTTCACCTAGTCCATCCATTATCGCCTTCTGTCCAGGCAAAAATTCATCCTTTATCCCAAGCAGAATGCCTGTCCTTCCTCAATGTCATCTACACTGTGGATTTGGGCTTGTCATGCTGCAGAATGTAACTGGAACCGATCAGATGCTCTTCTTTGTGATATTGCATGATGGATAAGAATCTGCCTGGAATTTTCAGCAGTGAAGGGAGCCATCAGTTTTGATCAGATCATCAACTCCAGTTCTCCTGTAGAACTCCCATAATTGTTGTGAACCTCCACTTTGCTTCACTGTTGTCTGCAGATGTTCATCCATGTAGCGTTCTCCAGACCTTTGGCAGACAAATTACCTTCTGTTAGGGCTAAAATTTTCAAATTTTGGTTCATCAGTCCAGAACACTGGCTGCCATTTTTCAGCACCCCGGTCCTTGTGTTTTTCGGTGAAGGTGACTTGTTTGACTTTATTTCCGCCTTTCATGTTCTCAACCTTTCTATAAAGACCACAACTGAGTGTAGATGGGTGTACCAGGGTCCCAGGGGTTTCTGCCACTTCGGAGATGATATCTACCTAAATGAACGTCTGCAGGTAACAACAACAATGAAACAAGGTGGAGGTTCCTCACAATTTTGGGAGTTCTACAGGAGAACTGGAGTTGGTGATCTGATCAAAATTGATGGCTCCCTTCACTGCTGAAAATTCCAGGCAGGTTCTCGGTGAGTTGCAAAACATCCTGAGAGGGTCGTTACTCCATCCGTGCAGCACCTCCATTTTGGTGGCATCCCGGCCAGGTGAGGTATCACTACTCATCTCGGCTGAGAAGCCAATCCATCCATGTTGTCCATTGCACTGTCTAAGACAAATATTTTTGTGAACTATCTAAAGTGCCTTATAAAAACTTGGGCCCACTACTAGTGGAATACGCCAAGGTTAACGGGAATAAACAGCTCTCAAAAGCAGATGGGCGCCACAGTGGACTGTCTGATAATGCGGCATTTCTAGATCTACTGGGAAAAGCACAAAGAAGGTAGCAGAATCAGGTAAATTAATTGAAAAACAGCAAACCAAACCTTTTTGAATGAACGGCACAATGTACATTGACAGAATATTACTGCGATGTAAAATTCTTTGTAATGGCGCGATAACCAGCATTAGATTTATTGAACAAATATTATTAGAGCGGTAAGAAGTCAATATCTCTATTCAACTTGTTTGGTTGGCTGATAGCTAAGTTGTTTCGATTCGTCCTTCACCTGCTTATTTAAAATTGTCTTTTTTACCGTCTGCAAATAATTTGTAGATTCACAGCTTTTACTTTCAAATTATAAAGTATTAATGAATAATTAGTCTTATATATAAACGTCTACACGTGGAGGTGTGTGTATCTGTCCACCCGGAAGTGAGAGGTGAAGTTGGGGTAAGGACTCCACCTCTGAGGAAACAGAAAAGTCGCTTAGCCGCTAATAACACAAGTGAGGTGAGCACGTCACCAAAACGAAACCTCAGCAGAAAGACAAAGTCGCTTAGCCGCTAACATCGGGAAAACGGTATCCCTTTTACTTTTCCTCCCGCCGCTAATACACATGCAAGGCGAGCACATCGGCAAAACTAATCCTCCTAGGAGAAAGATACCCAGAGTACTTCCTTTCAATTACCTGACGTGTCTACATTTCAATTTTTTTTCTGACGATTTCAATAGTTTCTAGGACCCCGGGGCTTTTTACAGCACGGGCTTGTATTCAATAATTATATACATATTAAGGAAATATAATTGTTAGCTAGGCCTAGTACTTCTTCTCCTTCCACTACCTCTACGTGAGCTTCGTCCTCCGACTCCCCAAATGGATGCGAGGCGACTTCTTTAATACAACAGCAGGGAGTATTTCTGGGGTCAGGGTGTAACCCATGGGAAGCACTTCCCGGGTCAGGCGGAAGCTCCTCAAAATAGGGAGAACTTCTTTCAGCAGTGGCAGCAAGGCACAGCAACAGGGTTGTCCTACAAGACAACAGGTCCCATGATTCTCTGTGGGTGTCCAAATTGACAAACAGACCAGAGAAGCTCTGCCACATCCCATGTTTTGGTGGGGGTAGATAAACTTTCCCAATTTATCCATTACACCCAAACACCACTGGCATGTTTTATGTGTCGTGTCTCAGTGAGGGTTTCTACCCTGACTGGGATTCCAATTCATGCTTTATGTCTCTTTTATGCATTTTTGATTATTCTGTTTATGGTGATTATGTACATCATTCTTCTGTTGTGATTTTATCTATGTACTGTATATCAATTGCCATTGCTACAGTGCATGTGGAAAGTATTCACAGCGCATCACCTTTTCCATTTTTTGTTTTGTTACAGCCTTATTCCAAAATGGATTAAATTCATTTTTTTCCTCAGAATTCTACACACAACACCCCATAATGACAACGTGAAAAAAGTTTACTTGAGATTTTTGCAAATTTATTAAAAATAAAAAAATGGAGAAAGCACATGTACATAAGTATTCACAGCCTCTGCCATGAAGCTCAAAATTGAGCTCAAGTGCATCCTGTTTCCCCTGATCATCCTTGAGATGTTTCTGCAGCTTCATTGGAGTCCACCTGTAGTAAATTCAGTTGACTGGACCTGATTTGGAAAGGCACACACCTGTCTAGATAAGGTCCCACAGTTGATAGTTCATGTCAGAGCACAAACCAAGCATAAAGTCAAAGGAATTGTCTGTAGACCTCTGAGACAGGATTGTCTTGAGGCACAAATCTGGGGAAGGTTACAGAAAAATTTCTGCTGCTTTGAAGGTCCCAATGATCACAGTGGCCTCCATCATCCATAAGTGGAAGAAGTTCGAAATCACCAGGGGCCTCATGTATAAACGGTGCGTATGCACAGAAATGTTGCGTACGAACCTTTCCACGCTCAAATCGCGATGTATAAAACCTAAACTTGGCGTAAAGCCACGCACATTTCCACGGTAACTCATTCTTTGGCGTACGCAATTTATCCGCCCGGTTTTGCAGACTGGCGGCACCCAGCGTCAAAGCAGTGCTACTGTTCCTGTGTGATCACCCTTTCTTTCTTAAATCCACATTCCTGGCGCGGCTTTATAAATACACTGAAATTAACTGCATATTGTTTATTAGTGTAATGCATCTGATTGTAATTAACCTGTAGCAATATAATGGTCCAGGGAATAGCCATAGTATTCCAAATACCATAACTGCTTTAGCGTTGTAACTCTCACTGCATCTTCTTTCAGCTGATCCCGTTAAGGGTTGCCACAGCAGATCATCTTTTCCCACATTACTCTCACTGCACCACTCGGAGTATTTATGTCACTGTATCTGAGTGGGGAATCACAGCAGCAGCTGATTGGAAAGAGAATTATCGGTATACAGAATGAAGCAGACGCTGCCTGAGCCACAGCAAACGCTTTAGTCCCTGTACGGACTTCGTGGTTTAGAAACAGTTTCATCCCAAGAACTCTAAACACACTAAATCAGTCCATCAAGTGCTCCTTGTAGAAATGTTTGGACTTATAAGTACAATTACCTCACTGTAAACTTGCACTACAGTTATAATATTGCACAACCTGCGCCACTTTATAAAGCGCGTATTTACATGTGATGACGGTATTCATTTCTAAGACGAAATGCAGCAAAACATGTTGATTATATTATACAGATAAAACTTTAACTTCATTTAAATAATCTGTATTGTTAATAATTAAACATGTGAGGACACGGTGCCGCAGCGCTAGCTAGTTCAGTAATTGTTCCTGACTTGCGCTGTATTCTTGCTGGTGCTGACGCGACACTGGAAAGATAGACGGATATAATAATTAAACACGTACTACTAAGATATTTCAATGTTCCTTAAAAGTTTTGAAGAATCGAAGTTCTAAGCTTACAGATGGCTTCACGTCTATTACATAGCTTATTGTGTGGCGATTGGGTTTTTGGAGAAAGAAAAGTAAGGACAGGAATTGGAGGTTAGTACGTTTGAAAGAGACAGTACTGCTGTGATAAATTATTTCATTGAAGGTCGCGCACGGCGCAGCAAGCCTCTTGCGTGAGACATGAACAAGCACTGCGCCACTGTGTTCCCATGTTTAATAACATGCTTTCATTCCTATCATCATGAAAAAGATATCACATATACTTCTCAGTATTTTAATTATTCAGAGAGCTGTAATATCAAGAATGTAATGGATTATGTGTCCTGTCGGAGAAAGAGAAAGCCCGTTTAAAAAGCAGGTAGTGATTCATACACACAGAGCACATAGAAGATCAAATACAGAACAAAGCATTTAACATGCCACTTTAGTTACAATAGGATTTGAGAAACTAGTAAATTAAACGATTTTAAGATGAAGTTTATGATGTTCTACTTTAATGGCAAAATAAACTACGTGATTAAAGTGGAAATTTCGAGATTAAAGTTGACATTTCGTGCTTTTTTCCCCACTGTGTGCCTTTTTTTTGTCTGTACCCTAATAAGCTTTCATATGACACTCAGACGGTGGGCTACGACTCGCTTTTTCACGGCGACTTTGATATGTGATTTCTTTTTTATTTCGGGCACTGTGCGACTTTGTGAAGTTGAGCCTTCGAGTTTCTCCGACACTCTGTCACTCGATCAGCTTCCTTTTGTTGATTATACCACTGTTTAAACCAACAGATAGTACGTTTTTCCTTTGCCTCCACTTGGTATTCGCTGTAATTCTTATATTTTCCCCTGTGCTTTTCCCATTGTCTTTTCACAGAAGGCTATTTATATTGATTTGTATATTCAAAGAGGCGTAATTCTGGGAGGAGTTGGGGCGGGACAGAAGGCGCGTGCACGTGCGTTACTTTTCACGCAAGTCGGGATTTATGTAGTAGAAGAACGTGAAAGTATGCGTGCGCACAGATTCCTGCATTTGGATTTTTCTGTGCGTACACACAATCCCGCTTTTGTGCTTACGCCATGTTATAGTGTGAGTTCTACGCACGGCGTTATACATGAGGCCCCAGGACTCTTCCTAGAGCTGGCCGGCCATCTAAACTGAGCGATCGGGGGAGAAGGGCCTTAGTCAGGGAGGTGACCAAGAACCCGATGGTCACTCTGTCAGAGCTCCAGAGGTCCTCTGTGGAGAGAGGAGAACCTTCCAGAAGGACAACCATCTCTGCAGCAATCCACCAATCAGGCCTGTATGGTAGAGTGGCCAGATGGAAGCCACTCCTTAGTAAAAGTTTGCCAAAAGGCACCTGAAGGACTCTCAGACCATGAGAAAGAAAATTCTCTGGTCTGATGAGAGAAAGATTGAACTCTTTGGTGTGAATGCCAGGCATCACGTTTGGAGGAAACCTGGCACCATCCCTACAGTGAAGCATGGTGGTGGCAGCATCATTCTGTGGGGATGTTTTTCAGTGGCAGGGACTGGGAGACTAGTCAGGATAAAGGGAAAGATGACTACAGCAATGTACAGAGACATCCTGGATGAAAACCTGCTCCAGAGCACTCTTGACCTCAGACTGGGGCGACGGTTCATCTTTCAGCAGGACAACGACCCTAAGCACACAGCCAAGATATCAAAGGAGTGGCTTCAGGACAACTCTGTGAATGTCCTTGAGTGGCCCAGCCAGAGCCCAGACTTGAATCCGATTGAACATCTCTGGAGAGATCATAAAATGGCTGTGCATTGACGCTTCCCATCCAACCTGATGGAGCTTGAGAGGAGCTGCAAAGAGGAATGGGAGAAACTGGCCCAGGACAGGTGTGCCAAGCTTGTGGCATCATATTCAAAAAGACTTGAGGCTGGAATTGCTGCCAAAGGGGCATCGACAAAGTATTGAGCAAAGGCTGTGAATACTTCTGTACATGGGATTTCTCAGTTTTTTTATTTTTAATAAATTTGCAAAAACCTCAAGTAAACTTTTTTCACGTTGTCATTATGGGGTATTGTGTGTAGAGTTTTCAGGAAAAAAATGAATTTAATCCATTTTGGAATAAGGCTGTAACATAACAAAATGTGGAAAAAATGATGCGCTGTGAATACTTTCCGGATGCACTGTATGTTCCATGTGTTTTTAGGTGGTCCCACCAAAAGAAGGGCCAAATACCAATCATCGCCTGGAACTGCTCTCTTCCCTTTATGTGAAGTGATGAGTACTTGTGTTTGGTTTGTGCTTAATGATTTCTTAGATTTTTGCACCTATTGCTTGTTGCTCGACTGTTCTTGGGATTGTGTATTGATTTTGGCATTGTATCCCTTTTGTGCCCCTTGGAGCTTCTCAGTGCTTACAGAGCATTATTCTTGTGACTATAAATAGGTAATCCAGTGATAGCGCTGCTGCCTCGCAGTAAGTAGATTATGGATTCAAGTCCCAGGTCTTCCCTACATGAGGAGTGTTTTGAGTAGTAAGAAAAGCGCTATATAAATGTAAAGAATTATTATTACTATTTGTATATATAAAGATTCTTGCTCGCCCTTGTTACTAGCCAGGTTTGACAGTTTCCCCCCTCTAGTGGGCATTTTTGGAACTACATGCTTTGGCACTCAACTAGTGCTTGGGACTCCTAGTTATGACTATACCTCTATTTAGTTCATTTTTGATTATTTTATTTATGTTAAAGTTACTTTGGTGAATTATTTGCATTATTCTTTGTTTATGATTTTGCCTCTAAGCCCTTGGTATGTGTCTTGTGCTTTGAGGGTGGTTCCCCAAGAGGCAGAACCACCTGCTTATCACCGCCTGGGCCTAACCCCAGCAATAAAGGTGCTTGGCAGAATGTTGGTGTGATTTTTATATTTATTTGTTGGATTTTATTTTAACCGCTTTGCTCTGTTTCTGCTGGGTTTGTGTTTTGGGAATTGTTTGCCTTGGATTCTCTTTCCCTTTGCAGGCATTCTCTGCTGTGTATGCTGAGTTTGTCGGAGCTTCACTGTGTAACAGAGCTTTTTTTTTTTAAATAAATCTTTTCATTTATATGGGTTCTACATTGCCCTCTGTGATACTGGCCAGGGTTTTCAATGGGATTTCCCCCTCTGGTCAGCATTTTGGAACTGTTTGGGACTTGCATGTTCTGGAACTCTTGAGCGTTTAGCTTTAATATAAAAGCAGAGCTGGGATAGAAATACTAACAGACCCATCAATCATGTACTGTTCATTCTAAAGGGATTCAGACCCCTTCATTGTTTCACATTTTGTTATGTTGCTGCCTTATGCTAAAATTATCCAAATTCGTTCCCCCCCCACACACACACACACACACATCAAATAACACTCAATACCCCAGAGTGACAAGGCCAAACTAAGATTAATTTTTTATTTTTTGCAAATTTACAAAAATTAAAAAGCTGAAATATCACATTGACAATAGCATTCAGATAGTTTGCTATGAAACTGGAAATCGGTGTCAGGTGTATCCCATTCTACAATTTATCATGGAGATGTTTGGATTCCACATGTGACTGGACTGATTAGGACGGGCACACAGATAGCTATAGTACAAGCAATATAAAAATTTGAATTTCTAGGGGGGCAATTTGAGAATTTAAGTATGTTAACCAATTTAAAAAATAAAAAAAACAGAAATTCACTGTTAAAAATGATAGAAAAAAAAAAATTATTTTTATTTTTTACAGAGACGTTTATATATTTATATAAACATGGAAGAACCCTTTAATTTATGATTTTACAACTGGCTTGGGTTTTTCTACTTAGAAATCGTTTTTACCATTAAAATAATATGAATTGTAACAATGATTATAACATTTTGCAATATAACAAAAATATGAAATGATCAAAATACTACAGAAAAAGCTGTCATTAAAGTTAGTTTATATTTATGAATATCACGTCTCTTATTATATGTTTTCAAAACTGTATTTGCTGTATTTTCATATTACTTCATATTATATTATGTGGCGGATGGCTGGCTGCTCAACCCGGCCAGGACGCCTAGAAAGGAGAAAGATGGGGGAAAGCAGTTACAGAGGGACACTGCCTCCCCCAGAACGCCAGAGGGAGATGCCCCTGCAGTATAGCGGCACCCCAGATTCCCGCAGTTGGAGTTCAGATTTTCAGCCCTGCTGGGTGCTGTGGGTGCCACCAGGACACGCTGCAGGGAGGCTTGAGAATGTATATTTCCCGTATAGCCTGGAAACACTCATGAGTCATGGGGACGGAACCACAAGAGTAGGAAGAAATCCACAAGTCTCCATCTGACCCGGAAGTGCAGACAAATCACGTGGCAAGAAGGACAGAAGCACTTCCGGGTCAAAGACTATTTAAAGAGCTGATGGAGACTCACCGAGCTAGCTGGAGTTGGGTGGGAGCAGGACAGAGCTTGGTGGGAGGAGTGGAGGAAAGATTTCTAAATAGTGATCGTTATTTTGCTTGTGTATGGTGGTGGAGGTGCTTTTGGGCACTGTATCGAGAAGAAAAAACATTAAAGATCTTCTTGGTGATTTTACCCTGTGTGCAGTGTGTTTGCCTGTTGGGTTGAAATAGGCAACAGCGACCTCTAGCATCCACAATTATTATTTTTTAACAATTTCTTAGTGATTTCTTTGTCAGTACTTCAACTATCCTCTCCCTCTTTTGTTTCCATGTTTTTGGAAGCTTGTTTAGATCAAATTGATGACATTATGGGCTTCCTCCACATGAGTAGGACTTCACTTTTTGAATTGGTAATAATAAGAATAAGGTATATGTTACAGTGGGGGACATCATGATTTTAGAGAGGCCTAGGTGGGGCATGGCCAAGAAAAGGTTGGGAACTACTGCTTTAGAAGATCCATCAGTTGAGCAGAAACCAAGCCAGGAGCTCAAAGGAATTGCCTGTAGAGCTTAGAGACAGGATTGGGTCTGGGGAAGGCAACACAAGAAGTTCTGCAGCATTGAATGTTCTGAAGAACACAGCAGCCTCCATAATTCTTAAATGGAAGAAGCAGGGAACAACCACACATCCTGCTAGAGCTGACTGCCCGGCCAAACAGAGACGACCAAAAACCCAATGGGTCACTCTGACTGCACTCCAAAGTACCTGTGTAGAGATGGTAGAAACTTCCAGAAGGACAACCACCACTGCAAAACTCCCCCGATCTGGGCTTTCAGGCGTGGTGGACCAGACAGAAGACTCTACTCAGTAAAAGACGCATGAAAGGCTTCTTGGAGTTTGCAAAATGGCACCTAAGGGACTTTCAGACTGTGTGAAACAAGACTCTTTTGGTCCGATGAAGCCAAGATTGTACTGTTTGGCCACAATTCTAAGCATCATGTGTGGAGAACTCCAGGCACCACTTATCAGCACCATGGAGTTGTGGTTCTGTGTCGAAGGATCTGTGCTGGTATCTGACAGCAGAGATCCTACTCTGTTGGACCCTTGAGTAAGACTTTTAACCGAGGATGCTGTACAATGGCTGACACCGCGCTCTGACCTCCAAAGGTCATGCAAAAAGACAATTGGGGATTAATACAGTGTACCAAATACCACAAAAGAAGATCACCTGAGCAATACCATTCCAGGGGTGAAGCATGGTGGTCGCCGTGTCATTCTGTGGAGCTGTGTACTGGGAGACTACTCAGGATCAAGATCAGAGATATCCATAATGAAGACCTGCTTGAGAGTGTGCTGGACCTCAGGCTGGACCAAAGCTTCACCAAGCGCAGACAACACAGGACTTGCTTAGGGACGTCTTGGTGAAGGTAGCCCAGCGCCCAGGCCTCAACCCAATTGAACTTTTCCAGAGAGCCCTGACAATTGCTGTCCACTGATGGTCTCCATCCAACCTGATGGAGGTTGAGAGGATCTGCAGAAAAGAATGGCAGACTAGACGTGTGAAGCTCATCACGTCAGACTCACAAAGACTCCAGGCTGCCATAAGAGGCTTCAACTAAGTACTGAGGAAAGAGCCTGAATACTATCGGTTTTAATTTTTTAAGAAATTAGGGTTAGGGTTAGGGTTAGGGGTAGGGTGAAAAAATGTCTGAAACCCAGGGCCGTCTTAACAGCATTATAGACCCCCGAACAAAGCAGGGCATTGGGGTCCCTACCTACACAACCACTCAGCAAGTCACAACGTTCATAGATTAGCATGGGGCCCCTGGGCAAGTGCCCAGCATGGCCATACGTTAATAAGACCCTGTGTAGCTGCTGGTGAGTAAGGGAGGTCAAACGCGTACCGAAAGAAAGCTCTCAGTCGTCCAAAAGTTCATGAAGATTCAAAGCAAACAATCCACAGAAGAACAAAGAAAAAAGGTTGTGACACACGTAGAATAAAAGGCAAAAAAAAAGTGGAAAAAGTGTCTCTTCTCTAAACTTAGCTTTTCTTGTCAAATTTCAGTCGTTTCTGTACTTAAAGATCCTTTAGTTCGCTTTCAGTACGCTCTAAACCAGGGGTCCTCAATCATAGTCCTGGCAATAATTTAATTTCATGGCGTGTTAGTGCTTTCTCTGCTATGTCAGCTCATTCTCATATCCTGGATTTTCTTCCCCTTTCTAAGGATATCATCCAAATGATTTGAAGGCTGTGGCGGTTCAACACCCGTTCAACACTGGATCTGGGGGAGCAGCCATGGGTTACACTCTACGTCCCCTAGAACACTTGGTGGCAGCCCCCCTGGGTTGCATCGTGGCCATTATCGGGGCTCATCCTTGTTGGGCTCTGTGAGCCCGTGTGGGCGGCAACGTTAATTTAGGTTAATTACCACCTGAAGCACTTCTGGGTGGGCTATAAAGGGAGCCTACAGCCACTGCTGAGGGCGCCAGAGTCGGAGGAGGAGGACAAAGCTGCCTGAGACGAGTGAGGGAAGAAGAGTTGTGGTGTTTTTGCTTCTGGGTGTTTTGAGGACTGTGTGGGGCCAGAGGGGCACGGGGAAGACATGTCCCACAGCTGAAGAAAAGAAACTTTCTTTTGTTTAGTTTTCACGTGCCTCCGTTCTGAGTCTGGGTCAGGTCGGCGCTGATATAGCGCCTTTCACAAGGCTAAAATGGATGAGTAATTGTCAGTCCTTCACTTTTTTTCTCTTCACTTTCCATCCATTTTCCAACCCGCTGAATCCAACACAGGGTCACGGGGGTCTGCCAGAGCCAATCCCAGCCAACACAGGGCACAAGGCAGGAACCAATCCTGGGCAGGGTGCCAACCCACCACAGGACACACACAAACTCACCCACATACCAAGCACACACTAGGGCCAATTTAGAATCACCAATCCACCTAACCTGCATGTCTTTGGAGTGTGGGAGGAAACCGGAGCGCCCGGAGGAAACCCACGCAGACACAGGGAGAACATGCAAACTCCACGCAGGGAGGACCCGAGAAGTGAACCCAGGTCCCTAGGTCTCCCAACTGCGAGGCAGCAGCGCTACCCACTGCGCCACCGTGCCGCCCCTCTTCACTTTCCTTCCAAGTATTTAATTAAACCCAATAGTGCATGATAAATGCACACAGGTGTACATGGAAACAAGCTAAATGGAGAAATGCTGGTTTCTTTTGTCATTTGCTTCTTATTGCTAATAACCTGAGAATACAGCCTTTTAGGACTAAAATGAGCAATAAGAGTTCAAAATCTTAATGAGCGAAACAACTAAAGTGAAGCAGAAGTGTTACTTGAGCAATAAATCCATCCATCCATCCATTTTCCAACCCGCTGAATCCGAACACAGGGTCATGGGGGTCTGCTGGAGCCAATCCCAGCCAACACAGGGCACAAGGCAGGAAACAATCCCGGGCAGGGTGCCAACCCACCGCAGTGAGCAATAAATGCTTCACATTAAGCAATTGGGTTGGAGCAAAAACTTGCAGCTACTGCGGCCCTCCAGGACCGTGACTGAGGACCCAAGCTCTAACATACGGCAAATTATTCATACTATTGGGCACGTAAGGTGCGCTTTAAAACCGCATGCTCTCCATGCCTTATACACGGCAAGGCAGGTCACTAATTGAGACTAATCTGTGGTCAGAGGGACAAGAAATAGTTAGAATATACCAATTCAATTCAGCCTGAGGGGGTTGTCAGAACCTCCCATAGACTAGGCACTATTATATAGTGGGACCTTGCCCCACCGGGACGCTTGGAGAGTTAAAGGACCGGGAAAGAGGGCAGCCCCCCTGGTGTGCATCGGGGCCATGGGACTGGAGCTTGGAAGCTTAATCCTGTTGGGGACCGTGGCCACCGCCAGGGGGCGCTTGGACAATCCCAGAGCCTTGGACTGCAGCACTTCCACCACACCGGGCAGTGCTGGTCGGACGTTCATCAGGGTGCACCGGGAGCACATCTGAGTTCAACATAAAAGGAGCCTCCGGAGTCGGGAGGCAGAGGACAGAGCTTGCAGAAGAAGAATGGAGGCAGCAGGAGAAGATAAAAGGAAAGAAAAGGACTGTGAGTTTATTGGGGCGATTGGCACACAGTGTATTGTGTGTGTGCAGAAGAAACAAAAATGAAAAGTGTGTGTTCTGGACATTGGGAGTCTGTGTCTCTGTCTGGCATCTTCCACAACAGGCAAACATTTAATCTAACATAAATAACTAGCAAATGGCTCTTACACCCTGCTTCTGTTTGCTCCTTCTGGTGGAAAAAAATGAATTTAAATGATTTTTTTCACAGCATAGCAAAATATGATAAGAAAGTGCAGGGGTCTGAAAACTTTGCGAAGGCAGTGTCGTTTACACCATTTCTTTGAGCCCCTCATCATCATCATCATCAGTTAGTTCCTTTAGTTGGTGTGTGTGTGTGTATAGCGCCTTTCATTCTGAGCAGCTCCATAAGTGTGCCCACCGTTTGCTGGCAGCTTAGACTAGACCACTAGTGTAATCGGGAGAGAGGAAATTATTTTTAAAAGAAGACAGGATGAACGTAATCATGTGCTGCATTGGATCCTAAAGTGAAAGTGCCTCTTCTCTGTAAATATCCAAACGTGTGGGATTTTCTTTGGACTGCTTCTTTATTTTTGTGCTAAAAACAGAGAAGAGCAGAAAGTTTTCTGTTAGTTGGGGAGGGGAAGCCTGGCAAAGGCAATTTTTTTTTTTTTTTTTCCAAAAAGTTTCCTAGGGTATCTGTACATTAATCTACTCCGGGAGACAGATATGGTTATTTAGCAAACATAATGCCTGATAAGACATTGTCTCCCAGTAAATGTGGCTGTCTGCTTTGGAAGCAGAGGTGGTCGGAGCCAGACTAATGGCCTGTGAAATCTGCCACTCGAGGCCTTCTGTGGGGAACAGCGAGAGAAGGCTATCGAGGACTCCTGATTTATCCGTCTAGACTGCTGGAGGTCCTGTTGATTGGATCTGGAGCATTTGGTTGCCAAAGGAATGGCTGGAATCCATGTAACAGGATTGTGCATTTTCAAAGCTGCCAGTTTTAGAAGGGGCGTTTGATAGGAAGACTGGAGCCTCCTGGACCCCGGGAACACAGGCTGACTGATATTGTTAATCTCGTCAAAATGAAAAGTGCGACTGACAGTCCGTGCTGCGGCAGCACCGCAATGTTTACTTCAGAGCTCTTCTTGCAGTCTGCAAAGGTTTGCCTCACAGGGATCCCTGACGCCATCAGGGCTTACTCCACCGTGACCCTGAGGTCAATTGTATGCCCCGGAGCCTGCGTGTCACCTGCTGAAATTACAAGTACGGCAAGAGCCCTGTAATGCGTATCTTTTACTATAGAGTCCAGTGGTGGGACACAATGACCCCAGAGGCTGGTGAGCATACTTCACTGAGATGTGTAAAAATGCTAAGATTTATACTCCAGAAACCCTCCATCATAATGGCGGGTACACCAAAAACCTCCAGTCTGCTCTTAGGGTAGAGCAGGCAGACTTCAGAAACCCCTAAGACTCGGCCAGCTTACTCCACAGATTTACTTGAGGCAGAACAGGTTAAGGGGGTCTGAAACTGGTAGTGACATTTCAGGTAAAACTGTGGTGACAACTTAGAAGACCCCCAGAGACTGGCGTTGATACTTCACTGAGATGACTAAATCTGCTCAGATTTTAATTCTAGTAATCCTTCGAATGTTGGCAGGAAGACTTCACAAAGACGGGTACACCAAAAACCACAAGTCTGCTCTTAGGGGCCGGTAGACTTCAGAAACCCCGAAGACTCGGGCAGTTTACTCCACAGATTTACCTGAAGTTGAACAGGTTTAGGGGGTCTTAAGCATGTAGTGACATTTCATAGAGAATAAGTAATGTAAAACGCTACCGACAGCCTAGATGCTGGTGAAGACCCCCAGAGACTGGCGTGGATACTTCACTGAGATGACTAAATCTGCTAAGATTTTTAGTCCAGAAATCCTTCGAGTGTTGGCAGGGAGTCTTCACAAAGACGAGTACACCAAAAACCTCAAGTCTGCTCTTAGGGGCCAGTAGATTTCAGAAACCCCTAAGACTCGGGCAGTTTACTCCACAAATTTACTTGAGGCAGAATAGGTTTAGGGGGTCTGAAACTGGTAGAGACATTTCAGGTAAAACTGTGCCCCCCAGAGACTGGCGTGGAAACTTCACTGAGATGACTAAATCTGCTCAGATTTTCATTCTAGTAATCCTTCGAATGTTGGCAGGGTGTCTCCACAAAGACGGGTACACCAACACCCTCACGTCTCGTCTTAGGGGCCGGTAGATTTCAAAAACCCCTAAGACTCGGCCAGTTTATTCCACAGATTTGCCTGAAGTTGAACAGGTATAGGGGTTATGAAGCTGGTAGTGACATTTCATAGAGAAAAGCTAAGGTCAAACTGTGCTGACAGTCTAGATGTCTGAAGCTGGTAGTGACATTTCAGCTAAAACTATGCTGACAGATTAGATGCTGGTGAAGACCCCAAGAGACTGGCGTGGATGCTTCACCGAGATGACAAAATCTGCTAAGATTTTTATTCCAGAAATCCTTTGAATGTTGGCAGAGGGACTTCACAAAGACAGGTACACCAAAAACCTCGAGTCTGCTCTTAGGGGCAGGTAGACTTCAGAAACCCCTGAGACTCAAGCAGTTTACTCCACTGATTTGCCTTAAGTTGAACAGGTTTAGGGGGTCTGATGCTGGTAGTGACATTTCATAGAGAAAAAGAAATGTAATGTAAAACGCTGCCAACAGCCTAGATGCCTGTGGAGACCCCCAGAGGCTGGCAAGGAAACTTCACTGAGATGACTAAAATTTTTATTTCAGTTACCCTCCAGAGCCTGGTAGGGATTCTTCACTAAGACTGGTACACCAAAAACCTCGGACATAAATACATACGTAAAAACCTACATAAGAAATTCAACAAAGGAGAGAAGACCATTCAGTTCATCAAGCTCTTTTGCTTAGTTAATAGCTAAGCCGTCCCAACATCTCATCCAGATACTTCTTGAAGGTTATGATAAGATCCTGTTGTCAGGGGCCGGTAGACTTTAGAAACCCCTGAGACTCAAGAGGTTCACTCCGCAGATTTACCTGATAGTGTACAGGTTTATGGGGCTGTCTGAAGCCGTTAATGATGATTCATAGAGAATGGGGGTAAAACGATGCTGACACCCTACAGTAG
The DNA here is from genome assembly GCF_900747795.2 of Erpetoichthys calabaricus. Classification (NCBI taxonomy): domain Eukaryota; kingdom Metazoa; phylum Chordata; class Cladistia; order Polypteriformes; family Polypteridae; genus Erpetoichthys; species Erpetoichthys calabaricus. Next base: position 22,980,973 of record NC_041407.2, read on the forward strand.
ATGCCGGTGGTGACCCTCAGAGGCTGGGAAGGAAACTTCACTGAGATGACTAAATCTTTTATTACAGTAACCTTTCAGAGTCTGCAAGGTTATTCTTCACAGAGAGGGGTACACCAAAAAATTCAGACATACATATATACACATACATACAGACAAACGAGAGTAGACCATTCAATCCATCAAGCTCGTTTGTTTATCCAATGGCTAAGCTGCCCCTCATCCAGATACTTCTTAAAGGTTGTCATAAGAGTCTGTCCTCAGGGGTGGGTAGACTTCAGAAGCCCCTGAGATTTAAAAGGTTTCCTCTGCAGATTTACTGGAGGGTGAACAGGTTTACTGGGCTGTCTAAAGCTGGTTGGGATGACTCATACAGGATAGCGGTGAAACTTGGCCGACACTCTAGATGCCAGTGGAGACCCCAGAGGCTGGCAAGGCAACTTCACAGAGATGACTACATTTGTCATAAGAACGTACACAAGAAATTTGACAAACAAGAGAAGTCCATCCACTCCATCAGGCTTGTCAGTTTAGATAATAGCTCCGCTGTCCCAACATCTCATCCTAAAACTTCTTAAAGGTTCTCATAAGAGTCTATTCTCAGGGTTGGGTGGACTTCAGAAACCCCTGAGACTCTGAATCTTTAATTCCCTGATTTACCTGAGGCTGGGGAGGTGGTAGTGACAATTCATGGAGATCCAAGAGGACAGTGGTGAAACTTGGTTGACACCCTAGACGTTGGTGGAGACCCCCAGATTCTGGCGAGGAAACTTATCTGAGATGATTATATCTGCTACGATTTGTATTACAGTAACCCTCCTGAGTCTGCAAAGGATTCTTCACAGAGAGGGGTACACCAAAAACCTCAGACATGCATATACAAGGACATATGTAAGAAATTTCATGAACAAGAGAAGACCATTCAGTTCCTCAAGGTTGTTGGTTTAGCGAACAGCTAAGTTGTCCCTTATCTCATCCAGATACTTCTTAAAGGTTGCCAGAAGATTCTGTCCTCAGGGTCAGGCAGACTTCAGAAACCCCTGAGACTTGAAAGATTCACTCCGCAGATTTACCAGGAGGGTGAACATGTTTTTGGGGCTGTCTGAAGATGGTCGTGATGATTCATAAAGGATGGCGGAGAAGCTTACCTGACACCTTAGATGCCGGTGGAGACCTCAGACTCTGGCAAGGAAACTTCACTGAGATGGCTAAATCTGCTAAGAATTTTATTACAGTAACCTTTCAGAGTCTACAAGGGATTCTTCACAAGGAGGGGTACAGCAAAAACCTCAGACATACATGCTGTCACATGAGCATGCTTGGGTGTCAGTTTAAGGGCTCAGATAATAGTAATTCTCCTCCAATCCAGGGTTGGCGCTGTATGAAAGCTCTATCCCTCTCTCTCTCTCTCTCTTTCTCCCTCCAAAGATTTGAATATTGACGGCGCTCCACCAATGACATCACTTCCTGTGTCCGTCCACCTGGACACACCTCTTCTTGCCAGGCAGCCATTTGACTAAGGGAGACTCAACACTTTGTACTTTACACAAAATTCTTTTCACGCCTTTTGTGTGCTTTTAATTTACAGGGTTGGCCTTCAGCGAGCTCCAAATTATTTTCTTTGTTCTGTACTTTTCTGACAATACATAAGAAAATTCTTAAGAAATTTGACAAAAAAGCCTTTTGCCTTTCAGTCCATGGCAGGATTCGAGAATGTTTGTTTAGCTAATAGCTAAGCTGTCCCAATGCCCGATCCAGATACTTCTTAAAGGTGGTCATACGAGTCTGTTCTCAGGGACCGGTAGACTTCAGAAGCTCCCGAGACTTGAGTGGTTCACTCAGCAGGTTTATGGGGCTGTCTGAAGCTGGTCATGATGATTCATAGAGGATGGCAGTGAAACGATGCTAACACCTTAAGTGGGGACCCCAGAGGCTTCACTAACATGACTAAATCTGCTAAGATTTTTATTACAGTAACCCTCCTGAATCCGCAAGGGATTCTTCAATAGGAGGGGTTCACCAAAAACCTCAGACTTACATACATAAGAACATAAGCTAGGAATTTCAAGAACAAGAGAAGACCATTCAGTCCATCAAGCTTGTTGGTTTAGCTAACAGCTAAGTTGTTCCAATATGTCATCCAGATACTTCTTAAAGGTTGTCAGAAGAGTCTGTCCTCATGGTCAGATAGACTTCAGAAGCCCGTGAGACCCTGGATGCTTACCACCCCTGATTTAATTGAGGCTGGACAGGTTTATGGGGATGTCTAAAGGTGGTCATGATGATTCATAGAGGATGGAGGTGAAACCTAAATGTTGGTGGAGACCCCCCAGAGGCCGGAGAGGAAACTTTAAGGAGATGATTGAATCTGCTAAGAATTTTATTACAGTAGCCATCCTGAGTCCGCAAGGGATTCTTCACAAGGAGGAATTCATCCAAAACCTCAGACATGCATACATAAGAACATATGTAAGAAATTTCATAAACAAGAGAAGACCATTCACCACATCAAGCTTGTTGGTTTAGTGAACAGCTAAGTTGTCCCAATATTTCATCCCGATACTTCTTAAGTGTTATCATAAGACTATGTCCTCGGGATCACATAGACTTCAGAAGCCCCTGACACCCTGGATGCTTACCATCCCTGATTTACCTGAGGCTGGACAGGTTTACAGGAGTGTCTGAGGCTGGTAGTGACAATTCATAGAGAATGGCGGTGAAATGATGCTGACACCCTAGATGTCGGTGGGGTCCCCAGAGGCTGGCAAGGTTACTTCACTGAGAGAAGGGGAGAGAGAGACTCGCCGTCGCCGCTGTGTCAATCTGCTCAGATTTTCCATAAGAACATAGATAAGAAATACGGCAAACAAGAGAAGACCATTCAAGTCCATCAAGCTCATTTATTTAGCTAATAGCATGGCTGCCCCTTATCTCATCCCAAAACTTCTTAAAGGTTATCATAAGAGTCTGTTCTCGGGGTCAGGTGGAGACCCCGGATGCTTACCATCCCTGATTTCCCTGAAGCTGGACAGGTTTACAGGAATGTCTGAAGCTGGTAGTGACAATTCAGAGAGATCCCAGAGGATGGCGGTGAAACTTGGCTGACACCCCAGATGCCAGTGGTGATTACTTCACTCAGACCCCTGAGGCTGTCAAGGAAACTTCACAGAGACCGCTGAAACTGTTACTTGCTACATTAAAGTAACCATTAGGGATACTTCAGAGAGACCTCGGAGATTGGCACAGTTTGCTATGCAGGGACTTCAGAAGCGGGATAGCTTTACTTCGTACGGACTCCAGAGACTAGTATAGTTTAGTTCACAGGCATCGCGAGGCTGTCGAGATTTACTTTACAGGGGACTTTCATGAGACTGGTAGGATTTACTACAGACTAACCCCAAAGGCCAGCAGGAGACCCAGTGTGTCTTTGTGTCACACGATCAAATGAAATGTATAGTCTGTTTGGCGCCACTTCTGGCACGTTCATTTCTTCTCTCGGCAGCCCTGGCCAGCAGGCTGTAGTTGAACTCACTGCATCCCAGAGTCCCCTGAGGCAGTCAGTAAATGAACGGAGTGTAGAACCATCTCTCGAGTGACATTTGTGGTTATTTTTTTTTTTCCTTTGCGGCCCCTTCTCCTTCCCACTCCAACTGACTCTCAGTTTTGCCGTGACCCCGGAGTTTGGCAGCACATCCCCAGGGTCCGGGTGTCACCTGCTGAAATGAAATGTGTCTCTTTCAGAAGGCTACTGAATACAAAGCCCCACATCAATGAAAATGTCTTCAAGGGAACAATAGCTCCTGTCACCAGACAAGATCCCAGACTGCTCTGCTCCACAGTGGCTGATTTCTGCTCAGCCGGGTGCCCACTTTGATTTAAACGCCCTCCGCGGATCTCTGCCTGCCAGGTGTCAATAAGGACCAGCCACGTTTCTGTTCTGGTGGCAGAAAGGCAGCTGGAGTCGGAGGTGCTTGTGAATGACAGCGTGCGAGACGCCAGAATGAGAGAGAGGGAGGGAGAGAGGGAGAGAGAGAGAGAGAAGGGGAGAGAGAGAGAGGGAGAGAGAGACTCGCCGTCGCCGCTGTGTCAAATTGCACCCCAGAGGCTGGGGTTAGGAGAATGAAAGGCTATCCTGCTTGCTCTTCCCTAGAGGCATCTGCAAAAGCACTAATAAAATCAGAGCGCAAGCCCTAAAACCGGCACAATGAACAGCTTGCGCTCCAACGGAAAGTTCATGCCTTCGCTACAACTTTTACTGGACTTGGTGTGCTGCAGGAACACCAACATAAAAGGTCTCTTCATTTAGTCTCTCTTAACGGCAGGCGTGAGAAGGAGACTTCCACTGTGTTTTGCTGCAGTTATCAGTTTCCTGATGCCTCTTTCATGCCACCAATTAAGGGAATATGCAGAAAAAATAAAAGGGTAAGGGAAGGAGGCGTGAAATTAGCTTTTCAGCTGCTTTGATGTTGTGCCTCTTTCCTCCATCACCTCTAACCACGATTATTGTCACTTCGGAGGGGAGTTTTTGTTAGTCTGCCGCAGATTAATAACAAACACCCTACTAAAAGTAAATATGCTCCTAACCCTACCCCTAACCTGCTTAATCCAATTTGGAGTATACCTGGCAGCAGAGTAGGGCCATCTTGACAGCATCATAGGAGCCCCCCTAGGGGCAAAGTAGAGTGCTGGGACCCCTGTTTTGACAGCAAAACAGAAACATCCATAGGCATCAGAAACATCGGGGGCCCCCTAAGCTCCATAGACCCCGGTCCAGTGCCCATTGTGCCCATACGTTAAGACGACCCTGATTCATTCCAATCAAGATTGTTTGTTTAGCTAAGCTGTCCCAAATACCTGATCCAGATACTTCTTAAAGGTGGTCATACGAGTCTGTTCTCAGGGGCAAGTAGTCTTCAGAAGCCCCCAAGACTTGAGAGGTTCACTCTGCAGATTTACCGGAGGGTGATCAGGTTTATGGGGCTGCCTGAAGCTGGTTGTGATGATTCATAGAGGATGGTGGTGAAACAATGCTAACACCTTGGGTGGGGACCCCAGAGGCTTCACTGAGATGTCTAAATCTGCTAAAATTTTTATTAAGTAACCCTCCAGAGTCTGCAAGGGATTCTTCACAGAGAGGGGTTCACCAAAAACCTTAGATATGCATACATAAGAACATAAGCTAGGAATTTCATGAACAAGAGAAGACCATTCAGTCCATCATGCTTGTTGGTTTAGCGAACAGCTAAGTTGTCCCAATATGTCATCCTGATACTTCTCAGGGTCACATAGACTTCAGAAGCCCCTGAGACTCTGGATGTTTACCATCCCTGATTTACCTGAGGCTGGACAGGTTTATGGAGATGTCTAAAGGGGGTTGTGATGATTCATAGAGGATGGAGGTGAAATCTAGATGTTGGTGGAGATTCCCAGAGACTGGCGAGGAAATTTTACTGAGATGATTAAATCTGCTAAGTGTCCAGTGCTCTACTTGCAGAATTTATTTTAAACTAACAACTGGAATCCACTGTAGTAGCTCCTTTCATACGCGAGCCCCAAACCCCCAAACACGAACACACAGTGAGTCCTATGTTCAAATAATGGAAGGTTTATTAAACAACTTCTTCCACAAAGTTGCAAAAAGCACAAAGACACAAGTTTTCTCTCACCACCACCACCACACTGCCCTCCTGCAAGCGAGTGTTGCTCCACGTCCTCCCAGCTCCGTCTCAAGTAGATAAGAGAATGCGGTCCCTTTTATTATGGACCCAGGAGTCCTTCCGATGCCAGTGCGATTGCCCGATGGAAGTACTTCTGGGTCATGTGAAAGTCCATTAATACAGGGAGCTTGTCTCCCTGCAGCGTCCTCTTGTGGCACCCAGTGACCACAGCAGGGCTGCTCTGCCGGACTACATCTCCCAGCATGCCCAGCTGGCTTCCCACTGGGCACTGATATCCAGGGCCGCTGCCAACTAGTATAGGGGAGTAATAAAAACCCAGCAACATCTTCTCTTTTTTCTTTTTCATTCTTCCTTCCAGGTTTGATCCCTTTCTCTTCCCCAACTGGGGTGCCTATCTGCCTGTTATGAGCCTGCCGTCCAGGTGAAGAACCATCCCCTCTTCTGGTCGGGATGCCAGTTCAGCCATGTGGCATCTACAACACTTCAATCATTTTTCCTCTTAACCCCTGTCTGCTTCAACTGAAAAGGTTCCACTCCTTCAGTCTGTCCTCATATGCTTTAGTATTGGGATCGGCATGAGTTGCTCTTTTCTGGGCTCTTTCTGGCGAATGCCCATTGTTCCCATATGTTAAGATGGCCCTGGGCCCAGTGCTGGACATAAAGTAGGAAACAATCCTGGACAGTACACACTCACACTCAAACACGGCCAATTTGGAATTGCTAACTAATCTGTTCTTAGACTACAGAACACTGTCACCCCTGATTGTCTGAGGACCTCCTCACAGGCTCAGTTAAGGTATGTAGTAACCCACCGAGACAATAGGGAGCACTGCTGCTAACGTTGTCATCTCCATCTTCCCTACGGTGCCTGCCTAGAAGCTGCCCAATGAAAGCATTTGACCCCCAGAAGGAGAGATCATTATTGGCTCAAGCAACCCACTGGACGGACCTCCTCTAGTAGTGACTGAAACCCTGTGACTCTAACTTTATTGAATTCCCGCACTGAGGACTTACAGCGAAGTAAGTTATTTTCTTTTTGTTGATTTTTGTTTGTCCAAGGACAATGAAAGGGATGCCCTCAAATTTCTTTAACTGTCTGGAGACCTGACATTCCCACACCCGGACCCGGACCTCAACACGGACCTGGCAAGAACATGAAAACTCCAGGCAGACAGTGAGTGGGTGTCGTATTCCAACTCCAGGTTCTGAATCCATGAGGAAGCAACATAAACCACTGGGCCACTATGCTGCCACCTAGCAACAGTACTGTCCCCATCCTGTCACTACTGCTGACATTGTCATGAGCGGACCCTGCTATATTCGGGTTCGGTGAAAATTTGGAAGTGAGATGCATTGAAGTCAAAGAAACTCAACTCCTTTTGAGTGGACTATAATAGTGTAGTTGAACTGTGCTGGACCGATTATTGTGACCAAAACAGTAACCTGAGCTGTGAGGCAGCAGTGGTAACCACTGCACCACCACACCTCCCTGAGATAAAATTATACTCCGAGTACACCCTGCGTCTCCTGAGCTCCAATCACTACAACTAACTAACACCCGCAGAGCCTGTGATGCAAGTGGTCAGCGTTACATACTCAGGGGGCTGTGCCCGTCACTACCCGACCTGCACGACATAGAGGGGAGCTTAACATGCTTAATCCAGCAGTTATTTCATAATTTTCTCATTATGGTCACCTAATGCACCCTTCAAATGAAAATACTAGAAGTTTTACATTTTTTTAACATATACCAGTATACTCTGTAAATTATTCATGCATGCGTGAAGCAGATCAGCAGCGCCAAAGTGTGAGGCGAAGTACACTTACAGTACACATGCGAGAAAGTTCTGTGCATACGTGACGCAAATTTGACAAGTGGTGGAGATCGAATAGTGACATCATCCCTGCTACAGCTCCATGAAGTCATGCTGGCCTTGCAAAGCATCATGGGAATGCTAGAAAAAAAATGGTTGTCTAGGCTAGCTATAGAATACATTTTCAGGGGAAAATATGGCAAATAATGTCACTGGCAAACCCAAAAAAGTCACACTGCGTTTCATCAATCAACACTACTGCTGACACTTTTACAATCCCACTATTATAATATCTAAATCCATCCAACACAGCTGAAACAGCTTTGTGAAGTCATGCTGGCCTTGCAAAGAATCATGGGAAAAACAATTCATCTGAACTGGCTTCACTACAAATTATCATGAAAATGTTTTTTGAGAAAGATTTGAAAATACATCAAATTTCAGGCAAACAACATTTTGGTGAATTTCAGCGATTAACACTACTGCTGACACTTTCAGATTCCCACTATTATAACCTTGTGAGATATGGCTGGCTATTTATCCCGGCCAATACCCCCAGGCCGCCAGATGGAGCCCTCCTTGCAGCATGGAGCTACCTAGAATGCCTGCAGGGAATTATGGACAGTGGACTTTTAATGCACAGCCCTGCTGGATACCACGGGGGCCACCAGGAGTCGCTGCAGGGAGGCCCAGGGATTGTTATTTGCACCATAACCCAGAAGTGCGTTTTAATCACAGCTACACAAGGAATGACGTGCTTCCGGGGTGAAGAAAAAGGATTTTTATCTGACCCGGAAGTGTCCCATGTCACGTGGACAGAGAAGGCGAAACACTTCCGGGTCAAGTACTATGAAAGGACTGTGGGAAATCCCAGATGTTGAGCTGAGCTGGGTGGTAGGGTGGCTAAGTGTCTGGGAGTGTGAAGGATTGTTAATTATTGTAGTGATTATCGTTTATTGGAGTGGTGTGGAGTAGTGGTGCTTTGTGCACTATATTATTATAATAAACCATTATTTGGACTTTTATCTGGTGTCTGACTGAGGGTTCAAAGGGTCGACAGTGCCTCTATTTGTCACAACCTTTAAATCCAAAAATTCGATCCCTATCCAAAAAGACTGATACAGCTCTCTATGATCATGCTGGCCTTGCAAAACATCATGGGGAGCTGGGAAAAAACAGCCACACTGCAAATTATCATGGAAAATTTCAGCCATAAAGGTGAGCGGTGAACACAGCAAATTCACTGTGCAAAACGCTCCAGTGAACGATCAACACTACTGCTAACACTTTCAGATTCTCACTATTATAGCCTCTAAATCCAAATATTTGATCCCTATCCAACACAGTTCAGTTGCTGTATTCCATGTGAAGTGGGAGATTGGAATTTCAAAGTTCCTGGTCAGAATTTTCAACTAGAACACCCTTTTAATTTGGATTTCCAACTTAGAAACTCAGGGCCGGTCTGTCAAGATCATGATGTTAATCCAAAATGGTGGTGTACACTGCGAATTTTAGTGGAAGCTGTGGTGTTATACTGTTTATTAGCACTTCTGTCTATTTGTGTGCCATTAAACCAGTCATACACAGAGTACTGTCCAGCATCTATCTGTGGACATGTAGCTATGGTGTTTGAAGACGCAAAATACCGTGTATTTAGTAGTTATCGATTGTTATTTATTCCGATGGAGGAAGCCAAACAAAGGTTTTCCTGGAAGCATCCGTATTGCTTTTCTGAATGTTTTACTAGAATGCGGTAAACTTAGATGTGACATCATTCCCAGCTCTGACATCTGGAACACAGCATTTGAAGTCGCACAGGCCTCACAAAAGCATCATGGGAAGCTGGGATAAAGAATGGTTGCCTAAACAGGCTGCAGGACAAATTTTCCAGGAAAAAAACAGACAGACAAATGCCACTGGCGAACCTAGCAGATTTTCTTCTTAAGACATACTTTGGTGAATTTCAATGATCAACACTACAGCTGAAAGTTTCAGATCTGCACTATTATAACCTCTCAGTTTAAAAATTCCATCCCTGTCCAACATGGCTGATTCAGCTCTGTGAAGTCATAATGGTCTTGCAATGCCTCATGGGAAAAATAGTTCATCTAAACCGGCCACACCGCAAATTATCATTTCAGCAAAAAACGTTACTGATGAATACCCATGCAGACACGGGGAGGACATGCACTTTACTTTAAACATTTACAGAAAGCCTATGAAAAAATTAAACAAAAATGCCAATTACAACATCAGAAAACTGCGAACAATATTGAAATAAAAAGTGTTTCAAAATTACAACTAACTAAACTAGAGGAGGTGGCAGTTTCACTACAGAAACTCCAGAAAACAAAGCTTGGAATGCAATTTCCAATGATAAATATCCTATATTCTATTTTATTAAATCTGCAAAAAAATCTAAAATCCTGTCACCCTGGGGTATTGAGTGTTGTTAAGATGAGGGATAAAAATGAATTGAAATGAATTTAGCATAAGGCTGCAACAAACAAAATGTGAAATAAGTGAAGGGGTCCACTGTACATTTTCTATCACTAAGTAGATCATTTTATTATAAATGTTGTTCTCTAAAAGAAAGTAATGATCCATAACTTTATTGCCCAAGGGAGACTCTAAAGTTAGCAGACAAATTTGTATTCTAATGTTCGCTTGTTGTTTTCAACACTGCTGATTAAAATAAAAAAAGTAAAGTTTTTCGTCCAAAATCTTTTTTCAGTTCAGAGTATGAAAGTGTGAAAGGAGACACAACAACGTGAAAGAGTCAGGGGTGGACTGGCCATTAGGCATTTGGGCAATGCCTGGTGGGCCACAGACTCTGGTCTGGTCATGGGCCAGCCGTTCATGAAATAAATTTTATCTACTGCTTACTGTTTGACATTAAAATTAATTTTCTAAACTACTAAACTACTGTCCAGTACTGTGATTTCTATAGTCCTATATAAAATACCGTATTAGGTCATCAAGTTGTTTTAGTTATCAGTACACAACGTTGCAGCGAAAAATTTGGTCAAAACTGCCATTTGCCGATTTCTGTTTCAATATCGCTACATTTTGGTTAGCATATACATTATTGCAATTTATTTTATCTCATATCTAGTATTTAAATTCTTCTGTACTAATAATTAGTTTAGTTTATGCATTATGCATTTTATTGCTCTCTGGTCATTGGCGTGAGTGTTAATTAGTGGTTTTCAGCAGCGATTATTAGTATGATGAAGTTATAAAGCACAGGATAGGAATTTTTCAAATTAGGATGGAACATACAGTTTATCGTTAAATTAATGGAACATGTCAATCATGTGAGGTTTTCATTATAACCTCGGTTATAATTTATTCCATTGTAAATGAGCAGCTACTAGTCTACCAGGGTACTGGCACTTGGACATGACATTGACATTTGACATGTACTCTAATAACATGTAAGCCATGTTATTTTTCATTACATTTTATTTCTTGCTCATAGCAAGTAGCGAGCCGTGTACTCATCACAAATCTTAAGAAAATCACAATGAATAATGGGGCTGAGTGGGTCGACCTCGTCACTTCACTCATTGAAGGATGCCCGGGCCGGTTTTGAGACCCAGTCCACTCCTGGAAAGAGTTGAGGTGGTGACCCTGTATAATGAAAGGTTTGAAACACAACAGAAAAAAAACACACAGTAAGTTGCAGATACGTCTTTTCAGACGTTTCTTATACCTCCAAGATGGCCGAACTGCTGGTCATATGGCTTCCTGACAGGAAGGGGTGAGTCCAGGAAGGTGGAATGGCTGTCAGTCTTTGATTCTGCAGAGGGCAGAAGAGAGTAGGCATTAACAAACAGCGCCAACCTCTGGCTTGGCGGGTAACTAACATCACCAGAGCCCTTAAGTTGTCTCACAATCACACGCATGTGACAAAAGACACCCACCACATGGCAAACCACCAGGATTGGGACCCAAGTGTAGCAGGTGAGACCTCAGCACCACACTGGAACAGTGGAAGGTTTTCTTATGGGGGCTGGAGTGCCAGTCCTCCCACTAACCCCCAACCATTCCCTGTAGGTTGGAGGACCTGCTTGAAGAGAATAATTATCTATTTCTTGTATTTTTTCAATATTTAATTCCCAAATTAAAATGAAATGACTCAAAGTTACAGAGAACAATCAATAATTATAGTCCTTCTCTTTTAAACTCTCACATGCAATCGTTGCCATTTTGTAAATCTCTGACGGGCTCAGTGGAGTGCTGGTATTTTAGGACAGGGATGTGTACGTCCACATTCCAGACAAGGGAAAAGGTGAATAAAATATATTAGACATTAGCATGGGGATTATCTAAGAGAGCTGCTTGGAGAAGGCATCAGATTATCTGAGGAGTTAAGTTGAGTTTATGCAGTTTAGAAGCTGATCTCCTGCCCATTGAGAAGTCATCTGAGATATTGGAAATCATCAGGCAGAAAGATTCTGTCATCACAGGTAAGAACATAAGAAATGTGACAAACGAGAGGAGACCTTTCAGTCCATCAAGGCCGTTTGATTAAGTAATAGCTCAGCTGTCCTGATATCTCATCCTGATTCTTCTTAAAACATTGTCAAGGTTTCTGCTTCAACTCCATGTCTTGGTAGTTGGTTCCAAAGTCCTACAAATCCTTGCGTGAAGAAGTGTTTCCTGACTTCAGTTTCCAGCCCAGCATGGACTCTACTATAGAATGTCCAGCAGGGGGTGGGCAGCCAGTTGTCCGAAATCTCCAGGTCTCTGACGTTGTCCGACTTTTTATTTGACTTTCTCTCTTACAATTGACCGTGGACCACCCAGAGCTGAATTTCTTCCATTAATACTGCTGACTGAGTTTTTGCTTTCCTCTCCGCTGTTGTCAGCTGGTCATAGTTCAACAAAGAATTAATGGATAGATAGCACTGGGTAACATTTATGTTAATCATTTTCAAGCTACAGTTATTCCTTGCGGTTCACGGGGGTCCTAATGTGAAAAACTGTAAATATGTTTTAGACCTGTAGTTACTGAATATCACACTAAATAAGATGCAAAAAGTTATGAGAAATGTGAAACAGAACAATCACTGTACATGTGAGGCTGGCTGCCATTGCGTTCTCCAGGCAAAGTGAGTCGATCCGTAGTTCTTTAGTGAACTGAAACATTGTACAAAATTTAACTTACTGTATAATGAATTTTGGTGTATATTTATTATAATAATGATAAAAAATTGAATAATATTCCAGATAGAAACACAAAACAACACAATCTGCAGATGATGGTGGTGTGGTTATGAAATGAAATCCCCTGTGAGCAGCCTCCTGAAAATGATAGTTTTGCTCCACCATGATGCCAATGTAAGTGAAGATTTATAGACGTTGGTGGCACTCCCCAGGCAAAGACATTTACCAACCCAGACGAAATCACGTGAACAAGCGGGCACAGGACAAAAACACAAATCCAGCGAAAACTGTAATCAGGTGGGTGTCATCGTAATCCAATTGTGCAGTGAAGCGCTGAAACAAGTAGAGACCCAACGATCTTATGGCTCCATTTGAAAAGTTGTGCTTCATCTTGTTGCACTCAGCAGCCCTCGTGACATAGTACTCCCGAGGCTGCTGGGATTTGTAGTCCATTTCAGTAGAGCTACTACAGTGTTGTCTGAGGTTTTCCACAATGATTGGCAAAACTCAAAAATTACTTTGCATTTAATTATTGAGAACAAACCTGCGAATAGGCAGATCTGCGAATTGTGAACCCATGAATGATAAATCCAGGAATTATAAACCGGTGAATCGTACACCTGTGAATCATAAACCCACAAATCATAAACCTGTGAATCATAAACCCACGAATCGTAAATCCACGAATTGTAAACCCACAAATCATAAACCCACGAATCATAAACCCACAAATCAAAAACCCACAAATCATAAACCTGTGAATCATAAACTCATAAATCATAAAGCCACGAATCGTAAACCTGTGAATCATAAACCCACAAATCGTAAACCCGCAAATCATAAATCCATGAATCGTAAACCCGCGAATCACAAGGGCCGACCTGTACTTTGTTATTTCTGTCTGTTTAAACAAATCAACGTCTTTGCGTGTACTACTTCTATATTTAGTCATTTGTAAATTTAAATTTGAGAACTTGTGAAAGCACTCTGCGCCTGCGCTCTGTGAACAGCGCTATACAAAAATAAACTGAATTGAATTTAAAAATTTTAAGTATTTAGCATAACTAATGTGTTGCTTGACATGCTAATATAGGTGTTGTTTCTTGGTCAGTTTTATCTTTGTAGTCTCTTTCTTACTCTTACTCTGAGGCCACAGGTTCAACACACCCTCGACCCTCTGCAGTTTGCATACCAGGACAAGTGGGAGAGGAGGATGCCATCATCTATATGCTACACCAATCCCTCTCCCACTTGGACAGAGGCAGTGGTGCTGTAAGAATTATGTTTCTAGAGTTCTCTATCGCCTTCAACACAATCCAACCTCTGCTCCTTAGGGACAAGCTGACAGAGATGGGAGTAGATTCATACCTGGTGGCATGGATCATGGACTATCTTAAAGACAGACCTCAGTATGGGCGTCTTGGGAACTGCACGTCTGACATTGTGGTCAGCAACACAGGAGCGCCACAGGGGACTGTACTTTCTCCGGTCCTGTTCAGCCTATATACATCGGACTTCCAATACAACTCGGAGTCCTGCCATGTGCAAAAGTTCGCTGATGACACTGCTATCGTGGGCTGCATCAGGAGTGGGCAGGAAGAGGAGTATAGGGACCTAATCAATGACTTTGTTAAATGGTGCGACTCAAACCACCTACAACTGAACACCAGCAAAACCAGGAGCTGGTGGTGGATTTTAGGAGGCCCACACCCCTCATGGACCCCGTGATCATCAGAGGTGACTGTGTGCAGATGGTGCAGACCTATAAATACCTGGGAGTGAAGCTGAATGATAAATTAGACTGGACTGCCAATGCTGATGCTCTGTGTAAGAAAGGACAGAGCCGGTTATACTTCCTTAGAAGGCTGGCGTCCTTCAACATCTGCAATAAGATGCTGCAGTTGTTCTATTAGACGGTTGTGGTGAGCACCCTCTTCTACGCGGTGGTTTGCTCGGGAGGCAGCATTAAGAAGAAGGACACCTCATGCCTGGACAAACTGGTGAGGAAGGCAGGCTCTATTGTTGGCATGGAGCTGGACAGTTTAACATCTGTGGCAGAGCGACGGGCGCTGAGCAGGCTCCTATCAATTATGGAGAATCCACTGCATCCACTAAACAGTATCATCTCCAGACAGAAGAGCAGCTTCAGCGACAGACTGCTGTCACCGTCCTGCTCCACTGACAGACTGAGGAGATCGTTCCTCCCCCAAACTATGCGACTCTTCAATTCCACCCGGGGGGGTAAACGTTAACATTATATAAAGTTATTGTCTGTTTTTACCTACATTATTATCAATCTTTAATTTAATATTGTTTTTATATCAGTATGCTGCTGCTGGAGAATGTGAATTTCCCCTTGGGATTAATAAAGTATCTATCTATCTATCTGTCTTTAACAGCATGCAGACTGGTACCAGCACAATGAACTAGAAAGACAGTTTGGATCTTCGTGGTGCATCGTGATGTAGAGCAGTCTATGAGAAGATGAAGTTTTGGGCTTTTTCTTCAATGCCTCACAGCAGCTGTCATGTGTTTGTGGTGTTACATATCATTTTGTAGAGGTTGTTGAGTGCAAAGCCAGGTGGGACGCCATACTTGAAATAAATAAAATGGCCAACTTTGATCCAGCATGGTTGTTTTTTTGATCGTTGTGTGAGAGGAAAATTCAGGTGGGACAACAAATGAGTGGGAGAGATGGAGCTGAGCCATTTTGAGAAGCTGTGCAAAGGGCGTTTGTGTGTTTTTGTGTATGAGATGGAGATGATCAAATATGGATTCTGAGACCCACTTCTTTAGAAGAATCTCCGCTTGGACTGGCTTTAGGGGGAAAGTGAGTGTCGGTGTTGCTTCTGACCTCAAGTGAGTGGCATGATGTGGAGCCAACGGTGTGACTGTGCAGGCAGAGGGTATGGAAGAAGAAAGATCATTGTTATGACCTGGAAGAAGCTGTGGAGGATCACAGCAAGGAAGAGATATTGTGTATCAAAAGATGTTAGGCTACCAGCATTTTAAAATGTCCACCGAATATTGTAAAAGACAATCATATAAACTAAGGATCTGTCAACAAATCGTCACACTACACAACGTTCAAAGAGCTATTTAATGATATCTCAGAATCAGCATCAAAGCTTCAACACTGAAAGCAGAAACACAAATAAATATTCATAAATGTCCAATGGGCAAAGTGTTAAATCATACTGTCCATAAGCAATCAATATGATTTACGATAATTATCACAGCTACTCCAAAATACCGAAACGTTACAGAAGCTCATGCACACTTTAAATTGTGTCACAGAAAATCTAGCAATGAGTCGCTGAAAGGGGCTCCAGCCATCAGGCCCCAAGGCCACAGCTTAAAAACGGAGAGAATACTGGGGGTCCAAGGGGCAGAGACAGGCTAATAGCACCGGATACAAACACTCCAAAGAGAAACAGGCTATAAAACTTGACAAAGCACTGAGCATATCATGGAAAACTGGAAAAAAACTGATTACGGTGACTAAGTTGAGTTTGTAATAAACATTTTAGCAATGTGCTAAATTATTAAGGTGAGTTTCCAACTTATTAATGCCATCTGTGGAGGAGATGGGGGAGGGGGGTTTGAGCAGGGTCCCACTTGCCCTACATGCAGGGATGCCACGTGACAAGTAACACTGCCACCTGATCAGCTGAAAGAAAACACACATTTATTTAGTCTCACACATCACTTTAGAAAAATACACAAAAAATCATTAACTGTTAAGAAAACATGCATTTGTTATTTTTGTAATTTGGAGGACGATCAAATATTTTCTTTGGAAGCAGAACTACATGTGCACCACCACTTTTTGGGGTGGTGTTATAAAACCTGCAAAGAATAATTTGTTCATTTTGTTGTTGTTGTTGTTGTGTTTACTTCATCAGGCTCTTTAGTTGTTTGAGTTCATTTTAAATCAATATGTTGATCAATGAAAACACCCAATTAAATGCATTTAATTACAGCCGTGCCACCTTTGCCAGGCCTCTCTTCTGCCACTGCCCGGCTGCAATGCCGACATGTCATTCACTTGAGGCCCACCTGAGCCAAACTGTCATAATATTTAATCAACATTTTTGCACTAATTTAAGACATACTGTAGTTCTCGAGTTGTGTTAATAGATTTTAGGGTCCTGCTCTCTTTTTTCCTTCATGTATTCTGTTTTCTTCATTATGGTTTTGCCTTCACCTTTCTGTTTGCAGTTCTTTTTTAGTTTGACTTTTTAACTTATTTTCCAGCATTTGACTCCATCTTTGTCTTCTTTTTCCTTTTACACATCTGTATTATTAACCCTCATTCACCCAAGCACTTCTTTATATTCCCTAAATGAAAATCTCACTAACTCAAATCCACATTACCTACATGCTCTACAATGAGCCTCCCCTCGAGCTGAATAGTACTGAGCGGCTCTAGCAGACATCTTAACAGACAATGATGCCATGAGAGATATACTGCTAATGCCAATGACGGAAGACTGTAGCTGATGAGTATGTGCCACTCTAATCAATTGAAATTAGTTTATTTTTGTATAGCACTCCTCACTGAGTGCAGCCACAGAGCATTGTGACCAGTTCTCAGGTAAAATAGAAGTAGTGTATGTATTTTACAAATCATTAATTACAAAATGAAAACACAGAAAGACACATCTATCTATCTATCTATCTATCTATCTATCTATCTATCTATCTATCTATCTATAGTCATATGAAAAAGTTTGGGAACCCCTCTTAATTCTTTGGATTTTTGTTTATCATTGACTGAGCTTTCAAAGCAGCAACTTCCTTTTAATATATGACATGCCTTATGGAAACAGTAGTATTTCAGCAGTGACATTAAGTTAATTGGATTAACAGAAAATATGCAATATGCATCATAACAAAATTAGACAGGTGCATAAATTTGGGCAACCCAACAGAGATATGACATCAATACTTAGTTGAGCCTCCTTTTGCAAATATAACAGACGCCTCTAGACGCTGTCCTCCTATAGCCTTTGATGAGTGTCTTGTTTCTGGATGGAGGTCTTTTTGACCATTTCTTCCATACAAAATCTCTCCAGTTCAGTTCAATTTGATGGACAGCCTGCTTCAAATCATCCCATAGATTTTCGATGATATTCAAGTCAGGGGACTGTGACGGCCATTCCAGAACATTGTACTTCTCCCTCTGCATGAATGCCTTTGTAGATTTAGAACTGTGTTTTCCGTCATTGTCTTGTTGGAATATTCAACCCCTGCGTAACTTCAACTTTGTGACTGATGCTTGAACATTATCCTCAAGAATTTGTTGATATTGGGTTCAATTCATCTGACCCTCGACTTTAACAAGGGCCCCAGTCCCTGAACTGGCCACACAGCCCCACAGCATGATGGAACCTCCACCAAATTTAACAGTAGGTAGCAGGTGTTCTTCTTGGAATGCAATGTTCTTCTTTTGCCATACAAAGCGCTTTTTGTTTTGACCAAATAACTCAATTTTTGTCTCATCAGTCCAAAGCACTTTGTTCCAAAAAGAATCTTCTCTAAATGAGCATTTGCAAACAACAAGCGACTCTGTTTGTGGTGTGAGTGCAGAAAGGGCTTCTTTCTCATCACCCTGCCATACAGATGTTCTTTGTGTAAATTGCACTGAATTGTAGAACGATGTACAGATACACCATCTGCAGCAAGATGTTCTTGCAGGTCTTTGGAGGTGATCTGTGGGTTGTCTGTCACCATTCTCACAATCCTGCTCATATGCCGCTCCTGTATTTTTCTTGGCCTGCCAGACCTGCTGGGTTTAACAGCAACTGTGCCTGTGGCCTTCCATTTCCTGATTGCATTCCTTAAGGTTGAAACTGACAGTTTATACATCTGAGAGAGCTTTGTGTAGCCTTCCCCTCATGAAATGAGCTCAAACAGGTAGATTTGGTTCCTGCTGATTTCCTTTCTTCAGCAACTCTTTTTTATTTCTTTTTTGAGGATGTTGCTGTCTTCTACCTTTCGTTAATACATTTTAATTTGATAGAGATTCCTTATAGGACTTGTCTTTACCTCCATCCGGAGTTCTCTCCCTGGTGAAACATTTTTTTTCTCTGTTTAATTTTAAGACTTACTGTATTTCCTGTTTGAGGCCTGGTTGGGCCTTAAGCCTCCTATTTGTCTGTGTCAGGCTGTTGTAATATCTATTTTCTGAAAGTGTTATATGGGTTAATAAAATAATAATGCAAGTTGTCACTGAGGAGGCGGAGCTTTCCAATAAGAAATACATACGCTTGAATCTGAATGAACGTTCTTCACTTATTTCTGATCACCTTGTAGTGGTGAATCCTTTAAAATGTACCACGATAAGAACTGCCGAGGAGATCTGTTTTGTGGGCTTTTCTGAGGCCTCACCCCTTTGCTATTTTGTTTTTCTGGTTTTGACCCTAGCTAGTTTATATTACCAGCTCCCATCTCCTGTCTCCCTTCTAGTTCAGATGGCTGCCATTTTGTGCAGTCATTACCCTTCCAAAGTTTTTGAGCCATTTCCTCCTTCAGCCTACATCAACCTTAATAAGTTTATTATCTTCTCGAAATGCCCAAATTATAATTTTCTTGTTATGCCTCCACATTCATATTTCAAATGCTCCTCACTTATTTAATTCAATATCATACTATGCTGTGTTTAATTGCCTTATATTGTCTTGCTTTTAAGGTTCTCGAAGTTAGTCTTAATTACTGTATTCATGTCTTAATTTACTATATTCATATTTGGCCACATCTTTCTTTTTTTCTTCCATTTTCTAAAACATGTGCCTCTAATAAATAAAATTCCTTCATCTGATGAAAGCCCTCAATGGCACAGCAATATTATCTTCATTTTCACTTTCCATTTTCTTTTATGTGTTTAAAGATGAAATGTAAAAGCACCTATTGTGGTTCCTTATTTCTCTATCTGCCTATCAGTCTGTCTGTCCCGATGAAACAACCCCCCAAGAACCAATTTTGATGAAATGCAGAAAGCTTATTCTTCAAAAAAATGTGTTGAGACAGTTCAATTTTGTTAAGATATCTTGAACAGTTCACACCATTTTAAAATTTGAAAATCCCCCATTGAAAGCAATGATGGATTTACAAATTCAACTATCTTAAAATAAAGAAACATTGTGTGCGAGTTCAATTATGTCTTAGTTTACTGTTTCAATTTTACCTTGACAACAGTTGCACCAACTTATACATTTTGCAGATTTTCCTCTGTTTTGCTATTGATGGCAAACAGATCCCCAGTACATGTTAACAGAAAAATGACACACAGGACAGCCATCAGCAAGACCATCTCGGTGCACAAAGAAACCTCTGCATGCATCTCTTCCTCCAGGTATATGTCGTAATGGGTAAGTTAAATAATAATAATAATAATAATTGTAGCTGCGTTTATCCCATATTACCAAAATTCTGCAGCTTTTAGTTTGCTTCATAGGACAATTCTGGCACTAGTGTGATGTGTTATCAAATAATTTCACAGATCAAATATCTTCATTTTAGAAGTTTTAGTGAAATCTCAAAGCAAAACAATTCGCACAAAACTAGACAATCAAATTGATATTACAAAGAAAGAAAAGTTCTTATTTTAAAGAAAGTTCTGTTTAAGGCTTGTTTATCTTGTTTCATATTTCTCTAGGTTTGGTCATACAGTCATACATTCAAATGTTCTTATCAAAATGTGTAGTACAGTCAGAAGACTGTATACCAATATCCTTTTTGCAAACTTATCTAACAGTCCATGCTAGCAGTGAGACCATTTCCTAAGTGGCCTGACGTCCTTAGCATCACTCAGGCTGTAAAATCAGTGCTAAAAGCGTTAGTCCTGAGTGTCATCTGGACAATGGTATAGACGCGTCTCACATAAGACCTGAGGTTTACTCAGGCAGTAAAACAACAACAACAACATTTATTTATATAGCACAGTTTCATACAAATAAGGTAGCTCAAAAGTAACAACAGCGTTAGTGCCGACCATTACTCTGGGCAATGGTGTAAATGCATTTTCTCCTAGTCTCATAATGGCGTCTCCTCAGTAGTGATGATGAAGTGAATCTGCCTTCAGGAACTGAAATTGAAATGGTGAAACCAAAAGTGATTCTGTGAATCCGAAAGTGACACTCACATCACTCACACATGTGCAGTGTGCTATTCATATTATTATTATTATTATTATTCAGAATTATTATTATACAGTACTTTCTACATTTCTGACTTTGTATTTTTAGTGTTTTGTACATTTTACAGTAGAAAGATGAGATTTAATAAAAATGTCATTTTTTTAAACCATAAAATGCAATGCTTTTTACATGTTTTTTGGAGAAAAACTGTAATGCTAAGGAGGTTAATTAACACTCTGTATACAGTGTAACAGTAGGGGGCACTAGAGCTCCCTTGAACCCTCAGGTACCACTCCAAACACCAGGTAAAATTAGTTATTATAAAATAAATAATAATTATATGTGCACAAAGCACCCTCCACTCCTCACTATACATACAAGTATGCCTCAATAATCAATAATCCAAATACCAATCCTCCTCTCCCAGACACTTCGCCACCCTACCTCCCAGCTCAGCTCAATGTCTGGCTTTCCCAGAGTCCTTTTATAATCCCTGACCCGGAAGTGTTTCCCATCCTACAGTCCATGTGATTTCTTATCACTTCCGGGTCAGATAAAAAGTCCTTTTCTTCAACCCGGAAACACGTCGTTCCTTCTGGTCATATGATCATGACATGCTTCCGGGTTATAGGGCACGAATGAGTCCTTGAGCCTCCCTGCAGCGTCCTCAGGTGGGCCCCACGGTGTCCAGCAGGGTCGGGAATAAAAACTCCATTGTCCATAATTCCCTGCTGGTCTTTGGGGCACTTCCATGCTACAGGGAGGGCTCCATCTAGCGGCCTGGAGGTATTGGCTGGAATGAACGGCTGGCCATATCTCACAACAGAAAGAGCTAAGAAAGTTCTATGTCATATTAACTTACAGGGGGTAAAAGACTACACCGTATTCTGAGTGACTTTAAGAAACTGATATTCTATTATTGAAATTAAACAATTCTAACATTAACATTAAACATTCTAAGATTGGCTCTTACAATAATAATAATTATTTACATTATATAGTTATTTTCTCGCTTCTCATAGCACTTTTTCATAGTGAGTTGGGAGTCACTTCAACCACCACTAATGTGTAGCATCCACTTGGATGATGTGACGGCAGCCATTTTTGCACCACACACATGGCCAGTTTGAGACAGGGGATGACTGGGGCCAGAATGACTAGGCCATGGTGGCCAATTTATCACCTTACACTTTATGAAGGATAACCAGGGATCTTTTATGACAGCAGAAAGTCAGGAGTTAGTAAGAGTCATGCTTACCAAACAGGAAAGTACAAAATGCAGGCAAGGAAAACAAAAAAATTATGTAGATATGACAAAACTATCCTGGGCTGCATAAGCCACTGTGCACAGAGCAAATAAGCATTTGCTTAGTATTAACCTTATCCTAAACCAAGCTCACAGTTCCATTACCTCCAGATTATAGCTTTTCACTATTTCACTGTCACTATAATTTACTAGGGTTGACCAGACACCCTGAAGACAGAGACGGTCCCAGTGACAGAGACGGTCTTGGTTTCAGGCTATCTATCTATCTATCTATCTATCTATGCATCTCACTAAATAACTGAAGAATATCAAAGTTTTGACATCACAAAATATTCAGAACATGTGGAGACTGGCTCAGACACAGACAGGCAGACACGCTCAAGTCACCCAACACACGTTTATTTACATTAATATTTACATTGTCCATACCGTGCTCACAAGCCCCAAAGACCCCAAAGTCCTGGCCACAACACAATGCCTTCTTCAGGCCGCCTCCTTGTCCTCCTCCTGACATCATCCTTCTTCCACCCGACTCTTGACTCTGACTGAAGGGAGGCGGCCCCTTTTATCTACACCCGGATGTGCTCCAGGTGCTCCCCGGCAATCTTCCACCGACACTCCCCAGTGTGGCGGAAGTGTCGGCTGTGTACCCGGAAGCACTCCGGGTGTTCCCTCTTCTCTTCCCCCCAGCACTTCCTGGTGTGGCGGAAGCGCTGGGGTCCAGGGTCCCCAAGGCATCAGGGCACCCCCTGGCGGTGGCCACGGGCCCCTACAGGGTAGAGCTTCCAAGCTCTGTACCCGTGGCCCCCAATACAACCAGGGAGGACGCCCCCTCGTGTCCTGGAGGAGGCACAAGCCCTCCTCCACTCCTCCTAGGCATCCCGGCCAGGCATGGACGCCCGCCGGGCACCACAAACAGAACAGTGCATACAAAACTCCAAGGGGGACATATCCTAAACTCCACCTCCACCAAAACACTCATACAAGGCCAACCCTACTTGTAATATACGTATAATAGTGCGGATAAAAATCAGACGAGGAAAGCTACATTAACAACCTGTATTAAATTTGAATAGAATTACAGAAGCACACAAAAACAGACAAACAAATTTTTGGGACTTTATCTTCAAAGTTTGGGACTTGGAAAATCTGGTCATCCCACAGTTTACCATCAGAATGCCACATTCACCTGATATCCATAGCAATCACTTACTGTAATATCGTTAACCTTTCACTTTTGTCATTCCCTAACATTTGTCATAGTTGAATATCTTTGCAAGTCCCATTTCATTAAAATGACTGTGGCCAGACATGTTAAAGCAAAGAAGGAATTAATTACAAAGGGTTGTTTTTTTTAGGTTGTTAATTGCCAATTGTAAATTGTCACTGCGTGGGAATATAGAGTATCTGTAGTCCATGTGAGTGAAAGTGGTCCGTGTGATGAACTAGAGTCCTGTCCAGGCCTGCTTTCAGCCTTCTGCCTAATTCTGGTGGGATTGTCTTTGCCACCCAGCAACCCTGAAATGGATTGAGAAGGTTCTAGAAGCTCCCTACTGAACTCAGTCTATTGAGGACTACGGCACCTGCACAGCCCTCGAACACATGTGTAGATTTTCTAAATTGTTATCCACAGGACAATTACATAATTTTTGCTTTGAGCCATCGCCCGCCATAACCTATCATCTATGGAGAGGACTGAAAGCTTTAGATTCGTTAAAAATTTCAATCTCCATTTTTCAACGCATCTCGATGTTTTAGAGTCCGCTGAAACTGGAAACATCGATAACTCGATGATGGGTGTGTGTCTGTCTGTGTGTCACAGTTTCTTGAGGATGGTCTAGAGCTAAAACGGCTGGATGGAAAAATACCAAACTCGAAACTTAAGCCTGTTATCAGATGACGATGTGCTGATTAGTTTTTGAGCCAAATTGTGAACGAGAAAGAGGCACTCTAGGGGAGCCCTCATATACTGTAATTCTGCAATAAATTATGAATTCTTCTCGTCAATTGCTAATTACCTATTTTATGATCAGAAAGATCAGCATCAGAATGGGAAATACTTACTGAAATGTTATAACCGTTCAGGCAACATAGTTCCTAGGGCGCAAGGCCTACTGACGCTCACGGCCGAATTTTTTTTTGTTCGTATTAACTTTTATTTTATATTTCTCCGCTGACTTTTAATGACTGGACTTTAACTTTATGTTCAAAATTTCACATCAGTAATAATTGACAAAGCAATAAGGGATCCTACTGTGTTGGACCCTTGAGCAAAGCCCCTAACCTAAAAATTGTTCCAGGGTGCTATACAACGGCTGACCCTGCACTGGGACTTCCTATAGCCATGTGAAAAGACAATTATCTCCCCTTGGGGATTAACAAAGTATATCAAATCAAATAAGCTCTCATATTATACTACAGCTGTTGTATAATAACACCATGTGTCGTATTTTATAGGGTATCTAGGACAGCCAATTGGCCTACATAGGTCAAAATGTGACTTCACTTATTCTACAAGATCCCCCACTCCAGTGTCTTGATTATTTGTTTTATTTTATTACAGTAAATTCAGAAAGTATTCAGACCCCTTCACTTTCTGCACACTTTATCGGTTGTAGATTTTATTTAAAATTGATAAAGTTGTCATTTTTACCCATCAATCCACACTCAATATCCCATATTGACAAAGTGGCAACGTGTTCTCAGACAGGTTTGCAAATGTATTAAAAACCAAAAACTGAAATATCTCATTCCTAGAAGTCCTCAGACCCTAAAGGCTCTCATTTTATGCTCGGTTGTATCCTGTTGACATTAATTCTCCTTGAAATGTGTTTAGATCTTGATTGGAGTCCACCAGTGGTAGATTGAATTGACTGGACATCATGTAGAAAGGCACACGCCAGTCCATATTTTACAATGAATGGCAGGACAAAAACCAAGGCACGAAGTCCTCTCTGTTGGCCTTCATGATCAAATTGAGGTGAGGCCTACACCATTACAAGGGGATTAAACCCTATGTTGAGTGGGCCCAGGAGGACAGAGGCCTCAATTGTTGTGAAATGGAAGAACTTTGGAACCACCAGGAATCTTCCTAAAGTTGGCTGTCCGATTAAAGTGAGAAAAAGAGCAACAAGGACTTTGTTCAGGGAGATGACCAAGAACACAATGGCCATTCTAACAGAGCTTCACTAGGTCTCGGCTGAGATGGGAGAACCTGTCGAAAGAACAATCAGCCATCAATCAGGTGATTACGGTAGACTGGCTAACTCCTGCTTGGAGTCTGACAAATGGCATTTAAAGGACTACGAGAGCATGAGGAATGAGATTCTCTGGTCTGTTTGAGGCAAACATTGAATTCCAAGCACTGTGTCTGGCGAAGACCAGGCTCTGCTCCTCAGCTGCCTAATACCATCTCTGTGATGAAGGATGGCAACATCATGCTGTAGGGGTGAATCTTAGTGACAGGGACAGGAAGACCAGTCAGAATTGAAGGAAGGATGAAAGCAGCCAAATACAGAGAGGTCCTGGAGGAAAAAATCTGAATTGGAGTGAATGTAACCTCAGACTGGGGTTGACGGTTCACCTTTCAGCATGACAATGGCCCAAACGCTGGAGTGTCTTTGGGACAAACCTCTGAGTGTCCTTGAGTGGCACAAAGCCTAGACTTAAACCCTATAGAACAGGGGTCTCCAACACGCCACTCGCGAACTACCAGTAGCTCGCAACCCCTTTCCAAGTAGCACGCCAAAGGGTTAATGAATCCTAGATAAATTTGAAAACTTGATTAGTCAAATTAGGGGTGGGCGATCTTTCCAAAAAAATCATATCACGATACTTTTAAAACATAATCATGATCCACAATCTGAATTGCAATCTATCTTTTCAATGTGGCATACACTTAAGAGAATATCCAGACTCAAAGTCCTCAAGACCTAAGTAACACTTTATTTTAAATATCAAACAAAGTTGAATTCTATTGTTCTCTCGTTTGCTAGCTAAGCGGAGTTAAGGAACACGACGCCCCGAAGCTGGCGAGTGAGTGAGGAAGGCCCCTCTCTTCCACGGCCCGCTTCATGTTTCTCGGATTCGAGGAAATAAATCGGTACCGCAAGTGAACTATGATACACAGCAGAATGAGAGAAGTCGCAAAATCAACCTAAATGTTCAAGCAAATTATAGAAAAACACCCAATAAATCCGTTAAGTAGTTCTCACGTGAAAAGCGGACAGACAGAGAGACATTTGGATTTTATATATTATATATTAGTAAACCTTCAAAATAATGTGCAGATAAAGTCCCAACAGTATTCTCAGCATTTCTGGAGCTTAGAAGAGCCAGATAACTATAAGAATTTTCACCAATCAGTTCTGAAAATGTCTGCTCTGTTTGGGTCTCCATACCTCTGTGAGTCTGACATGAATGTCATGACATCAAAGTTCAGAACAAGACTGACAGACGAACATTGAAATGACTCCAGAAGAGTGAACCTCAGTGGCTCCACTCCACCATACACCTGCCTCTCTTGTTGACGTCATCTGACTAACTAAACAACACGTCACACATGCGGCTGGACCTGTGAATAAAGTACATACAATACAATACAGTTTATTTTTGTATAGCCCAAAATCATACAGGAAGTGCTGCCATGGGCTTTAACAGGCCCTGCCTCTTGACAGCCCCCCAGCCTTGACTCTCTAAGAAGACAAGGAAAAACTCCCAAAAAAAAACTTGTAGGGAAAAATGGAAGAAACCTTGGGAAAGGCAGTTCAAAAAGAGAGATCCCTTTCCAGGTAGGCTGGGCGTGCAGTGGGTGTCAAAAGAAGGGGGTCAATACAATACAATACACAGAACAGAACAAATCCTCAATACAGTATAAAATAAAACATTTTTTAGAAGTAAAAAATAAATAAAAATTTTAGAAGTACGGAGTAGAATTTAACAGTAGATGATATCACATAATAAGATTTGGATATTTTTAGAGTCCTGGAGACCTCATCCATCAAGCTGCCTCCCCCATTTGGTTATTCCACGGCTGACACAGTGCTGGGCCAGCCAATCCAATGAAAGGACCCCTGTTTCCCACAATTCCTGCGATCCTCCATCAGGGATGACTTTACCTTAGGCAGGCAAAACAACTTGGCAGATGGGCCGTGGCACCAAGTGCCACATTTGAGTACTGAGAAGAAAAACAGAATAGGTGAGTGTTAGTAACAGATTATAACTATCATGTTACTTATGTCTTAGTGCTAATGACTAACAACAGAGATACAGTATGTACAGTTAATCAGCAGCTCTAGTCAGGATATGCTAAACTGAATTAGTGAGTCTTCAGCCGGGATTTAAAAGCTGAGACTGAAGGGGCATCCCTTATAGTAGCAGGCAGACCATTCCACAGTTTAGGGGCCTTGTAACTAAAAGCTCAACCTTCCATTGTTATTTTATTAATCCTTGGAACCATAAGCAGACCAGCATCTTGAGATCTTAATGTGCGCTCTGGTTTGTAAGTCATGATGAGTTCAGACAAGTAAGCCAGACTTTGGCCATCTAAGGCTTTATATGTTAAAAGGAGGATTTTGAAATCTGCCCTAAACTTAACCAGGAGCCAGTGTAAGGATTTAAGAACTGGAGTTATGTGTTCGTATTTTCTTGTTCTTGTAATAATTCTTGCAGCCGCATTTTGGATTAACTGGAAGCTGTATAGAGAACAGTTTGATCATCCAGTGAACACCGCATTGCAGTAGTCAATCCTACTAGAGATAAATGCATGAATTAATTTCTCAGAATCCTGATTATTTAGAAAGCGCCTTAATTTCCTCATATTTTTAAAATGGAAGAATAAAGTGACACGTAACACAATGACAAATGAAGAAGTCATATCTGTGTATTTGGAATTGCATTGTTTTGTTTTGACAGCATTCATGTTTTAATTCAGTAGTGTTCGATACACTAGGAAATGCATACAGACATACAAAATGCACTTGCAGGTGAACTAAATATTTTTTGTGATGTTTTAATGCAAAATGTGAGTTGTGGACACCAACATTTTGTAAATGTTCAGGCAAAACAAGCTTATTCAGTTTGTTTGAGTTGAAATAAGCTAGAGAATAAACGTTAGAAAACATAAGTAGCCTCGGCCATTTTCATTTTGTAAAAGTAGGGGAAAAAACGTTGGCACTCCCCTGCCTTAGAGCATCTGTGGAAAGACCCAAAGATGGCCGTTTGTAGACGTTTCCTATCTAAACCCAGGTGTGCAAAGCTTAACCCTAACCCTAACCCTAAGAAGACTTGAATCTGTAATTGCTGCTAGAGGAGCCAATGACAATACTGAATTAAGGGTCTGAGTACTTACTTGTGTGAGAGATTTCAATTTTTGGTTTTTAATAAATCTGTAACCTTTCTAAAAACATGTTTCGACTTTGTCATTATGGATAATTAGTGTAGCTTGAATGGCATAAATGGCAAAGTTCAATTCTATGGTTTTACATACCAGGACATAATTAGCTATCGTTTAATTCCTAAAACTACATAATCTTATGCGCCAAGCGTAGAATATATATCTCTTTTCATTATTTCTTCAAAATAAAAACAATGATGTGTGAAAAAAGCACATAATCCTTTCTACTTTTATTTCAGTAAAGAAGGAAACTCAAACCAGGTTTTACTAATCAAGTGCATTGGATGAAATGAATCGAAAGTGCCACCAATTTCATATAATAGCAAAACCTTTGGCAGCTCATATCTATTTTAGCATTCAGGTTTGTAATAGCACTATGTCATGGATAAAAGACGTCTGCAACGATCCCAGAGGAGCAATTTTGTGCTGCTCATCAGTCTGTGATAGATTTTGAGGCCAATTCAAAACAACTTGAAGTGCGGAATATTCAAGACAGTTGCCAAGATTCCCAAGAGTGGATGACTCAGCACTTTCACCAAAAGATCAGACAATCTAATGCTCCAAGAATTCTCAAATAACCCCATAATCAACATCTAGGAATTTACAGACCTCCATCCACACAGTAAATATTACAGTGCAGGACTCAAAATCCATCAGAAAACGAGCGAACAAGTATGGCTTCCATGGGTAGTGCCAGGAGCCATGGCAGCGTGGCTTAAGTTGGCAAGGATGCAATTAAATGAACCACAAGATTGTTGGAACGACGTCCTCCAGACATTTTAAATTTAAGTGGAGTTGTCAGTTAATTATGCGAAACACCAAACACAGTCAATCCTCACAGGAACATCATACCACCTGTTACGCCCAGTGCTGGAGGGGTGATCATTTTGGATTTTTGTTTTTTCAAGTCAAAGGATTTGAAACCCGTTACACTCATTGAACTTGTGGCAAATCTGAGATTGTCTATCCAACCGGATATGCAACAGGACAATGATCCTGAGCCTATTGACAGATCTGAAGTATCGAGACACATCTCACAGCCCACTGAGAAGCTGTAGTGGGACCTTAGCTGAGCTGTGCATAAATGAAAGCCCCCAAACGTAAATGTGCTGAAGCTGTTGAGGTAAACATCCTCCAATACAATCTAAGAAACCAATAAACTCAAATAGAAAATGAAT
Organism: Erpetoichthys calabaricus; assembly: GCF_900747795.2. Taxonomy (NCBI): domain Eukaryota; kingdom Metazoa; phylum Chordata; class Cladistia; order Polypteriformes; family Polypteridae; genus Erpetoichthys; species Erpetoichthys calabaricus. The sequence continues at coordinate 23,010,614 of NC_041407.2, forward strand.
CAAGTTGTTGTAACGTCTACTATTTTTACAAGTGAATCAAGAATCACTGATGGCTTCTGCACTTTAGGCTATATTTTAAATATAAAATCACAATGAAAGACCTGTTTTGTGTTGTTCATCCCATTTTGAGACTTGGTGGTATCAGACGACTGTTATTTTACGTCTTGAAAAGAAAAACTAAAGAAATGCAAGAAGATGTCCTTCATTTTTCACATGTCCATACTTAATGAGGGAGTAGTAGCCAGGGTGTTAGTCTATGCTGTGCTCTCCTGGGGCAGCAGTTTGAGTTCAAAGGATGCCAAATGCCTGAACAAACTTACCATAAAAGCCTGCTCCAACACCAGACTAACCCAGGACACACTGGAGGCTATGGTGGAAACGAGAATGTGGCCAAATTTGGATGCCCCCTCCATCCCTTCCAGCAGGTGCTCTCTCTCTTTTAGCAATAGGCTCGTTGTTCCATGGGGTGCCAAGAAGAAGCATCTCTGCCCACTGCTGCCGGGCACTGCAATGCTTCCTCGGGACATCCCAGACTAACGACGTATACCCTTTAGGTTCACTTGTATTTATTTTAGTATTGATGCACAAGATAAATGGTGACCCAGTTGCTATTGCTGCCTGCCCCCATCCATCATCCACACTGCCTCTCTCTCAGTGTCTCTGCTCTTGTGAGTCTCTGGGTCCGACTGGATTCCAGAATTGCTGGGTTGTCACCATGAATGCTGCCATGTCTGACTTGTCCTCTTAGTTCATGGTGGACAGTTCATAGAACTTAAATTATGAGGAAAAGCCAACAAAGTAGGAATTATTATGTGATTCACCTTCGTGTTGACCTGCACTTCCACTCTTGATCAGGCCTCACCCAACACAAACACTGATAGGTCACAATGATGGCACAATGATCATAGAATGACTCCTTCTTCTGGTGACCTCAAGACTTATAGGACTGGAAGGGGTAACGTCAGCTGCTCTTACTAGGTATCTTCTCATGACAGTGGAGGGAAGTGAAGAGAACATGATCAACACCAGTGCTTCCTCTTATTTCTAGGGTGATATTATGTACCTTAGATGAGCCTGGAGGGTGGCATTGGTGGCATTAATGTGCAATCTGTAGCACACAGGGGGAAAAACTCCCACTGGGACCCCCAGGGTCAACCTGTTGGACTCCAAAGTAATCTACCTTGTCTATATGGTCCTAGAGAACAATACAAAATTTGATCTAGATCGATCAAAGGGTGTAGGATAGTGTAGTACAAACAGGGGGCGCCACAGAGCCCCAACCATAGACATAATAATGGCCAAACACAATCCTGAGTTCAAGTGAAGGTTTGTAGTTGTCTCCAACACCTGCCTTACACAAACACCTACCACAATACACAATTGTAATCCTCTGCTTCCACTTCCTGTAGAGTGTTGTCCACTTCCTCCCGATTGTGTCTCAATCAAGTGAGGATGCAAATCCCCTTTTGAATCTGACCCAGGAGCTGGTTCTAGTGTCAAATCCAGGTCGGTCGGAGCCCTTCCAGGACATGTGAAAACAGGACAGCCCTCCCCTCTAAGGGCACCCTCTATGGCTACCCAAATTCTCCAACAGGGCTGCATTTCCCCTCATGCCACCCTCAGGAAGTTCTAATCAAGCTCAGCTCTGAGGAATACTGCCACCTGTCACGTATGCCTGATCACCCACTGTATCCATTATGGCCTCCTGTCAAGGCAAGAATTCATCCTTAATGCCTGCCCTTCCTCCATGACACCTACAAAGGCATTCTCTTTTATATAATTTGATTTATTCATATATTTATTGATTGATTGTACTAGTTTTCATATGTGCCTTATCTTTGTTTTTTTATGTTTTGTGATGCTGAATGCATTTAAAATTTCCCCTTGGGATTAATAAACTTCATCTAATCTAATAGATCTTCAGAATTAGCCCGGTAGACAAACAAAGCTTGGGTTTAACAGGGTAGGTACAATTTATTAGTCAATGTTTCACTATACCTACTTATTTATTTATTTATTTACATTTTACTAACTACAGACCACTGAGTCATTTAAAGCTATCTAGGCAGCTAATAACTGATATACTTAACATGACACAACACAGGTGCTTGAGGACAAGCAGTGTACTGACTATACCTGCGTGCATACTTAACATAAATCTGGAGGATTTCACCAGGTGGCAGTGTGAGAAATCATCACGTTCAGTAAACAACATCCAGTTTCGCTGTGTTGTGAGATGACGGAAAACTTCTTTGCACTCTGATGCTGTTGAAAGGTGCAAAAATAGACAGCAACAGCGACACGGAAGATGGCATGTGAGACCTTCAAATGTATTGCATCATTACAGTGGGGAATTTTCAACACTTGTATTGCCTATGCGAGAAATAGATGAAGAAAAGCGCCACAAATACATTCATATGTCAGCAGTTAAGTTTGATGATTTGCTTCACTGCATCAAACCGTTCATCAAGCATCAAAACACGCAGGTTGATCCTGTTGGAGCTGCAACACGGCTTGCTGTCACATGTTGACAGTAAATAACGATGTTGACGTCACGATCCAAAACTTGCACACATACGCCACCCATATGTTTGCAGGTACTGCAACTCATGCGATGTGTCGTGTTAATTTCTGACAATGTGCTCAGAAGACCCCTCCAAAGAATGCTGGGAACGTGTGGCAGCCATGATGCGTGCGCGGACGCGTTGTGATCATGAAGTATAAACCAGCTCTTACAACTCAAACAATTCAGACATGGAAAGTGAGCGGTGGTGGCAGTCGCAGTGCGATGCAATCTGGTTTGTACCTCTTGTCATTGTTGCTGTATGCGCGTCAGCTACACGAACGCGTCCAACACCATGATCAGCTGATGCTGGTACCTCACTTTCATTTTTGTTCTTCATCGCCAAATCACTTGCATCAAAATCAGAGTCCAATTCAGTGATAATACGCAAAACGTCATCCACGGAGTATTTGGCTTTGAGCTTTCACTTTGGTCTCTCGTCAGATGTCGATGCCGTTTTAGAGGTTGTTTGCTCTTTGCTACTCATACACGCACAAGAAATCAAGGTCAGATCAATGAAGCTAACTTTCCTTCCAGAAAAGAAAGTCAAACTAAAACGTAATAGCGAGTTCGGTGAAAGTTTATAGCTAATTACCATCCTCTACCTCTGAATTTCGACAAAAGTCGACATACACCCTGAAAGACTTAAAGTGCACATTGCAGACTTTCATTTATGGGGTTTTGCATACATTTAGGTTACGCACATTGTCCCCCCATTTCAGGGCACCATAATGTTTGGGACACAGCAATGGCAGCTCTAGTCAAGCTGTCATACTTAGCACTTTGTCACATATTCATTGCATGCAATAAGTGCCAACAGAGTCCAGCTGTAGAAGAGACAGCCTGAATCTTTGGACAGTTTCAGGGACCTGAGCCATTCTGAGGCCCATAAGCTGATGCCCCTGTCAGTGGCATCTCTGTTGACTCCACCCACTTTCCAGAAGTCCCTGTTACTGGCACATATGTTACATGTTTCTGCTCTCAAACCAGTGAAATCGGTAGTTTTGAGGCCTGTTTATCTCCGCGTTTATTTAATTTCTAAACTATCAAAGTCTCTCAGTTCTGCATCCGAAGCAAAACAACACAATACATCTTTTGTTATTGGTTTTATATGTTGTGGCAAACGGCTGGGGGTGGTACCCAGCCGGGATGCCCGGAAGGACCGGAAGGGGGACTACGCCTCCTCCAGACCATGAGAGTTTGGAAGCTCAACCCTATTGGGGCCCGTGGTCACCGCCAGGGGGCGCCAGGATGCCTGAAGAGCTCTGGCCCTCAGCACTTCCACCACACCTGGAAGTGCTGGGAGAACGAAGACCAGGGACACCCAGAGTGCTTCTGGGTGCACAGCTGGTACTTCCGCCACACCAGGAAGGGCCAGCGGAAGCTCATCGGGAGGCACTTGGAGCACATTCGGGTGAATATAAAAGGGGCTGCCTCCCTCAATTCGTAAGCTGGAGTCGGGTGGAAGAGGACAAAGCCTGGAGAAGAGGAGTGAAGGCGGTCAGGAGAGGCATTGGAGAGAAAGGCCTGGACTAGGGGTGATTGGTGCTGTGGCACTGGGTTGTGTGTGCACTTTGTAATATAGTTGTAAATAAACGTGTTGTGGTGCATTAAAACGATGTCTGCCTGGCTTTGTCCGGGCTATCTATCTATCTATCTATCTATCTATCTATCTATCTATCTATCTATCTATCTATCTATCTATCTATCTATCTATCTATCTATCAACAGTGCATCAGGAAAGTATTCACAGCTCATCACTTTTTCCACATTTTGTTATGTTACAGCTTTATTCCAAAATGGATTAAATTCATTTTTTTCCTCAGAATTCTACACACAACACCCCATAACGACAACATGAAAAACGTTTACTTGAGGTTTTTGCAAATTTATTAAAAATAAAAGAATTGAGAAAGCACATGTACATAAGTATTCACAGCCTTTGCCATGAAGCTCGAAATTGAGCTCAGGTGCATCCTGTTTCCCCTGATCACCCTTGAGATGTTTCTGCAGCTTAATTGGAGTCCACCTGTGGTAAATTCAGTTGACTGGACATGATTTGGAAAGGCACACACCTGTCTATATAAGGTCCTACAGTTGACAGTTCATGTCAGAGCACAAACCAAGCATGAAGTCAAAGGAATTGTCTGTAGACCTCTGAGACAGGATTGTCTCGAGGCACAAATCTGGGGAAGGTTACAGAAAAATTTCTGCTGCTTTGAAGGTGCCAATGAGCACAGTGGCCTCCATCATCTGTAAATGGAAGAAGTTTGAAACCATCAGGACTCTTCCTAGAGCTGGCCAGCCATCTAAACTAAGTGATCGGGGGAGAAGGGCCTTAGTCAGGGAGGTGACCAAGAACCTGATGGTCACTCTGTCAGAGCTCCAGAGGTACCCTGTGGAGAGAGGAGAACCTTACAGAAGGACAACCATCTCTGTAGCAATCCACCAGTCAGGCCTGTATGGTAGAGTGGCCAGACGGAAGCCACTCCTTAGTAAAAGGCACATGGCAGCCCGCCTGGAGTTTGCCAAAAGGCACCTGAAGGACTCTCAGACCATGAGAAAGAAAATTCTCTGGTCTGCTGAGACAAAGATTGAACTCTTTGGTGTGAATGCCAGGCGTCACGTTTGGAGGAAACCTGGCACCGCTCATCACCAGGCCAATACCATCCCTACAGTGAAGCATGGTGGTGGCAGCATCATGCTGTGGGGATGTTTTTCAGTGGCAGGAACTGGGAGACTAGTCAGGATAAAGGGAAAGATGACTGCAGCAATGTATAGAGACATCTTGGATGAAAACCTGCTCCAGAGCGCTCTTGACCTCAGACTGGGGCGACGGTTCATCTTTCAGCAGGACAACGACCCTAAGCACACAGCCAAGATATCAAAGAAGTGGCTTCAGGACAACTCTGTGAATGTCCTTGAGTGGCCCAGCCAGAGCCCAGACTTGAATCTGACTGAACATCTCTGGAGAGATCTTAAAATGGCTGTGCACCGACGCTTCCCATCCAACCTGATGTAGCTTGAGAGGTGCTGCAAAGAGGAATGGGCGAACCTGGCCAAGGATAGGTGTGCCAAGCTTGTGGCATCATATTGAAAAAGACTTGAGGCTGTAATTGCTGCCAAAGGTGCATCGACAAAGTATTGAGCAAAGGCTGTGAATACTTATGTACATGGGATTTCTCAGTTTTTTTATTTTTAATAAATTTTCAAAAACCTCAAGTAAACTTTTTTCATGTTGTCATTATGGGGTGTTGTGTGTAGAATTCTGAGGAAAAAAATGAATTTAATCCATTTTGGAATAAGGCTGTAACATAACAAAATGTGGAAAAAGTGATGTGCTGTGAATACTTTCTGGATGCTCTGTATATATATATATATTGTGGAAAGCATACCCCCAGACACAGACAGACAGACACCAGAATGTCCAAAACACACTTCTTTATTTTCCTACAGCACCACAATGCCTTCCTTCACCAACCCTTTCTTCTTCTCTTTCTCTTTTCTTCTCTTCTCACCTTCAACCTTCTCTCTCTTTCTCTCTTCTTCTTTTCTTCTCTGTCTCTTCTTCTTCTTCTTCTTCTCTTTCACCTTCGACCTCCTCTCGCCCTCCTCACAAGCTTTGTCTTCTTCCTCCCAACTCTGGCTCTCTTAGTGGAGGGAGGCGGCCCCTTTTATTACGACCCGGATGAGCCCCAGGTGCTCCCCATGACATCCCTTCCTGGTGTGGCGGAAGTGTCAGGAGAGCACCTGGAAGTACACCGGGTGCCTTTGGGATTACTTCCGGCAGCACTTCCTGGTGTGGCGGAAGTGCTGCCATCCAGGACTCCCTAACTGTCCGGGCGCCCCCTGGCGGTGGCCACGTCTTCTCACAGTGGTGAGTATCCTGGCTCCATTCCTGTGGCCCCAAATTAGGCCCGGGCGGCTGCCCTCCCGTGGCCGAGGAGAAGTATTGTCCAACTTGGGGACTATCCAGGCGTCCCGGCCGGGCAGTGTCCCTGCTCATCCGTGACAATATATATATATATATACATAAGTGTGTTTTCAGAAATCAGCTTTTTTTGTGTGATAAATAAAATGAATCAGTCTTTTAGGTAAAGCAACACATAGCATTAAAAGTGTCTACTGAATCCAATTAGTAAATTATTTCATTGCACAGTAACACAAGAGCTATAATATAAACATTGTCGTGTTTCCCACGTGAATACAGAATGGTTCTGGGCCTCATAGTGTCTGAAGTGTTCGGATCTGTTGGAGGCCTAAAACTGTCCTGACTGCAGCTGGGTACTCCTCATGACTGCGTGAAGTCTGCAATTCATCAACGTCACCCGGTGCTGAGGGTCTTCTCTGGTGATGCTCTGCCAAGCCTCCAATGCAGCCATCTTTCATCTCCTGCTTGTTTCGGGGGCTTATACATTCAAGTTTTCTCTTCAGCATATGGAAGGCCTGCTCAGTTGGATTGAAATTGGGTGACTGGCTTGGCCATTCTAGAATTTTCCATTTTTTAGCTTTGAAAAACTCCTGTGTTGCTACAGCAGTGTGTTTGGATCATTATCTTGTAAGTGGAAGGGTCGTCCAATGACTTTGGAGGCATTGAGCAGATCAGATGTTACCATACACCTCAGTATTGATTGTGTGACTGCCATCAGCATCCACGTCATCGACGAAGACAAGTGTACCAGTCACTGCGGCAGCCATACAGGCCCAAGCCATAACACCCCCACCATCATGTCTAACAGATGATGTGATCTGCTTTGGATCTCGGGCAGTTCCTTGTTGTCTCCACACTTTGCTCCTGTCATCACTCTGATCAGGTCCATCTTTGTCTCATCTGTCCACAAGACCTTTTCCCAGAATTCTGCAGGCTCTTTGAAGTCTTTTTTCTCAAACTGTATCTGGCCATCCTGTTTTTGTGGTTTGTATGGCCTCCATGAAGTTCATGAAGTCTTCTGTTAATAGACGTCTCTGACACATCCACATCTGCCTTCTGAAGACTGTGACTGATCTGTCAGATATGCATTTAGGGCTTTGTCTTTACCAGAGTGAGGATTCTTCTGTCATCAGCAGTTGAGGTCTTCCTTGGCCTATCAGTCCTTTTGTGATTACTGAGCTGGCCAGTGTGTTCTTTCTTCTTTGTGATATTCCAGACAGTTGATTTAGGCAATCGTCTCTAATGATTTTATTCTTGTTTTCCAGCCTCATAATGGCATCTTTGACTTTCATTGGCACAGCTCTTGTTGTCATTCTACATGTTGTGACCAAAATGAATGTAAATTCCCATAAATGAAAGCCTGCAGTGTACACCTTAATTATGTCGCAGTTGTTTGTGTTGTAAACCAAGGAGAGACGTGTCTTTGTCCCTACAGCTTTGGATTTTGGTCAGTTCCTTTATGTCTCCACACTTTGCTCCTGTCATCACTCTGATCAGGTCCATCTTTGTTTCGTCTGTCCTCAAGACCTTTTCCCAGAATTCTGCAGGCTCCTTTAAGTCCTTTTTCCACCAACTGTAATCTGGCCATCCTGTTTTAGTCATTTGTATGGCCTCCATATTTTTGTTCATGAGGTCTTCTGGTGATAGTCGTCTCTGACATGTCCACATCTGCCTTCTGAAGACTGTGACTGATCTGTTGGACAAGCGTGTGGGGCTTTGTCTTTACCAGAGTGAGGATTCTTCTGTCATCAGCAGTGGAGGTCTTCCTTGGCCTACGAGTCATTTTGTGATAACTGAGCTCACCAGTGTGTTCTTCCTTCTCCATGATATTCCAGACAGTTGATTTTGGTCATCCTGAGGCGTCTCTATTGGTTTTATTCTTGTTTTTCATCCTCATAATGGATTCTTTGACTTTCATTAGTACAGCTCTTGTCCTCATGTTGAAAAATGGCAACTACAGACTCCAAAGGGTAGAAGCAAGCCAAGGTATCTTATGAAGCAATGAAACCCACCTGAGGAATCACAAACCCCCATGATGATGATTGTCCTAAATATTATGGTGCCCTGAAATGAGGGGGCCATGTAGAAGAAGTGTTGTCATTTCTAAATGGGTGCAAAGACCCATAAATGAAAGTCTGCAATGTGCTCTTCAATCACGACATCTGAATGGTTTGATTTGTCATTTTAAACTGTGCAGCAGATCGTTAAGTCCAGGAACAATGTGTCTTTGTCCCCAAACATTTTGGGAGGGGGGCACTGCATGTAATAATGACTGTGGACAAAAAAGTTCAATTACAGTGCGCTTTACAGGAACAGAAAAAGCGAGCGACTAAACCGTCAACTCTGTGCCACCGTTCAAAGCAGCAGCCTCTCTTGTCCGTCTCTTTGTAAAGTGAAAGCCCTTGAAGCGGAGCATTGTAATAAAACCAACATGTGTTTCTCATCTAACGTGCCGTATAAAAATGATCTCAGAGCCCAAGCCTTGGCATAAGAGACACATCTCTGTTTTAATCAGAAATTGCAGGAGATCATTAAAGCCAGCCAGACTTTGAGCGTGGCATGGATACCGCCCAGCGCTCAAGGGGGCACTTCAAAAGAGCAGTTCTTCACTTCATGTTATATAGCGCAATAAAATAAAATAATTTCATAATTGTGTTATTTTGATGGAAGATGGATTGGAGTTCAGCTTATTTTGCCAAGGGAGACTCCGTGTGAATGTCTCCAGACTGGCCGGCAGGCGGGAGGATTACACTGGGCTACACTGTTCAATCTGTTTACGCATACCGAGCCTGCACTGAGTGCCTCTTTGTCGCAAGTTGTTTACATGAACTTATTTTGGGAAAATTCCACGAGACTGGACAGGATTTCTCCATAAATCATTGAATCTGCAGCTTTGTGTAATGATAACTTGTGTCAGTCATTTATTCTTCAGAATGATGTTTTAATGGCTTGCAATGGCCTCAAGGGGAAGGAATGTGTTGCGCTGACCCTGGAGTGTTTGTAAAGGGATGCTAAAATTAGGTCTGGACTGGCTTAGGTGGGCTCACAGTGAAAAAGCCACGCCGACCTCCTGCGCAAAGCCTACAAAGACTGCTCTTGAGTGGATTTTTACTGTCTTACTCCTCAGATGCGTGTTCATTGGCCCACATTCCTTCTAACGACTCCATAATGAAGCCATGCAGAAGAACCCGAAGGTGTACCACACTTTCTCTGGTGGCCCAAGTTGTGCCATACCTTGTCATTTCTTTTCTTCTGCCTTCTTCTTTCTTACATTTAGTGGTAGCTCTGTAAATGCTTATCTCCCTAAAGGCATTTGCCAAAAGTGCCTCTAAAATATATAAAGTAACTCACAAGTCCAGCTTTTGGAATGGGAGACACATCTGTCAGCCGCTTCCAGCTTGCTGCTCCACAATCATTTGTTGATTTGTTTGTTTATTTTGAAACCTTATATCCAGTCAGCATGGGTAATAAATAATGTGGTGTTGGGTTTCCAGAAGTGAGCACTGCTTGCCACAAGAGGGCAATGCTGCATAGAAAATCAGAGGTGCCTCTCGCTGTTTCTTACACGCTTCTGGCTGTCAGGCTCTCCTGCTGAGCTCCACATCCACATTACCGCTGAAGCGGCCGTGTTTGTCATACTGCAGGACAGTCAGGGTGACACCACCTTTCTACTCTTGAAGAGCACATACTTAAGTTATAATTTGTTTGCAGCAGGATGGGACAACAAAGAGGAACATCAGGCAAAAAACAAAGATAGATAGATAGATAGATAGATAGATAGATAGATAGATAGATAGATAGATAGATAGATAGATAGATAGATAGATAGATAGATAGATAGATAGATAGATAGATAGATAGATAGATATGAAAGGCACTATAAGATAGATAGATAGATAGATAGATAGATAGATAGATAGATAGATAGATAGATAGATATATAGATAGATAGATAGATAGATAGATAGATAGATAGATAGATAGATAGATAGATAGATAGATAGATAGATAGATAGATAGATAGATAGATAGATAGATAGATAGATAGATAGATTTTAATTTTAGCGTAGTAGGCTTGTTTTGGACTCAAAGAGGTTTTATCAAACTTGTCCTAGTAGAGGATAAGTTTCTTGCTTTAATTATTATGTTAATTTCTACCACCACAGATCCACATTCGGTGAAGATATCTAACAAAAATGAGTCACCAATATTTATTTCATGATATTTTAAATGTTTTGGTATCCATTCATGTTTTAAACCCACTAATCCAGAGAAGGATCACCATAGGCCAGGACACAATCCCAGGACTGGATGCCAGCCCATCACAGGGCGAACAGATGCATGTCAGGGGTCAACTTAGCACCGCCAATCCACCTAAGGCTGCAGGAAACCAGAGCATCCTGAGGAAAGCCAACAGAACATAAGATGACCATGCAAACTCCACAAAAGGAGCATCTAGGAATTAAACTCTGGGCTCCTTCTTCTGAGGAAGCAGCAATGCCACTGTGCCACAACGCCACCCACATTTTAGATACTTAAAATAGATTTTTGAGATATTTCACAATTATTTCATTTTGTATTATCTCATATGCATTTCAAGTGTGACCAGCAGGTTTCATTGCAGCACCCCAAATCCCAAACACAACCTCATTACACAAGTCCCAAGTTCAAATAAAACCAGTTCATTAAGCTAAGTACCTTCCATCAAGGTTCTTATACGTTAGGTCTCCAGAGATACTCTCTTCTCCTCTGTCTTTCTCTCTCTCTTATTCCTCCACTCCTCCCAGGAGACTGTCCTCCAGCTCCTCTCCCAACTCCAATTTCCCTGGATGAGGGTGAGCAGCTTCCTTTATCTTAGACTTCCCATTCTACAGCAGAGCTTGATGAGAGCATTTCCGGGTTTAGCTTAAGGCCCTGAAAGTAGGAATCATAAACCCTCAAAGCACCCTCTAGTGGCACCCTCCCAGAACCTGACAAAGCTGCCCCATGAGACCACAGTTCCCAGCATGCATGCCTTGTGATTGTCCATATAGGTAGGAGCCCTGGATCTTCACTGGGGTCTTCCCACAGCTGGTCATCCTCATAAAACCTCCACATCTAGTCATATCACAGCTCCACAGCTATCACATGCCTTCTACTCCAAGCCTCTCCCGGATGTCTGCGCTTCTCATCCTATCTCTAAGGAAGAGCTCAGCCACCCTGCAGAGAAAATTCATTTCGGCCGCTTGTACCCGTGATCTTGTCCTTTTGGTCATTACCCAAAGTTCATGACTATTGGTGAGGGTATTGACAAAGATCAATTGGTAAATCGAGGGCTTTGCCATCTGGCTCAGCTCATTCATCACCTATGGGTCGGTACAGCGACCGCATTACTGAGCTCTCCCCTCTGATCCGTGGGTCAATCTCACCATTCCATTTTCCTTCACTCCACCTGAGACAGTAACTCACCTCCCACATTTTTCCTACTGAGGACCATGGCCTCAGATTTGGAGGCACTGATCCTCATTCCTGCCACTTCAAACTCGGTCGCTGGAGAACTGGAAGCCAACAAGACCAGATTATCCATAAAAAGCAGTGACACATTACTAGGGTCACCAAACTGGACCACCCTTCCTGGCTGCACCTTGACATCCTATCTATGAATATCACAAACAGGATAGGAGACAAAGCACAGCCCTGTTGGGGTCTCACATCCACTGAGAGCGGTCTCTCAAGTTTTGCAAGAAAATTCACAAAATAATATCTCAGAAAAAAGGAGTGGAAGGCAGCCACGCATAGAGTACACTCCAGCTCCATATGTGCAAAACATTCAATCATTCAAATTAAAACCTTTTATCGATCACATTTACCTTATTTAAAATTGTAATAATTGAAGTCACCCAGGGGTCTGCTGGGGTCTAATGTGGCCTTTCATGCTTTTGTCTTTAGCTATCCAGATTACTGTAATGCACTCCTGTCAGGAATACCTAAAGCAGACACAACAGTGCAAAACGCAGCAGCAAGCATTGACACTAAAAACAGAAAATCTGCATAAATCTCACCCTTAGAGTTGATTGATAAAATTTGCCAAAGCATTTTTGACATTTGCTGAGTTTGTCTGTGACCAGATATTTTCCTGGAAATTTGCTGTGTGGCCAACTAATGAATTTTGTTACCTAGCATCCCATGATGCATTGCGAGGACACTGTAACATCATCATTGAGCTGCAGTAGTCAGTGTTATAGAACGCTGGTTCTAGTGATGGGGTAAAAACTTGGGAACACAGTTAAACACAAAATGGCTTCTCTTAAAGAAACAGGCTACAAAGCCTCAGAAATATAGAAATAGAAATAAATGCTGTTGTTGTTGTTGTAGTGGTCGATTGAGCTTGGATTGAGGAGGCAAGTAGGGGTAATGACTTGACTGGCAGGGCGATTGTGCAGTCGGAGTGGAGCGAGCATAAGAGAATATGCATGGGAAGTGAGTGGGAGAGTTTGTGGGGTTGTGCTTGGATATTTAGTGTGTGGAACGAGCCCCGGACACAGACAGGCAGACATGTTATTTTGCACCACCACACGTTTATTTACACTATTAATATTTACAATGTCCATAAGTGCACCACAAACCCCAATCTTCCCCAAAGTCCAGGCCAACCACACTATGCCTCTTCTTCGGACCTCCTCCTTCTCTCTCTCTCTCCGACCTTGTCCTGCTTCAACCCGACTCCAGCCTCAAATGAAGGGAGGCGGCCCCTTTTATCCGTACCCGGATGTGTTCCAGGTGTGCACCGGCAATCCCGTGGACACGCCCCAGTGTGGCGGAAGTGCCGGCAGTCCTCCCGGAAGCACTCCGGGTGTTCCCTCTCTTCTTCCCCCCAGCACTTCCAGGTGTGGCGGAAGTGCTGAGGGTCAGGGCTCTTCAGGCATCCTGGCGCCCCCTGGCAGTGACCACGGGCCCCTATAGGGTTGAGCTTCCAAGCTCTGTTCCCGTGGTCCCCATACCATCCAGGATGGCTGCCCTCTCGTGGTCTGGAGGAGGCGTTGTCCCTCTTCCGGTCCTTCCTGGCGTCCCGGCTGGGTACCACCCCCAGCCGTTTGCCACAACATATAAAACCAATAACAAAAGATGTATTGTGTTGTTTTGCTTCGGATGCAGAACTGAGAGACTTTGATAGTTTAGAAGTTAAATAAACGCAGAGATAAACAGGCCTCAAAACTACCGAGTCCAATGGTTTGTAACATATGTGCCAGTAACAGGGACTTCTGGAAAGTGGGTGGAGTCAACAGAGATGCCACTGACAGGGGCATCAGCTTATGGGCCTCAGAATGGTTCAGGTCCCTGTAACTGTCCAAGGATTCAGGCTGTCTCTTCTACAGCTGGACTCTTTTGGCACTCATTGCATGCAATGGATATGCGACAAAGTGCGAAATACGACAGCTTGACTAGACCTGCCATTGCTGTGTCCCAAACATTATGGTGCCCTGAAATGGGGGGGGCAATGTGCGTGACCTAAATGTATGCAAAACCCCATAAATGAGGTCCAGGGTCCTTCAGGCATCCTGGCGCCCCATGGCAGTGACCACAGGCCCCTACAGGGTTGGGCTTCCAAGCCCTGTACCTGTGGCCCCCAATATAACCAGGGCGGATGCCCCCTCGTGTTCTGGAGGAGGTATGAACCCTTCTGCTGTCTTCCTGGGTGTCCCGGCCGGGCATGAACCGCCACAAGTGTTATGATGTGTGAACTCTCGAAATGGCAAAATTTTCTGATGCCTCTAAATGATTTTTCGGAAACACAGTATTTCCTTTCATCTTTATGCAGATGACTGTCAGGTTTATTTCCCTCTGATGCGCCCTGGTCCATGCTCTGTCCAGCCCCTGCTTCACTGCCTTTTTGACATAAGCGCTATATAAATGTAATGAATTATTATTATTATTATTATTATAAGGAGTTGGATGACATTACATTTTCTAAATTTAAATGAGAACAACACAGAAGTCATGCTGTTTAGACCCAATGGCACCAGCAGGACCCCCTGCATCGACCTTTCCACTATGACTCAATTTGAGAAATCCATGATCACAGGTTTAGGTGTGAAAATGGATTCTACTTTAAAACTTGATAGCAATGTGAACGCAATGGTAAAAACTTGCTTTTTTCCAGTTGAAAAAAATCAAGCCTATTTTGTCTAAATGCAACCTTGAAACAGTGATACCTGCTTTTATAACCTCTCGTCTAGATTTCGGAATTAGCCAGGCCTCCATTGCTTGCCTACAGCTGGTGTGAAATGGCACTACTCGATTTTTAACTGGCAAAAGCAAGCTTGATTTTGGCTTCCCTTCACTGGCTTCCAGTTCGTTTTCAAATCCATTTTAAGGTCCTTGTATTTGTTTTTAAATCCTCTAATGATTGTGCCCCATTTTATTTTTCAGAACTGCTGCATCTTTATGTACTGTCTCGCTCTCTCAGGTCAGCAGACCAGACGCTTTTACGTGTTCCTAAGACACGATGCAAACTTAGAGGTGATCAGGCTTTTTCAGTTGCAGCTCCTTCACGTGTTATCTTTAAATCCTATTTAAAAACACACTTTTACTCCCTGGCCTTTAACCCAGTATGATATGTTGACTATCTGTATACTTTTTGTTATAAATTTCTTCAGCTGTCATGTGTTTATGTGTTTGTTTCTTTTACCCTTTGGTTACTGTATGTCTGATATGTTGGGTTTTATTGTATAGCCCTTTGGTCAGCCTTGATGTTGTTTTTAAAGTGCTTTATAAATAAATAAAAAAAACAGTCTAGCAAAGGCCTCACCCAAGGTAGCCTGACCTAAAACTCCCCTGGGGTGATTTAGCCGACACAGGCCCTAAAAGAGGATTGTGACGATGCGTGTTCTCTTCAGGCTCCCAACGTCCTTATGGGAGCCCTGAACCCAACACCGTCAGTAATGTCACCGAGTTCAGCTGACAAAATGGGGACAAATCTCACATGAAGCCAGGGGATATATTCAAAGGTGAAAAAGTGCTTTTATTAAAACAATCAAAACAAAGTGCAAAAGTGCATTGTCCAAAGTTCCATAAATAAATCCATAAAACCAAGTGTCCAGTGGGGATAAAAACCATTCAATAAATACATCCTTTAAAATCCGAGGTAAAAATGCAGAAGTTAAAAAGCAGTCTCTCACTCCATTTACTCTCCGGCCCACCTCCATCTTTCTCCCCGGCTCACCCATTGCTCGCAGCCGGCGGAGACCAACAGCCACGAGCTCCTTCAGCTAATCTTCGTCTTGGCTCCCTTCCGGATGTCACTGCCAGACTGCCGAGGTCAGCTGTCCTCCCCCGATCCTTCGCGCACCCGCAGTCGCTCCTCAGATCCCATGGGAGGACACTTCTCTGCTCACCCCACTTGCTAATTTTCAGTGGGGCGGACTAGCCCATAGAGCGCCACCATCTAACGCTCCTTCGCGGGGCCCCAGCTCGTTCTGTCTCTTCATTATAGGTGGTCAGATTGTACCCACTAAGACTGCTCTTTCCAGTCCTTTAACTTCCTTTTTCTTCCTCCATCCCTACTGATTTCTCAAGTCATCTCTCTTTTCCTTCCATTTCTATCTTTGATTTTTCCTCTCCTCTCGTATACATCCGTATATATATATATACACACCCACGGGTGCCTCCATGGGCGCAGTGCCTTAATTACATGCCGCAGGAAGCCAATGAGGCAAACAAGAATGGCCGCACCCACACGTGCAGGTGCGACTCGCTCCGATCACCTCATTAACTCCCCGCGGTCGTGCAATCACGGCCCACGGAGAACGGCACTGATTTAAAAACCGACCTTTTTTTTTCGGAAGCCGCGGACCCGCTATACCACAAGGATGTGGTTTCAAAAATTCAAAATTTAATATATACAAAATACACATACATTTTTGTCATGACCCAATTTTGTCATGACAAGGCCCATACCTTGTTGAATGCCCGGACTGTAGTCAGAGCCATGGGTGCCCCTCAATGAATAATCATGGATGATCAACATAGCAGGCCCCCCACCCCCCTTAGAGAATTGTGGATGATTGTCCAGGGCACAGAGAAAACACCTGACTTGAGAAAGTTCATTTCAAAGTCAGTCCAAGTTAAAAAAAATAAGTCAAAGAAGACCAAAAAAATACTTCCATGGGCAAAACAAAGCAACAAATCTAAATCTGCAATCAAATAATCAAAATCCAAGAAGAGAAGTAAAAAAAAATCCAAGAAGCCAGAAGATGGATTTTTATAAAAAAAATTAAGAAACAGCACTCTTCAAACATTACTGAACCACTGAAGGACCCGCTCCTTAAGGCTGAGTTATAGTTCTGCGTCACTAGGCTGTTGTCCACACTGTCAAAAGCAGTTTATACTTCTGTGTCACGCCACACCGCAGTCACATGTCTGAATGTTAGTTGCCGTTGTTTGCATCATGCAAGAAAAGCAAAAGGTAGTTTTTGCCCTCCAGTATTACCACTCTGCTTGTCACACATCTTATTTTTTTCATATTATTTATTATTATTATTATATGATATTTTTTTCATTTTGTTGTTTTCATATTTGTCCTTCACATTTTTTCCACTCTTCATATATTCACACACTTGCAAACCAGAAGAACAGAAACACATTTCAGGAAATACAGTTACCAAAGTAGCCAATCAGCATCTGCATAGGGCACTTCATATCATATTTTTAAGGATGCGCATGTCAGGCTGCTCCCTAGATACACTGTAAGCAATGCAGGCTATGACTTCCCTACGCCGTAGGTCTGATGCAGAAGTATAAATCAGCCTTTAGCCTCACAACCTATAAAGGCTGAGGGCGGCCCTTCAGTGGTGCCATCAGAGTGGCCCCGCCCTTTGGTGTACCGCCCACAAAACACAATGAAAATAGGAGGGAGCACAGAAACACAATACACAGATACTTAATAATAAATAGCGTAATATTAACAGCAACTGTACAAATTCAATAAATACATGAAAACTATTATTTTCCTAATCAGTGACCAGTTTTCATTGCTAATTAACTCCTTTACCCTTCATTTTAATAGCCCTGTTTTTAAGGATTCAGTGCTCTGAATTGATTCGTTTCTTCATTAAATGGCAGTTGTGATAAAAACACAGACCAGACATCATAAAAAGGTTTGGGGCAGCCACCCGTATAGTATCCCTGGCTGCAAAAGGTTTTTAAATTGACAGAGATGTTCGCAATACTGAGTCCAAAACAGAACTGATTTCTTGGTGCTAAGATGGCAGCTTTAAAGGCCCATATAGGAAGTAACATCATCGAAGGGGGCGGACTCGGAAGTGACATCATCGAAGGGGGCCGGACCCGGAAGTGACGTTCTCTAAGGTACTGGAACCTGGCAAGATTTCTTGGGAACGGAGAAATGAGAAAGACAGTTAGTGCACCCTGCCGCCCCCTGGTCGGATGTGGTATTACCATTACTTAAGCCCTTCAGCTGCCTCCTAATTGCACGTGTGTGACACAGCCAAACAGGAATGAGACGTGAAACGAGCCAACAGATGATCAGCTAAATTGGGGCTTCAAACTCCAACCAATTTCACTCCAATGAGTTTCTTAATGAGAAGCCAATTCTTGCTGTTAATTAAAGCGGTTATTGAATATCATGACTTGTTGCTGCTCTCATTCGGCCACAGCAGACTGTTAATTTTCTGTTATTTTTAGAACACCGTCAAGATGTTTTGGTGACCTGAGCAGACCAACATGACCGAGACCTTCACCTTTCTTGGTTTTGTGTCTCATTATTGTTTGGTTGCTCATTAAGGAAAAAGAAACAACTAAGGCAGGGGTCTCAAACTCTGGTCCTGGAGGGCTGCAGTGGCTGCAGGTTTTCATTCCAACCCTTTTCTTAATTAGTGACCTGTTTTTGCTGTTAATTCACTTCTTTTGAATTCATTTTATTTGACTTGCTCTTGAAGACTCAGACCCCTCAATTGTTTCTTTTTCCTTAATTAGCAGCCAAACAATAATGAGACACAAAATGAGCCAAAACAGGACCAGCAAACTGTGACCATCAAACAGTATCTGAAAATAAAGAAAGGTGAAGGTCTCAAGAATGCTGATCTGCTCTTAGAAAAGAGAAAACAACTTCGGAAATGTCCGCTATTGCACAATGAGAGCAGCAACAATCCATGGAATTAAAGAACGGGTTTAATTAACGACAAGACTTAGCTCCTCATTAAGCAACTGGTTGAAGTGAAAATGGTTGGAGTTTGAGGCCCTGACTTAGTTGCTCTTGTGTTGACTCAATCACTTCATATTTCACTTCTGTTTGGGAGCCATTTAAGGAAAGAAATGAAGCAATCCAGAGGAACGATGAAGAAATTCAGGTAAAAATTTCTTAAAAACCAAGTTAATTAAAATTAATTCAAAAGAAGTTAATTATCACTAATTAACAAAATGGTTAGAATGAAAACCTGCAGCCACTGCGGCCCTCCAGGACCGGAGTTGGGCACCCTTGCTTTACAACAAACAAAGAAGAGACAGAAAAGGAAAATAAACTAGTGCACTGGTAAGGAACTTATTTTGAAAAAGAAAAGATAAAGCCAAATAAAGGGGTCAAACCCAAGAAGACTGCCACATCAAAACCAAATCCAAAGTAAGAATCAAAGATGTTAGTCAAAAATTCAGACATAAGTCGAGACCAGAAATGGAGTTTAGAAAAGGGTTGTCTGGCTTTTGGATTCTGCAAACTCAGATGAGGAAGTGCCTGAAATGGTGAGCATTTAATCCCCTGTGTCGTTCCCAGTCGTTCTTGACATCTTGGGACATGGCTCACGGAGCAACATGGAGCAAAAATGGTACAAAATAACAACAAACATAACATCTCAGTAGAACATCTAATACAATGTTCACAATCTAGGGCTCCAGATATCCTAAAAATGAGAGGTCGACCTCGTAAAATGATAAAGAAAAATGAAAAAAAAAATAACAATAATAATTAACCCATTCACAACAATAACACTGGCTGACACACAACACTCAGTAAATGAGTTGGCTTCCCTCCATTATTGTTGGGTTTAGGGACACCCTGTGAGACGGAAGGGGTTTATTAATTTTTTCTGTTTTTCAAGTCATCCCTCCCTTATGCGTTCCTGATTATATTCTAATTATTTATCCAATTCATTACAATAACTATTCATGGTGGCTCTAAAATCTGTACTAACCCCTATTCTCTCTTCTGTTTCCTTTTCCGGCGTCCTTTTGGTGGTGGCTTGCACCACCACCATCTACTCTAAGTACCATGATGTTCCAAAAATGATGGATGGATTAAAAGCCAGAAGTCTGTATGACCATCAGCATCAAGTGACTCCATGAGAACCCTAACTACAAAGAGGACTATTTCATTTATGTTAGATAGAATGCCCAGAGGGGACTGGGTGGTCTCGTGGCCTGGAACCCCTACAGATTTTATTTTTTTCTCCAGCTTTCTGGAGTTTTTTTTTTGTTTTTTCTGTCCACCCTGGCCATCGGACCTTACTCCTTTTCTATGTTAACTAATGTTGCCTTATTTTAATTTCTTATTTTGTGTTTTATTTTTCTTTTCTTCATTATGTAAAGCACTTTGAGCTACTTTTTGTATGAAAATGTGCTATATAAATAAATGTTGTTGTTGTTGTTGTAATGTCACACACATGTGCATGGGAGGCAGCTAAAGGGCCTGAATAAGGGCAATTCCGAATCAGACCAGGATGTGGTGGAGTGCACTGACTCTTTTTCTTCCTATCCTGCAGACCATTTACGGGAGATTCCACCTGGCCCTGTTGACATCACTTCCAGGTCCGAGCCTATGGAGGAAGACCTTGCTGGCTCCAGCCCCTGTGATGTCACATCCAGGCTCGAGCCTATGGCTGAGGACCCTTGTGAGCCCAACCCCTTTGACCTCACTTCCTGTCTTCCCTTTTAAAGCCTCCACCTTTTCCCTATTCCCTCAGCTCTGTTTTGGACTCAGTTTTGTGCACATCAGTGCTGTTTATATTTTTGCAACGTTGCAGCCAGGATACCAAATATACGGGGTGGCTGCCCCAAACCTTGTTATAACTCAGAGTGGAGTTTCTGACACTAACATGTTTGGAATATATATATCTTCCAAGTTAGGGTAGCACACAGTAGTGCTCCCAATCTCATGGTCTTATACCAACCAAAGAAAACAATAAAACAAGTTAATGTCAATTGACTTTACACAGGCCATTAAACTGGATCTGAAACACTAACAGCCACGGATTTCAGGAGCAGCCTATTTTGAAAAGCTCCATGTTTCACAGTTTAGTGCAAAAAAAAAAAAAGTCTTAATCACGTCTGTCTGATCCCTTGAACGTAACTCAGTAGTCGAGCGGCAGGCCGGGTGCCTCTCTCCCGTCTCCGTGGGGCCTCAGATGTAAGTCACGTTTCGGGCTCAGCCTATATAAGGACTTTCTCTGCCATAAAATACCGTGTAATAGAAAGCTGCATTTGATTTAAAGCCACGGTCATAAAACAGATAAAAATATTTAGACAGCCACCTTGGGAAAGTCGCCAACTGCCTTCAACTGCAACTACTGTAAAACGCTAACCGCCACTCGTTACCTTTCAAGTTTCAAATTGAACTTGTAAAAAGGTTGTTGGGTCTGTACAAAATTAAAACGGGATTGTACTTCAAGTGAGTTCTGCTGGAATGTAAAATCGTTTCAGTGTTTTGAGTCTAATCAGACATGAATACATTTTTGCAGAAGTGGAGAATTGCTCCTATTCAGCATTCTCTGTGTACAAGTGGTAAGAAAATCAAGTGCCTGTTCCAATTGGCCTTGCTTCTAAAACGGTGTGTCTCTAAATCAGAGAACTTTGAATGATCATCCATGGCAAAATCAAATGCAACCCAACATATTATCTACTGTCACAAGAATGACACAAAGTCATCAGAAAGGTTGGGGGCAGCCACCCGTATATTGTTCCTTGGCTGCAAAATTGGTTACATTTGAAGAGAGATGTTCATAGGTACGAGTCCAAAACAGAACTGATGGTATGGAGGCAAAAGATGGCAGCGTTGAAGGCCAGTACAGGAAGTGATGTCATCGGAGGACGGAACCGGAAGTGGTGTTTCACGGGGACCGGAAGTGGCATCATCAATAGTGGCAGAACCAGAAGTTACATCATCAGTGGCACTGGAACCCTGTGGGATTTCCTGTGGATGGTCTGCAAGAGATTGAGAGAGACAGTCAGCGCACCCCACCGCCCCCTGGTCTGGCATGAAATTTCTATCATTTAGGCCCTTCAGCTCTCTCCCAATCGCACGTGTGTGACACTACAGTGCACTCTAATGCATATGCCCATGGTGCAATTCATTTTGACATGGCTGTATCGAGTCAAAACAATTTAAACAAATCATCACTTGGCAATCACTATGGAGGGCAATTGTCCTGTCAGTTTAAAATGCAACACAACAATGTCTTGCAATTTTAATTCATGTCCAAAAATCTCATTGTCATTACTAAAAGCAAAGCGTATTGCATTTTGCTTAGCGGTGGATTGCATTTCGATTCTTGCCAAAGGTGAATGTAATTAAATGACCATTCGGCACCAAAAGGGCTTGCAGTAAAAGGTGTTCCAATCACAAGCGTGTGGGAAAGATGGACAACGTGGAGATGATAAGGCGGGGAATCTGCCATCTTATTGAGTAGGTGGAAGCTGACGATGTTAATGAGAAGTGTCCAGCCGCAGTCAGGACAGTTTTACGCCTTGGACAGATCCGAGCACTTCAGACACTATGAGGTCCATAAATTGATGCCCCCTTCTGGAGCTGTTCCCCAATTTCGCTGGTGAACTGATGCCTAAATTACACGCCCCTCATGACGATTTCAATTCCCTTTAGTTCCTGCACTCAAATGTGTATTCAGCATTTATTAAATTTCTAAGCTACAAAGGTCTCCCAGTTCTGCATCCGAAGCTGTTGTTTTGGTGTCATATATTAGAAACAAATTGAACAAAGAAAATCTTAACATTTTGTATTTTATAGTGTACGTTTTATATCTGCGTTGGCCATGTCTCATTCATGAGACTGCACTTTTTAATACATTATTTATATGCTGCACTCAACGGAGTAGTGGATCCGTGGCTAAGGATCTACACGGGAAGGCTGACCCCATATAAAAATGGGAAATGCTAAGGAAGAAGACGAAGAAGAATAAATGATATGCTGCACTCAGCTACAATTAACACTCTATATTCTTATAGAGACTGTATCGAATAAATCGAATAAATATGGAATACTATGCTTTAGGAGCTCTTTAGAGTAGTCTTTGTGGTCCTCTCTGTGTTATGTCATTAGTACTGTATTATTACTGGTGTACAAAATTTTAATGCTTATATTAAACGATGCATTAATTGTGGCGGAGTTTATGCTCCAGAGGAATGATGCACTCGACCTCAGAAGCAGGAAGAGATGTACAGTAGTCGTTTGAGTCGCCCAGCTAAGACCTTCTCTGTCAGCCGAGCGGCTTTGTGCGCCCATTGCGGGTGGCTCACGACCTCACAGCAAGTACAAATAGATGTTTATTACATTAGCACGACAGTTTATCCTGGTGAAGCTTTTTTATTTATAATACTAGGGGGCTCTGCCCCCTGCTCGCTTCGCTTGCCATCCCCCTTGTGTGGGCCCTAAACGCTCGTCATTTCCTGGATCTGCCGCTTGCAACGAATCGTGCTGTGCTTTTGGATAAACACGAACATCAACTCTGTCTTTGATATCTCCATCTTTCGAAAACTGTTATCACTGACAGTTCATCACATGTTGGTTTATTATATATGCGAGCGTGATCTTTCTGATTCATATAGAAATCCAAGAAAATTTCTTTGTCCGTGTTTTTCAGATAAATTTCGTGCGATACTTTTGGATGTATGGATTTGCATCCATTATTGGCTGTAGCATTTCTAATATGTCCGATCGTTTAACTCTTTCGATTCTATGTTGCATCGCTTCTCTTGATCATAAATACAGTGCATCCGGAAAGTATTCCCAGCGCATCACTTTTTCCACATTTTGTTATGTTACAGCCTTATTCCAAAATGGATTAAATTCATTTTTTCCTCAGAATTCTACACACAACACCCCATAATGACAACATGAAAAAAGTTTACTTCAGGTTTTTGCACATTTATTAAAAATGAAAAAATTGAGAAAGCACATGTACATAAGTATTCGCAGCCTTTGCCATTTTGCCTGAAGAAGGGGCCTGAGTTGCCTCGAAAGCTTGCATATTGTAATCTTTCTAGTTAGCCAATAAAAGGTATCATTTTGCTTGACTTTTCTCTACAGCCTTTGCCATGAAGCTCAAAATTGAGCTCAGGTGCCTCCTGTTTCCCCTGATCATCCTTGAGATGTTTCTGCAGCTTCATTGGAGTCCACCTGTGGTAACTTCAGTTCATTGGACATGATTTGGAAAGGCACACACCTGTCTATATAAGGTCCCACAGTTGACAGTTCATGTCAGAGCACAAACCAAGCATGAAGTCAAGGAAATTGTCTGTAGACCTCCGAGACGGGATTGTCTCAAGGCACAAATCTGGGGAAGGTTACAGAAAAATTTCTGATGCTTTGAAGGTCCCAATGAGCACAGTGGCCTCCATCATCCATAAGTGGAAGAAGTTTGAAACCACCAGGACTCCTAGAGCTGGCCGGCCATCTAAACTGAGCGATCGGAGGAGAAGGGCCTTAGTCAGGGAGGTGACCAAGAACCTGATGGTCACTCTGTCAGAGCTCCAGAGGTCCTCTGTGGAGAGAGTAGAACCTCCCAGTAGGACAACCATCTCTGCATCAATCCACCAATCAGGCCTGTATGGTAGAGTGGCCAGACGGAAGCCACTCCTTAGTAAAAGGCACATGGCAGCCCACCTGGAGTTTGCCAAAATGCACCTGAAGGACTCTCAGACCATGAGAAAGAAAATTCTCTGGTCTGATGAGACAAAGATTGAACTCTTTGGTGTGAATGCCAGGCGTCACGTTTGGAGGAAACCTGGCACCGCTCATCACCAGGCCCAGGGATGGGAATCGAAAACCGGTTCTTGTTGAGAACCGGTTCCCACTGTTTCAATTCCTTGGAATTGTTTGCAATTTTTGCAAACGATTCCCCTATCGATTCCAGTCGCCTCGAATGACGTCACCACGTTGCGTAGCGTCATTTACCCAGCAGGAAACATGGCGCCTACGCGGCACAAACGGTCAAAAGTTTGGTTATACTTTACGAGAAAGGATGACAACAGGGCAACTTGCAATACTTGCAAAGTAGATATTTCATCAAAGGGAGGAAACACTACGAATATGCAAAAGCATTTGCTCACAAAACACGCGATAACCTTAAATGAATGTCGTATTTTTGATCCACTCCGGACTAGTGAATCTCAACCCAGCAGCAGCGGTAACGTTTGCACGTCCTCTCCCGTTAATACGGCAGGTAACTAATCAACTAACATTGCATATTATGTTAGCGCGATTTGCCTTATTGCAAAACCTGCTATTACTGTGCATTGCATTTAGATGACCATGACGAGAGAGACAGACAGAGTCTGCCTGTCTCAGATGCTGGCAGTTCTCGCTGCAGTCTACCGGTAGCTTCTCCTTTCACAGAGGCGGGGAAAAGTAAAATGACACAGGCCAGGATAGACGAATGTCACCGAGCAGTGACTAAGTTTGTGGTAAAAGGCTTGCACCCATTTGCCACAGTAGATGCCCCCGATTTTCGGTAAGTGAATGTGTTTAATTGTAGGCTAAGTCAGGGAATGTCAAAGTTGCATGTTCTCCTCTTACCAAATGTTTCATCTGTTTCCATTTATATATCTTTTAGAGAAATGACAAAGACTCTGAACCCTAAGTACAAAGCCCCAAACAGAGACAGTTTAACCAACCACTTGATCCCTGTTTGGTATGCGGTCGAAAAGGCAAATCTGATTTCTGAGCTGAAACATGTGTTGAAGGCAGCCGTCACTGCAGATGGATGGACAAGTTTTAGTCAAGATCATTACCTCACAGTAACGCTGCATGTCAGGAATGGCCAGGCTCAAGAAAAAGTCCTCAAAACCAAACCAGTGTACCAGGCACAGACAGGGACAGCTGTAGCAGAGGAGATTGATGAGATCTTGGAGGAGTATGGTATCAAAGACAAGGTTGTGGCAGCCACTGTTGATATTGCGGCCAACATGGATGTAGCTGTCAAAATAGTTGATGGTTGCAGAATTGCACAGTGCACAGTTCCATTGGACTTGAGTTGATTGTATTTGTTGCTGGCTGATGTAGTTTTATTTTTGAGTGCTCAGCTCATATATACTTTTAAAAAGGAGAGTGTAAATGTTACTGGACATTCTTGTGTAATTGCCACAGAATAATTTATGTTATACTTTGTTATTGCTACAGAAGAATATTTATTCTATTATTATTTTACATTTACAAATTTTTTTCTGGGGACCCCGTGGCACCCCATCGAGGAGCCGTAGGCTGTGGATCTCTTAAGATCTCACTGTTGGGTTTGTAAGGTCATGCTACTCCTAAATTTCTATCTTGTTCAAAGATAAGATATAAAACAAAGTTCTAAGCTAATCGACCTGGGTGTTCTCCTTTTTCAAAAATAAGAATCGATAGGAGAATCGATAAAGAATCGAATTGTTAAACAGAATCGAAAATGGAATCGGAATCGTGAAAATCTTATCAATTCCCATCCCTAACCAGGCCAATACCATCCCTACAGTGAAGCATGGTGGTGGCAGCATCATGCTGTGGGGATGTTTTTCAGCGGCAGGGACTGGGAGACTAGTCAGGATAAAGGGAAAGATGACTGCAGCAATGTACAGAGACATCCTGGATGAAAACCTGCTCCAGAGTGCTCTTGACCTCAGACTGAGGCGACGGTTCATCTTTCAGCAGGACAACGACCCTAAGCACACAGCCAAGATATCAAAGGAGTGGCTTCAGGACAACTCTGTGAATGTCCTTGAGTGGCCCAGCCAGAGCCCAGACTTGAATCCGATTGAACATCTCTGGAGAGATCTTAAAATGGCTGTGCACCGACGCTTCCCATCCAACCTGATAGAGCTTGAGAGGTGCTGCAAAGAGGAATGGGCGAAACTGACCAAGGATAGGTGTGCCAAGCTTGTGGCATCATATTCAAAAAGACTTGAGGCTGTAATTGCTGCCAAAGGTGTATCGACAAAGTATTGAGCAAAGGCTGTGAATACTTATGTACATGGGATTTCTCAGTTTTTTTGTTTTTAATAAATTTGCAAAAACCTCAAGTAAACTTTTTTCACGTTGTCATTATGGGATGTTGTGTGTAGAATTCTGAGGGAAAAAATGAATTTAATCCATTTTGGAATAAGGCTGTAACATAACAAAATGTGGACAAAGTGATGCGCTGTGAATACTTTCCGGATGCACTGTATAAACCTGACCGAATTGTGGTTTCTTTGAAATTAAACTTGTCGTAGCTTTAATTGTTGCGGGACCACAGATTCTTGTAGCATGTGGTCCTGAATCATGTAAATCTACGTTTTGAGCATTGAATGATGCGAACACAAACAGAAAATTATTGTAGATTCTATTGTAGATTTTGCCTGTAGTGTTTGTGGATTTTACTTTCACCAAATAACAAATCTTTTATTTCTCGCGGATACGCCTCTTCATTGGGAAGTAACACTACTTTTCCCTGATGGCAACATGAATTAGACGATCTACAAGTCTCCGACTTAAACTTTAAAGCCGAACAATATCTACATACTTCTGTCATATCACCAATGTCCATATATTAAATCTTTTTTCACTGTTCCGTTATTTAACCAAGTAATAATTTCCGTTGCGGTGGGTTGGCACCCTGCCCGGGATTGGTTCCTGCCTTGTGCCCTGTGTTGGCTGGGATTGGCTCCAGCAGACCCCCGTGACCCTGTGCTTGGATTCAGCGGGTTGGAAAATGGAGTGATGGATGGATAATTTCCGTTTGTTTGTTTGTTTATTATCAGTATTTTGAGACTTTAGAATTTTAGTACTTTCATAATCTCTAACCTGCTCTGCTTTATGACATTCTACTTTGTCTTCTACTCTTTGTCTTTTATTTCCGCCCACGCTTGGACCGGTTAGGGTTTCAGTTCTACTTGGTCCGGGCTGTTTATAACTTTCCTTATTTTCCAAATTTGCACTTAGAGTATTATTATTCGTTCTTGAATTCTTTTCTCTCCAACGCTTTTGGGCCTCTTTTCGACACGCTTCCCTTTCTTCTTCACTTAGTCGTTGACGTTTCATCTAGAACGTATAAAAGTATTGTCCAGAAAATAACTACATCGAAGTAAACGAATAGATTGTATGTCTTGTGTCAGAGGGGGATATTTTTTTGTACACTGGGGGTGAGAAGTTAAAAGGCTGTCTGCAGGATGTAGGTATTTGCTGTATTGCAAATGAGTCACCACATTGAAGTTTATGACTGGTTGAGATTACAAACAATACCAAGTTGTGATAACAGAACTGCTCCTTCCTTGGAGGATGTCTGTATTTACCTGACTTGGAAATATTGGTTTCTAATCAGCAGATCTGTACTCATTAATGGTCGGTAACAATACATTTTTGTTAACTTGTGTTTTCATT
The DNA here is from genome assembly GCF_900747795.2 of Erpetoichthys calabaricus. Lineage (NCBI taxonomy): Eukaryota > Metazoa > Chordata > Cladistia > Polypteriformes > Polypteridae > Erpetoichthys > Erpetoichthys calabaricus. Next base: position 23,038,721 of record NC_041407.2, read on the forward strand.
AATTGTTAAACCCAGGAAATTTGGATGTGCCATTGTTTAATCCGATTGTCCAGAACTGATAATGGCAGGGACTGAAGGAGATTTAAACTTCTGGGCAGGAGAAGGCAAAAAGATGGGACGGTCCACTGAGAACATTGCCAAGACACTCAGACGGAGTACAGGGGCTCGTAGGCAGACGAAGGGTACCTGGCTGGCACGGCGTGAGGCACAAGGATGGCAACACTTACTTCCAGGGAGGAAGAGACAGCTCCACAAGGAGACGCCAGTTGTGGGTCCAGCGAGAGAGGGAAGCCGCATGAAAGGACCAAGCAAAGCTGGCAGACGAGAAATGAGGCGTACCTAGGTCACAGCAACACAAGGAGCCCAGAGTGGAAAAAAAGGAACGACAAAGAGACGCTGACAGGCATTCAACAATTTGACACAACTTTTGGTGGGAAACGAGTGTCCGGTGAACAGAGTGCATCCGTGGACAGTTGAATGAATAAGTGTTGGGGTAACACAGTGCGCAAACTGGACTCTGCACCACTAAAGGTTGTATCCTCTAAACCTTGTTTTTTATGGACTTTTAGAGTGTGGACTGCGTGCTTTCCTTTCTAAAAAAGGAATTTTGTTTCTGATATTGTTAAATTTTGTTTATGTTCATTTATCTTTTTAATATACTTACTAGACATTAAGCCCATTACAATAACGGGTGCTAGAATAGTAGTGCATAAACATTAGTAGGAACAGTCTATATTAAATGGCAAGAGACCGTCTATTTTCTGTTACAGTAATACCGGCTTGTATGTGGCTGTAATATGCGTCACTGTATTGTGTGCCTTTAATTTTCTCTCACAGTAATACGTCTCACCAGCAAGTATTTTAATCTGTGCTGGCGTGCAGCTGGTTATTGTATGTATTGCTTCTCCCCAGCAACGGATTTTATGTGTGCGAAAATAAATCTACTTTTAAAAGTCATCCTATTGTAATATCATGAAAATTCGTATATATAGGAAAACCCCTTCAACGACTGACACTTTGCACTTTACCAGGCCAAGTTTGTTAATCGCAAATCTGACATCCTCAGAGTGAACACTTGCACAACAACACACACTAATCCCACCTCTTTGGGGAAGCTGGTCTCCGCGTCTCAGTACCCGATTGGATTTTTCGTGCCTTATGTTTTAGGTCTTACCTCATTTACCGAAATCCGATTGGATCGGCCGCACGATATTTTATAGGTCCCGCCCTCTCTGTCTTGTGTGACGCGTCAAGCGGCCTTTGAAGCATCGCACCGTGCCCCGCGCATGCGCACTTCACCAGAAGACACACACACACAGACACATGGACGCACACAGGGATTTTATTAAAGAGGATTATTGTCTGGTGTAATAGAAGTTACTGTTGCTTTTCCTGAAATTACTGTGGTGTCTTTCATTTGTGTGTTTACTCACCGCCCCATTTAAAGAAACCTGTGTGCTATTATTGGTAAATTTCAGGAGTTCCCAGTCTCTTAAAAAAAGTGGGTGGCGTAGTCGGATATTTTAATGGTGTCTAAGTTAGATTACCTGTAAGTGTGACCAGAAACCTGTTACACTTGTATTAAAATGAGGAAAACATAAAAATTTATAAGAGCTGAGAGCACAGGAACTGTGTCTGACAATAGCATTCACACGAATGAGAGGTGAGTGGACCATGGGCCTGGTTAAACCTCTTGGCACAAAGTCGCATCTCGCGGGACTTGAAATTATCTCCCTGAAAAAATTTCATCTCATCCCAGGATTTTTTTATATAATAAATATTTGTTGTACACACATTCCATTTGCCACCATTACTATAATAGTACATTTAGCACAAAAGTGTACCGCTAACTCAGGGGTGGGGGTGTGGAAAGTGGGTGGAGTCAGAAGAGATGCAGCTGAAAGGGGCGTCACCTTACAGTCCTCAGAATGTCTCAGGTCGCTGAATCTGCCCAAGGCCTAGAACTGTCCTGACTGCAGCTGGACTCTATTGATGTTAATGACAATTTTATTCTCTTCTGTGTCAACTGGCTGCTGGAAAGGGCCAGTGTGATAGAAGCAGCAATGGGAGAAGACTGTTCAGGGGCTACGGTAACATCATTAGAGCGCCTTCAAGAGCAGCAGCCTATGGTTATGTAGATCAACAATATGGTTTGCAAGTACCTGCAGATGGGGATGGCCATACCAGCAATTGCTAAACGTTTTGACGTTTTGGTCAGGGCTATCAGAAGAACAATTCAACAATATGATATAAGGCCAGCATAACACCTGTTATGGTGTATAAAATCTACATCTTATTCTATATTATATTTTGCTCAATCCCAACAAGATGAATTCAGATGTAGGAGGCATTATAATAAAAAAAGGCATATCCTCTTCCCTTATACCTGACTTTTGTTCATAGCTTAGTGCTAATTTATTTTACAGCCTGGGAAAGAAAGCCTGAATTGATACCTCAGGCTATTGATTACTTTATGAATGGACATCTGGGACATCAACTGGGTTTACGACCTGGGAAATGAAGGCTGAGGCAATATCAAAGAACTTTGTAGCGCTGCCACATAAAGATAATGTTTTCTGCTGTCGATCGGTTGTTGGGGGGGGGGATAGTCTTCCGACAGAGATTGACAGCGGTACCCCAGAGGTGGAACTTCCGGTTGGTTCGGGGATTCATTTGCATAAAGCGCGCCGTCTTACAGGGAAGAGGAGAGAGGAGAAGGAAAAAGAAGAGCATCGGATAACAGAAAAGGCAGATCAGCTTCTGCTCTGGCCATGGGAAAAGCCTAGGAGCTCCTATCAGTCCTGTCAGAAGGTGGATGGTCTTCTCTTTAGTACCTGGGAATCGATCGTTCCGCTATTACATACGGACTCAGGTGAGCTATCAAAACGGACTTACTATACTTTAATCATGGCGCAAGTCTGACTGTATGTCTTTTATGACGAAGAGGAGATTGGTTATATAGTCCGCTATTTTCAGGACTCCTCATCAGCCGTTGCGGGAGTATTACAGTGGACTATCTGCGGATCTATTTATTATCTCTGGAATGGGAATTGGGGGAATGCAAACTGTTGATGTGTAGATTCATGTATATGTGTGTGGCGCTGCAAATTAAGGGTTACTTAGGTTCAGGCAGGGCGATCCATATGTAAGGGATTGTTTTTCAGTTTGTTGTTTATTTGATGGACTGCAAGGATAAATATGGACTATGGTGTGCAGTGACCTATAAATGCATTGATATTAAGGGATTGTTTTTATTAGAATAAAGGCTATACGGGAAATTTATTAAGGTGTGATATTGGCCTATCCTTTTATCATCTGCCTTTAGCTAGGTCAGAACAGTGGTAGCAATAATCTCAGGCTAGTGCTCGAGACGAATTGTTACAACTGTATTACCTGGGGAGCAAAATTCATCCATCATATTGACAGCCAGCCAATCAGGTGCTTGGAACATTCATGTGCTGTGAAACCATGGCATGAAACTTTATAATAAATATGCCTCATTCTGAAAGAAACGTCAGCAGAAGAAGAAGAGAAACAGTGATGACGGAAGAGCGACGTCAGAGAACAAAACAAAGACACCTAACCTAAACCTAACTTGTTTTCATCTTTCTATGCTTTGTCTTAATGTCTAGAGTGATTGAAGTAATAAGGTAGATTTCTAAGAGCACCTGGCATAGCTGGAGATTTTGCCATTAGCTCTGTACTGCAGGGTTTTAAGGCTGAGAGTGAGGGCGCCACTCAATAGTTAGGGACAGTATGAGAAGAAGGTATTCTTGGCTGATAAATGGCCTATAGTCAAGGATACTGAGTCTTTGTATGTTTTAATATTTTCTTGGAGACCAAAAGTAACATTTAGGTCTGAGGTCTATTTAAAACATCGTATTTGTTCGTGCCGATAATAAATAAGTCTCTTGATGTGCTGAGAGAGTGACAAGTTGTGTTATAACTAAAGCATTTGCGTGGTTTTTAAGTGCTAAAAGTTAGCCAACTGTGTGTGTGTCATTTGTAGGGCACTGTTGTGGTTAGGGTCTGAGTGTGTGTGAATCTATGTATGTGTGTGTTATTATTTAGGGTGCGGGAGTAGACCAATCCAATAACGAACTTGACAAAGAAAAGGGTAAATAGACGATAACACAACACCTTATTTAGACAACTTAACATAGGAGTAAACTTTTTCAGCGAGACCTAAAACACTTCTCATCGCTTCGGTTAATTACTCCAACTGACGAAAACTTTACCGGATGTTTAATGTTTAGAAGTGGAACGCCTCTTACCCCGCCTGTTGACGCCCCTTGTCCCACCTTTTAATGCTGACTGGTCATTTGATTACATTCAGTTTTGCCCTGATTGACGTGTGCTCTTGAATCGAAATGCAATTCACTGGGAGCGGAGTGCAATACGTTTGCTTTACTTTTTGTTATGTCACGTGACTTGTGGACAGGAGATAAATAAAATGCAAAGCAGTTGTGAACGGGTGGAAGGAACACCGGCTGAGTCCAGACAAGTATTGGGGTGCCAGCTGAGTTGTCCCTTTTAATACGTATGGCAGCTCTCAAACCAAACAGGCACACCGTTTTAGAAGAAAGACAATTTGGGATAGACACTGCATCGTTGATCGGGATCAGACTCGGTTTAGGGATACCCAGTGAGACAGAAAGGGTTTATTATTTGGTGATTTGTTTATTACGTCTTTTGTTTTTCTAAATTCATCCTTCCTTTAGGTGTTCAAAATAATAAAATGCAATCCACTCTCAAACAAAACAGGCACAGGAGGGTGCAAAAATGTAACAAATCACAAACAGCCTTCCTAACTTCTCAAAAAGGTTAGCCTCTTAAGAGTGGGTCTGACGTCCGCTATGAAGTCCAGACCATGAGACCACCAAATGAGACGCCATTCAGGGGCGTTGGGTTTTTATAGTCTTCTGACCAGAAGAGATGGGGTAAGTTGCCTTGAAGGGGCATCTTCACACTGCTGTGGGGAAGAAAAGAGGTGATCCCATTAGTGACAGCGCCACCTCTCACCCCAACAAGATGTGCTCATCTAAACCTGGAAGGTGGTCCTCTCACGCACATGCAGTGTATATTAGCAGATGTGCGCAAAGAATGCTGGGAGAAGGATTTTAGGACCTTTCATAGCCAGCTCAGACATTACCTCCAGTATTTCTCTTCTGCATCATCTCTCAAATCATCCATTGGCTCTCAGGGCATACTGAAGTCAGCACCTTTCATCGCCCAGCTTTGACACTCCATGAGATTCTGACCCCAGAGAAATCCCTCATTAACTTGAGAACTCAGCATGGAGCAATGCTAATGCACCCGTAACTCACCACACCAACCCTGGCATTGGCAAGAAAGGCTCTCAGAGCAATGCTGAGATGAAGACCTTCACAATAGCATACATCCAGAGCAACTACCCTCTAGATAAATGGACACATGTCTATAATGATGGCTCGGCTGAACAAGCAGTGAAGAATGGGAGTGGCAGAATCTTCATCAGGTGTCCAGGAGGCAGAGAAGAACGGCTCTCCTCCTCCTCTACCGGCCAAAGCAGTGGCTATTCAGAATGGCGTGGGCCAAGCAGACAACAGTCCTGACACATCTGTCCTGTAGGCCCTGCTAGAAACAAAGAGCTGAATGGCCTGTACACCACTCTTACTTCCCTAGGCACACAATCATTTTGCAGTGGTCCACTGCGATGTACTTGACAATGAAATGGATAACAAATTCTCAAAGGAAGGATCAATAAAAGAACAGGAAGACAGGTCTACCACTTACCAGGAAGGTAGGACAATCATTAAGGCCAATCACCACACCAAGTGGTTGTGTCAGCACTATAATAGGAATGAGCCACACCACCTAGGTGCCTATCTTCAAAATCTGCCTAAACCATCACATCTACATCAAGTTCCAGCCTGACCAGTCACACCAGTCCCCATACAAAATACAGGACTTCTCAGGAGAATGGATAGACATCCTGACCAGGACAAAAAGATTCCTTACCCGGGTGGGAAGCCCCAGGCAGATGCACAGGTGTCCCGACTGGACATATTTCTAGGACATTCCCTGGCCAGAAAGAAAGGGAAGGACAGTAAAGAACTATCTCTGGGGTATGGCAGCAGCCCTCGATACCAGCGGCCATTTGGGGACCAGCAGGGAATGCTGGGAATCGTAGTGCGGCAGCCCAGCTGTAGCTGCATTTACCCAAAATTACCGAAGTTCTACAGCTTTAGTGTGCTTCGTGGGATTCTAGCAATAGCCTGACATGTTGAAATGATTCCACAGACAAAATATTTTTTGTTTTTAAAAGCTTTAGATAAAAATTCAAGGTAAAACAGTTCACACAAAAATAGAGAAAAAATTCATATTGCAAAGTAAAGAAAAGTTTAAGGCTTATATGTCTGACTAACTCAATTAACAAACTGTTAATACAAATATAGCCAGGAAGCTTATCCTGCCTACTACTCTAAAATTTAAATCAATCTATCTATCTATCTATCTATCTATCTATCTATCTATCTATCTATCTATCTATCTATCTATCTATCTATCTATCTATCTATCTATTGTGACGGGTGGCCGGGTCCCATGCCCAGCCAGGACGCCCCTGCTGCATATGTTCCGGGGGAGCAACCATGGGCAGCTCAATACCTCCCCCGGGACACTTGGTGGCAGCCTCCCTGGCCAACGGTGATTCCCCAACCTCCTGCAGGGCTCCATGGGAGATGAAGTCCTCCACAGCCTGGTTGGGAGCTGAGGTGGCCGCTAGGGGGTGCTGCCTGGATTCCACAGCCCGGCTGGACATATCTTCAGTCCCACCCGGAAGTGCAAATGGGACTAGGTGGTCAAGCAACTGGAACACTTCTGGGTGGGCTATAAAAAGGGCCAGCCACCACCACTCAGTGGCCAGAGTCAGGAAGAGAGGATGAAGCTTCAAGGGAGGAGTGGTGGTGCCAGAAGGGCATGTTTTGGTTGTGGTCAGTGCTTATTTGGGACTGTGTATTGCCTGTGGGGTTCACGGGGAAGACGTGCCCCACAGGTGAAGAAAATAAATCTTTATTTTGATTTTTTATACGTGCCTCCGTGTGAGTCTGTGCTGGGACGGGCACAAGAAGGTGCTATTGTTACACTATCTATCTATCTATCTATCTATCTATCTATCTATCTATCTATCTATCTATCTATCTATCTATCTATCATTTATGCCACATACTGTGCACAACTGCCTAAACCATCACATCTGCATTAACTTCCATATTGACCAGTCACACCAGTTCCATTACAAAATGAGAACCCAGACAGCAGAGCATCTACTGCAAGACTGTCTGCTGTGCGAGTCCATGAGATACCAGACGTGGATGGAGGAGACATCAGTAATATGGAAGATGTACCTGTATTGCAGCCTAGAGGATCTACAATGTACAACAACATTCCTCCAGGATGCAGGCATATCCATTTGAGTGAACAAGAAGAAGAAGAAGATGATGAAGCATTCCAGCTCAGGCTCCCAGAGTGGGGCAGAATTAGGCACTGTCTTGTTTTAGATAAGATTAACCCCTAGAATGCATATGACTTAGTCACCTGACACCCCAACCCAGACAATCGCTCAAAATGTATGTCTGAAGCAAACTCCCTTCCACATCCCACTCAAAAATTTCCACCCACATGTGCCCTCTTGTCCCATCTTAGATTCCTCTTACAGCCCCAAACACCCCCCCCCCCCCCACCCCACCCCCCAATCTTGTACTTCTCACACTGATGGCCTGTGTGTGTTGGTAAATGAGACCCTTTCACCTCACAGATAACGCCCTGACAGCTAGTCAGCCCCCATCACATCCCACTTCAGTCGCTGGCTCATAGCGTGTCCCTGAATCAGACTGAGTCGGGCCCCTGCTATCTCAGCTCTGTCAGCTGATTGTTTTAAATGCCACCAGATAAAGTGTTTTCAAAGAGACTCTTCTATTCATGTCAAACTGACTTGTCTTCTGAAGCTCCTGTTTTTTTTATAATTCAATACAGGAGCATGAAAAGAACAGCCAAAGAATATTCCTCATTTAACAGCTGTTCAAAGCACACCAGGCGATAGAAAGGATTGTTGTGTGCTGTGGAACACCACAAGGTGGCACCCTAAGAACAACTTTGACGAAAAAAGGAAAAAGTCAGAAAGCTGACAGTTATGATCCCTCGTGAAGTCTTTGCATGGAAGTGTGCGAGAGGCAGTCAGATGTTCGACTGCTGGGAAGAAATAAAGCAATGTGAAGACACATGTACTGGTAGTAGACTGTGACGATAAGGCAAATGGAAGGCTGCAGGTCTAAATTGTACACAATATGGGTGGATATGTTTCAAGTCAAGTGACTTTATTGTCATACCAGCTATACCATCTATTGCGGCGTACGAAAAAAATATCTGCATGACAGTGGTGCAAACACAGGGCAAGACAGGAAAAGAACTACACTATAATAGGTACATGAATAGACAGTAATAATTTGAAATAGATAGTAATAAATAATTAATAACAGTAAAAATAAAAATAAAAAACAACAGTAGTGACAAGTTTAGCAAATTGGAATGCATATAAATTCACTACTAGGGGCAGCAGACCTTACGGTCAGAGACTCCGCATTGTGCAAACCAGACGGTGAGATACAGCAGCTGGTTAGAACGCTCTCGATGGTGCCCCTCTAGAATGTGCTGAGAATGGGGGGAGCGACTCTTGTCTTCTGCGGCCCCCATCCACCAGCAAAAGCACCCACAACGGGCACTTGGACAACATGGAGACAGAGGAGAAACATCTATCTATCTATCTATCTATCTATCTATCTATCTATCTATCTATCTATCTATCTATCTATCTATCTATCTATTATATATTGCCTTTCATATCTATCTATCTATCTATCTATCTATCTATCTATTATATAGTGCCTTTCATATCTATCTATCTATCTATCTATTATATTGTGCCTTTCATATCTATCTATCTATCTATCTATCTATCTATCTATCTATCTATCTATCTATTATATAGTGCCTTTCATATCTATCTATCTATCTATCTATCTATCTATTATATAGCGCCTTTCACATCTATCTATCTATCTATCTATCTATCTATTATATATTGCCTTTCATATCTATCTATCTATCTATCTATCTATCTATTATATAGTGCCTTTCATATCTATCTATCTATCTATCTATCTATCTATCTATCTATCTATCCATCTATCTATCTATTATATTGTGCCTTTCATATCTATCTATCTATCTATTATATTGTGCCTTTCATATCTATCTATCTATCTATCTATCTATCTATCTATCTATCTATCTATCTATCTATCTATCTATCTATCTATTATATAGTGCCTTTCATATCTATCTATCTATCTATCTATCCATCTATCTATCTATTATATTGTGCCTTTCATATCTATCTATCTATCTATCTATCTATCTATCTATCTATCTATCTATCTATTATATAGTGCCTTTCATATCTATCTATCTATCTATCTATTATATTGTGCCTTTCATATCTATCTATCTATCTATCTATCTATCTATCTATCTATCTATCTATCTATCTATTATATAGTGCCTTTCATATCTATCTATCTATCTATCTATCTATCTATCTATCTATCTATCTATCTATCTATCTATCTATTATATAGCGCCTTTCACATCTATCTATCTATCTATCTATCTATCTATCTATCTATATTTTATATAGTGCCTTTCATATCTATCTATCTATCTATCTATCTATCTATCTATCTATTATATAGTGCCTTTCATATCTATCTATCTATCTATCTATCTATCTATCTATCTATCTATCTATCTATCTATCTATCTATCTATCTATCTATCTATTCTGACTAGAGTTCAGATACAATGAAGAACTGACTTTAGACTTCACCATGTTGCTTTTCTTGGTTTTCAGTTTGGGTTATGTCAAGAAGAGCATTTCTGTTTACTTTCTGAGATGAGCTAATGTTGGATCAGCCCAGCCAAGGAAACGTTAAAACTGTGGCTATCGCATTGCTGCCAAAACAAGTAGAAATATGCCAGGAGAAATTTAGGAAAGCAGGCAGATGTGCCAAGGGAAGCGGCACGGTGCCGAAGCAGCAGTGTGAGTGAAAATGTCTCCTGTGTCTTCATTTGCCAGTTAACAGTTAGTAATATCAAATGTCAAATCTCCAACACCAGAAAACACACTGAAGCCTTAAACAGAAAAATATGAACTTTCTTTTTCAGCTCCTGCTATTAGGCCCTTCTCACCCTGACTACTATGCTTATGCTATCATTTTTAATGAATATGTTTTTAAGTCCACTGCTCTATGTGCATCTGAGATGGTGTGATGAGGTGTGAAGCTTGAAAGTACTTCTTTAAGAGAAGGACCGGGGAGTCATAGTGGACTTGTCATTCCCTACGTCCAGACAGTGTACAGAAATCACTGTAGAAGTTAAGTAACATGATGTGTGGAGTCCACGTCTGAGGAGGTTGTGCTTATGCTTTCTAACGCAGTATTAAAGCCTCACCTGGAGTCAGTGGTGGGCCGTCAGGGCCTGCAAGGCCTTCTCTGCTGGCCTAAAAAAATATCTGAATCACAAACTGATTTTAATTATATTTTGTCCATGAATACTTATTAAATAATTCCAAATAGTCTGTCCGCTTCCTTTCATAGCTTTTCCGATGGTTGTGCTGCGCCTGCTTCCAGACATGTATTTTCGTATTAAAGCATTTAACCAATCACATTTCAGCCATCATTTGTTGCCAGGCAGGGTCAAAGTCAAAAGAAGTCTGCCCGGAGGCCTTCACAATCCGTTCTGCAGGCCCTCTAACACAAAATAAATGTCGATTAAACGGTTGCTTCAACCAATCAGATTTTGAGTTGGTTTTACTAGGACTCTCTAGCAGGCGTACGGCAACGTCACCGTATTCAGACCCGTTGATTGGACAGGATGGTGTAATAGAAAACTCTGAATGAGAGAATCATGGGGCAGCTGTACACATTGGTATGTTTGGCGGTGACCATTCCCGTGTCCACTGCTTCTGTCGAGCGGACATTTTCAGCCCGAAAGCGAATTAAAACTTATGCCAGAAATACGACAGGGCAGGTTCGACTTTCAGCATTAGCTTCGATGGCGATAGAAAGGGACTTCGTGATGGAACTGAAGCACACGGATAATCTGTACGACAGAGTAATTGAACTGTTTTTGAGGAAAGAGAGGAGGATGGATTTTGTTTACAAATAATCCGAATTTTTGGTGAGTAAAATGTTGCAATTTTCCTAAATAATATTGCAAGTTTATGAGTTATTATTGATGTTTTTTATGTGTGTCGCGGGCTGTAGCTGCAGTAGAAAGGAACTTGTTCACCCCTGGTTTGTCTATTCAATAAAGGCATTTATTGTGGCTACAGGAGTTATCTATCTGCGATGCAACAGCTCTTTATACTGTATTTCTGCATATTAAGATGGTTTTTATAACCATAAATTAGTTTTTGAGGGGCGGGTTGATTCAGACGGAGCACTACTGAAGGCCTAGGTGTGAAATGCACGGTCCGCCACTACCTGGGGTGCTGTTTGAAGTTTTGAAGTTTTAGTCTCCAGATTGCAAAAATGATGCAGCAGCACTAGAGACAGCTAAGAGGAGAACAACTAGGCTGATTCCAGAGCTTAGAGATAGAAGCTGTGAGAAAAGATTAAAAGAGTTAAACCTTTTCAGTTTATGTTAACAGAAGTTAAGAGGTGGCACGAATGACGTTTTTAAAATGATGAAAGGATTTAGCAAAGTAGACCCCAGCTGTTTCATTAAAATGAGCAAGAACAGAGAGGGCACAGGTGGAAACTTGTTAAGGGTATATTTCACACAATTGTTAGAAGGTTTTTCTTCATGCAGAGAACCACAGACACCAAGTAGTGTGGTAGAAAGTAGAACATGAGGCACTTTCAAAACTCAACTTGATGCTCTTTTGGAGAACTTGGGTGGACTGGACTGGGGAGTTTTGTTGGCCTGCTTTCAGATTTTTCTAATGTTCTAAAGCAGGGGTGTCCAACTCCAGTCCTGGAGGGCCGCAGTGATTGCAGGTTTTCATTCTAACCATCTTCTTCGTTAATTAGCCATTTTTGCTGCTTATTAACTTGTTTTGCCTTAGTTTAAATTGATGTGACTCAGAACCCTTAGTTCAGTGGTCTCAGACTCTGCAGTGGCTACAGGTTTTCATTCTAACCCTTTTATTAATTGGTGACCAGTTTTTACTGCTAATTAACTCCTTTTCCTTTCATTTTAATGGGCTTGTTTTTTAAGATTTGTTCCTCTGAATTTATTCATCCTTTCCTCTGAATTGCTTCATTTCTTTCCTTAAATGGCCCCCAAAAAGAAATGAAATGTGAAGTGAGGGAACCAATAGAAGATCAACTAAGTCAGGGCCTCAAACTCCAACCAATTTCACTCCAAGCAGTTTCATAATTAGGTGCCGATTCTTGTTGTTAATTAAACTTGTTCTATGATTCTATGGCTTGTTGCTGCTCTCATTGTGCAATAACAGACATTTCCGAAATTATTGATTTCCTCTTTTCTAAGAGCACTGATGAAATGTTTTGAGGACCTGAGCAGATCAGCATTCTTGAGACCTTCACCTTTCTTTATTTTCAGATATTGTATGATGGTCACAGTTTGCTGGTCCTGTTTTGGCTCATTTTGTATCTCATTATTGTTTGGCTACTAATTAAGGAAAAAGTAACAATTAAGGGGTCTGATTCTTCAAGAACAAGTCAATTAAAGTGAAGGCAAAAGAATTTAATTAGAAGCAAAAACAGGTCACTTATTAAGAAAAAGGGTTAGAATGAATGTGACCCGACAAATGCGCGATGGACAAATGTGCGCCGACAAATGCGCGCCCGACAAATGCACGACGACAAAACCGCGAACTGATTTTCGACAAATGCACGCAAAAAAAAATCGCGCCGACAAAATCGCGAAAATAAAAATCTCTGTATCAACAAGCTGTGGAAAGCCTACTGACTGTGCTGACCCACTAATATGTAGCCAGGTATCATGTAATATATAGCAAAATGTTTTATTTCTCATATCTCATAATATTGACATCTAAATTAAGTTTTACAAACCATATTTAAGTAGAACTTTTTATGCTTTTACACTACTAATTATCGCATATTTGTCAGGCGCGCATTTGTCGGCGCGCATTTATCGGCGCGATTTTGTCGGCGCGCATTTGTCTATTGCGCATTTGTCTATTGTGCATTTGTCGGAGAACCTAGAATGAAAACCTGAAGCCACTGCGGCCCTCCAGGACCGGCGTTTGAGACCCCTGCCTTAGTTGTTTCTTTTTCCTTAATGAGCAACCAAACAATAATGAGACACAAAACCAAGAAAGGTGAAGGTCTCGGTCATGTTGGTATGCTCAGGTCAACAACAACAACAACAACAACATTTATTTATATAGCACATTTTCATACAAAAAGTAGCTCAAAGTGCTTTACATAATGAAGAAAAGAAGAATAAAAGACAAATAAGAAATTAAAATAAGACAACATTAGTTAACATAGAAAGGAGTAAGGTCCGATGGCCAGGGTGGACAGAAAAAACAAAAAAAAACTCCAGAAGGCTGGAGAAAAAAATAAAATCTGTAGGGGTTCCAGGCCACGAGACCGCCCAGTCCCCTTTGGGCATTCTACCTAACATAAATGAAATAGTCCTCTTTGTAGTTAGGGTTCTCACGGAGTCACTTGATGCTGATGGTTATACAGACTTCTGGCTTTTAATCCATCCATCATTGTTGGAACATCATGGTGCTTTGGGTAGATGGTGGTGGCACAAGCCACCACCAATAGGACACCGGAAAAGAAAACAGAAGAGAGAGTAGGGGTTAGTACAAATTTTGAATGAATAGTTATTATAATGAATTGGATATACAGAGTGTCAGGATTAAATTACAGTGAAGTTATGAGAAGGCCATGTTAAAGTAATGTGTTTTCAGTAGTTTTTTAAAGTGCTCCACTGTATTAGCCTGGCGAATTCCTACTGGCAGGCTATTCCAGATTTTAGGTGCATAACAGCAGAAGGCCGCCTCACCACTTCTTTTAAGTTTTGCTCTTGGAATTCTAAGGAGACACTGAGTTGAGGATCTGAGGTTGCGATTTGGAATATAAGGTGTCAGACATTCCGATATATAAGACGGGGCGAGATTATTTAAAGCTTTATAAACCATAAGCAGAATTTTAAAGTCAATTCTGAATGACACAGGTAACCAGTGTAGTGACATCAAAACTGGAGAAATGTGTTCGGATTTTCTTTTCCTGGTAAGGATTCTAGCAGCTGCATTCTGCACTAACTGCAAACGATTGATGTCTTTTTTGGGTAGTCCTGAGAGGAGTGCATTACAGTAATCTAGCCGACTAAAGACAAACGCATGAACTAATTTCTCTGCATCTTTCGATGATATAAGAGGTCTAACTTTTGCTATGTTCCTTAGGTGAAAAAATGCTGTCCTAGTGATTTTATTAATATGCGATTTAAAATTCAGATTACAATCAACGGTTACCCCTAAGCTTTTTACCTCCGATTTGACTTTTAATCCTAATGCATCCAGTTTATTTCTAATAGCCTCATTGTATCCATTATTGCCAATCACTAAGATTTCGGTTTTTTCTTTATTTAATTTGAGAAAGTTACTATTCATCCATTCTGAGATACAGGTTAGACATTGTGTTAGCGAATCAAGAGATTTGGGGTCATCAGGTGCTATTGATAAATACAGCTGTGTGTCATCAGCATAGCTGTGGTAGCTCACGTTATGTCCCGAGATAATCTGACCTAATGGAAGCATGTAGATTGAGAAGAGCAGCGGACCCAGGATAGAGCCTTGTGGAACACCATATAGAATATCATGTGTCTTTGAGTTATAATTACCACAACTAACAAAGAATTTTCTCCCTGCCAGGTAGGATTCAAACCAGTTTAAGACACTGCCAGAGAGGCCCACCCATTGACTAAGGCGATTCTTAAGAATATTATGATCAATAGTGTCAAATGCGGCACTCAAATCTAAGAGGATGAGAACAGATAAATGGCCTCTGTCTGCATTTACCCGCAAGTCATTTACTACTTTAACGAGTGCAGTTTCTGTGCTGTGATTTGTTCTAAAACCTGACTGAAATTTATCAAGAATAGCATGTTTATTGAGGTGCTCATTTAACTGCATAATGACTGCCTTCTCTAGAATTTTACTTAAGAAAGGCAGGTTAGAGATGGGTCTATAATTTTCAAGAGAAGAGGGGTCGAGATTATTTTTCTTAAGTAGGGGTTTAACTACCGCAGTCTTAAGACAGTCTGGGAAGACCCCTGTATCTAATGACGAATTTACTATGTCAAGAACATTATCAATAAGCAAAAAATATAGGTCACCAAAATATCTTGACGGTGGTCTAAAAAAAACAGAAAATCAACAGTCTGCTGTGGCCGAATGAGAGCAGCAACAAGTCATGATATTCAATAACCGATTTAATTAACAGCAAGAATCGGCTTCTCATTAAGAAACTCATTGGAGTGAAATTGGTTGGAGTTTGAAGCCCTAATTCAGCTGATCATCTGTTGGCGCATTTCACATCTCATTTCTGTTTGGCTGCCATTTAATGAAGAAACAAATCAATTCAGAGCACTGAATCCTTAAAAACAGGGCTATTAAAATGAAGGGAAAAGGAGTTAATTAGAAGTGAAAACTGGTCACTGATTAGGAAAAGGGTGAGAATGATAACCTGCAGCTACTGCAGCCCACCAGGATTGGAGTTGTGCACCCCTATTCTAAAGGATGTACCAGGTAGCCCCACAGGATAAAGACTGAAGGACAAACACAGGACAAATCCTAAGGATTATTCTGTTTAGGTGGCCAGGGTCAAGTCGGGGAATTCCTAAGAGGTACCTTGAGACTCACTTCAGACTTATCACCAGGATCAGAGGAATGAGTGTGAAGTGGTCTTATGATTCATTATTTATATGGTGTCACTTGTGCGATTAGGAGGCAGCTAAAGGGCCTAAATAATGGTAGTTCCACACCAAACCAGGGGGTGGCGAGGCGCACTAACTTTCTTTCTCAATCCTCTGCAGACCATCCATGGGAAATCCCGCACGATTCTGGCGCCATTGACGATGCCACTTCCAATCCTGCCGCACAAGACAACGTTCAACTCCAGTCCCGATGGCGTCACTTCCGGTTCCGGTGCCATTGATGGCGTCACTTCAGGTCCAGATGACATCACTTCTGGTTCCGGTCCCAATGATGTCACTTCCTGTCTCGGCCTTTAAAGCCGCCATCTTTACAGACTTAAATCAGTTCTGTTTTGGACTTGAACCTGAACACAACTCTTATATCAAACCCATTTTGCAGCCTGGGTACAAAATATGGGTGGCTGCCCCAAACCTTTTTGATGTCTTCTGTCTATTCTTGTGACAATGGCCATGTCCTTTTGACTGATTTACTAACATCTATTACAAGTATGACTAAGCCAAAAATCTAGGGTGGTCAAACACCCAGATGCACAGCACTTGATCTTAAACCAGTCTTTTCAGTTAATAAGAATAATAATAATACATTTTATTTATTTCTAGGTGCCTTTCTAAACACTCAAGGACACCGAACAATAGATAAAACACAGATTATTAACAAAACTAAAATACAAAAATTAAAATCAGACAGAGCAATTGTAATCAAAGAGAAAAAGCAGTCTTAAACAAATGAGTTTTAAGTTTAGATTTGAAAAGTGAAAATGATTCAATATTTCTAAGCTCAGATGGTAGTGAGTTCCAGAGCTGGGGAGCAGAGCAACTGAATGGTGGTAAGACGGACGAAGGGGACAGTCAAGTGAATAGAGGAAGAGGATCTAAGGATACGGGAGGGAATGGCAACATGGAGGAGGTCAGACAGATATGGAGGGGCGAGGTTGTGGAGAGCCTTAAACGTTAACAGAAGAATTTTGAATTGAATTCGGAACTGAACTGGAAGCCCATGAAGCTGCTGCAAGACGGGAGTGGTATGGTGAGTAGAGGGGGTTCTAGTAATGATGCAGGCAGCTGAATTCTGGACCAGTTGAAGCTTAGAAAGAGATTTGAGAGAAAGACTAAAGAAAAGGGAATTGCAATAATCCAGACGAGAAGTGACAAGGCCATGAACAAGGAGAACAGTGGTGTGGGTCGAATACGATTAATGTTACGCAAGTGGAAATATGCAGACCGGGAGATGTTATTGATGTGGGACTGAAAGGATAAAGTACTGTCATGGATGACACCCGTGGGGAAGGGGAGACAGAGGAATTATCAATAACAAATGAAAAATGATCAGTTTTGGATAATGTTGATTTTGTTCCAATGAGGAGAACCTCAGTTTTGTCACTATTTAATTCAAGACAATTTGAAGAAAACCAGGAATTGATTTCTGCTATGCAATCAATAAGTGAGGAGGGTGGAAAGGGAGCAGTAGGTTTGCTAGTGAGATAGAGCTGGGGGTCATCATAACAGTGGAAGCTAATGTTATATTTATGAAAGATATGGTAAATAATGAAGAGGAGGGACCCCAGGACAGAGCCCACCTGAAGTAACAGCGGTGGGTTGGGATATGAAAGTTTTAAGCTGAACAAACTGAGTGCGGCCTGAGAGGTAGGATCTGAACCAATCTAGTGGAGTGTGGGTAATCCTAAACGAAGATAATCTATCGAGAAGAGTAGTGTGACAAATAGTGTCAAAGGCTGCACTCAGATCAAGGAGGATGAGAATAGGAATTAAAGCAGAATCAGCTGCCATAAGGAGGTCATTAGTAATTTTTATAAGTGCCGTTTCTGTACTGTGGAGGGGACAAAAACCAGACTGGAACTGTTCATACAGATTATTTTGAGATAAATGAGAATGAAGGTGAATAGCCACTATTTTTTCAAGAATTTTGGAAATGAAGGGTAGATTAGAAATAGGATGAAATGACTGAGATTAGTCGGATCAGCACCAGGTTTTTTCAGTATTGGGGTTATTGCAGCAGTTTTAAAAGATGAAGGAACAGTACCAGTAGTGAGAGAAGAGTGGATTATAGCAGAGATAAGAGGGACCAGAGAGGGGAGGCAGGCTTTGACCAGAACTGTAGGGAGGGGGTCCAGCTGACAAGTGGATGGCTTAGACTTACAGACAAGATCTGAGATTTCTGAGAAAGTAGGAAGCTGAAAAGAGGAAAATGAGTGAGTTGGTGGATGAAATTCAAATGAAGTACTGGAGGAATCCGTACCGAGAGACTGATGAATCTTCTCGATTTTTTCTTTAAAAAGGACATAAGGGAACTGAAAAAATCAGTTGTGTAAAGGTGAGAAGGTAAAGAATCCGGGGGTTGTGTGATATTATTAAGCAATGAAAACAATGACTTGGTGTTGCCTTCATTGGAAGAAATAATGTGAGTATGATAGTTAGATTTAGTTTGTGCAATACATAGCTTGTAATACAGTATATGGTTTTTTGTACATCTCTTTGTGAACAAAGAGTCCAGCCTCTCTCCTAATGGGGGTTTGACTAAAGGAAGAGACCACTCGAGTGTTAATGGATTCCCACAAACTATGCAGAAATGTTGGTGCCAGTGGATGAAAGGGTCACCTCAAGTTGACTTCAAGTCGCAAACAAGGAAACTTTGTTTTTTGTTGATGTGGTTGTCTAAAAGATTCACTTCAGTCTCTTTGAAATGCTACACATGGTGCTGCAAAGTAGTACCAGCTAATAGCGAAGTGCTCCTAGAAGGGGGATACATCACTCATGTAGGGTAATGGAAATACCAAAAGGGTAATTAAAGGGGGGATTGCATCTGAGTAGTGAATTATTTATGAGTTGTTGTAGTAGTTGTGGTTTGGGGATCCAAGAAGTAGTTAGTGCCTGAGGTGACAGCAATCATTAGATCCTAGATCTAAGTGGTGTGGTAAATTATTATGTCAAAGGCTTCACATGCTAGCAAGGTTGACTTGGGATTTGTGCAGTGAGTTCAGGATGATGGCAGCTGAAGCTGTGAATGTGAAGGCCTAATCATGTTGTGACCACCATGGAGCACACCCGCTCCTCAACACTCGACACAACAGACACCAGGCTCAAGTCCAGCCCTACGCAAGGCTTTTATTTAGTGGGAAACGTTTCCCACCAACACCAAGCACAGTACAGAAGCAATATAAAGCACAGTATAATAAAATCACAACACTTTGTCACTTCTCTCCATCACAGCCTCTTCCACTCTTCCTCAGGCAAGCTTTGTTCTCTTCCTTCCGGAGTAGTGACGGGCAGTTCCTTTTATGTGATGTCCCAAAGGCTTGACCCAGGAGCATTTCCGGGTAAGGCTGGAGCCCCACAAAGTAGGGCACCCCAGTCCCCGCAGCAGCCCCCCAGTGGCACTCACGAAGCCCAACAGGACTGAACTGACAAACTCCAAGTCCCATGATGCTCTGTGTGAATCTGTGGTGCTGCTGCAACTGAGGGAGGCTTGTCAATCAGTGTCCTGTTCATGCCGTCCCCGTCCGACCCCAGCGTGCTTGCTGAATGAGGGTGTCCGGCTCAGGCCAGCTTCGTGGCCATCCCACACAGTGTTAATAATTTAGTGACAACATAAGGAATGGATTTATGATAGACTGAGGGGTTTCAGCCAAACATATTACAATGAAGGAGTGCTAGTTGGGATGTATTCTTATTAATCATCAATTGACGCTGCAAGCATAGTGTTGTGATGTGAAAAGACCACTTTGAGGAATTGCTGATGTCCATAGATGTGTTCTGCTCAGAGAAGGCAAGGTTATAAAGTATCAGGTGGGACTTTGTCCATTTCTTTGGTAGAGATCATTGCCATGATTGCAAAAACTGCATGATGGAAAAGAAACGCCAAGGGCACTGGCTGATATAGAGGCGTACTGTTTACTGTGTCTCTTTAGCAATGTAGGACAGTGAAGACTTCACCTCCCTTTCTTGTGTGCAGAAACCAGAATGGGTGTTCCAGTTGCCGAGAAATTACCATCCCTTGCACCCCAGAAAATAAAATGCTAAGATATTGGAACAGAAGCTTTTGACAAAGCATAAACCTCTGATTCAGGCAGAGTAATTTATCGTGAAAATATGTTCACAAAAGGCACTTCAGCCGCTATTGGTGGACAGGTTAATACTGGAAATTGCTCAAATATGAGCCTTGATTTACATGGACAGCCCACAACTCACATTCACTCATCAGTCATTCTCATCACTCTCATCAAATCCCTTGCAGTATATGATTCATGGCACTATATTTTCACATGTTAACAATGGAAGAGGCTGGCTACCTCAGCATACCTAACCTTGAAGTCGTACTCCTGTTAGGATGCCTGTATCCGTCAGTTCCCAAATTGTTGTCCCTGCACTCCAAACTACCTTAGCAAAGGCCAAGAGCCGTTTCCAGAGCTGCACTCCTGCCAGGATGTACGGTTGTGGCGCTCTAATCTCAGCTAGTTACAACAAAAGGATACCTGCAACATGGTGCTGTGCATTAGAGACTGTCTGAAAGCATGTCGCACAAAGGACGAGGACTAAACCTGCATCAGAACAGAAGTGGGCACTACACATGCCTCTCCTATTACATTTATGTTGACATTTTTAAATTTACATGTTTCCATTACACTTAATAATTTTTATTGTTGAAAAAACGATTTTGGCTCATTTTTCCTGGAGTAAACGTAACCCCAAAGAGGCTAACTTGTGAGCTGTGAGGCAGGAGAACTCTCTACTGCGCCATGATGTTATCACAGAGTGTCAGAGTAACAGAAAGTAACGTGTTCACTCTCATTTTGCCGTCATCACACACCCTGTTACATTAATTTTCTGTCTTTAAATAGATCCAGTGGAAAGAAAATTCCAATCAAGCCGAATATTGTGTTTTACGTGGCTGAGGTAGCCAGCCTCGGTGTGTTTTATGTAATCATACATCCATCCATCCATTTTCCAACCCACTGAATCCGAACACAGGGTCACGGGGGTCTGCTGGAGCCAATCCCAGCCAACACAGGGCACAAGGCAGGAACCAATCCCGGGCAGGGTGCCAACCCACCGCATGTAACCATACATGCGTTTGTATTTGTTTTAGCGTCTTTTCAGTCTTCACAAGATTTTATCATACTTTAACTCTTAAGAAAATTATTGCATATTATTAACTAGCAGTAACACATATGATGCATTAAACTATATATCTTTAATATGAACAAATAATATACCAAGTAGAAAAGCCATTCACTCATTATTTGCTGTTAAATGTTTAGATTTGTAAAACTGGTCGAAGTATACAAACAGCGAGTTAAACTGAGAGTTTACTAAAGCAAAAGCACAGCATCTTTAAAATAGGCAGAAAATAAACAGTTAAAAAATTACATTTCATAATTATATATTTGGTACGTAGTTGGCAAGCTTGAAATTTCCATGCTGGACTCCTCTTCTGCTCCACATTAGCACAGAACTGATTCATGTCCTGAATTAAAAAGAAAACGTGTTAGCCCTAAAGTGGAAAATTTCGATTACATCTCAGAATTATACTTTTTTTTTCTTGCCATTATTTGAAAACAAAATATTACAACAGAACGCAACTCAACCAAACACACAAGATTAACTGAGCAAATACAACAGTATGCTTCAAAATCAATACAAAACATTCAGCCACACTTAAAAAGAAAACAGAAAACCATACAAATATCTAAGACAGCTCTTGATCTATATAAATAATAATACCAAAATTTATATAGCGCCTTTCCCAGGCTCAAGATAACTTGGTAAGCTGTTTGTCTGTTTGTTCGTTCGCTAATCTCGTAAAAACGGCGGAGCCAATTTTCATTCAATTTTGCATGTGCCTTACCGTTAATCCGGCTTAAAATTTAGGGTATATGTTATAACGGTAGGGGGGAGTCACCTGCACCAATGTGGGGACCACAGTTCCCATCAGGCAGCAGGAGTGCGCTACTGCTAATGGAGGACATCATCATCAGCAAAGCACAATCTTAAAGACCACAGGCACAGGTACATGAGGAATTTCCTTCTCAACTAATCTGGATAACAATTTCATCATCTTACCACATTACAGCTTTTGTCTAAGAGTATATCTTGTTGCCTCATGGTGGGTTTTGTTTAGCCATGTTGAATTTTTAAAAGAAGGTTTTTCCCAATTTATTCATACCAGAAACATCGAGTACTTTGGCTAGTCTACGTGAAAGAAAAAGCAGAGTTAGTAAGTTAAGGACAGGCCCGCCATGCTTATTTTAGAGTTATATTCATGAGTTTTCTCCAAATTTGCCACAAATCCACAGAGATCCACTTAAAGAGAATTAGATTTTTTCCAGTTTGAGATTGTATAGTTGTAAAATGTGGAGTGGGATTCTTCCAGCGGAGCTAAATAATCTTATGTTCTAGTCATGTGCTATAGGACAATTCTCATGCCGTATTTTAATCCCATCTGGTAGCGCTTCAAATACCACCATTTACAGTGATCTGAAATTATTTAAGACACATGCAGACATTTTGCCCAAAATGATTTAAACGTAGGGCTTACACAAAATGTATGGCCTAGAGATGCAGGTGCTTGATGACAATGCAGATAAGTTGAATCTTGCCTTGGGTACATTATAAAATGTGATATACTGTATATGTGGTCAATTGAACATTTTTAGTTGAATTATGGTATCCTTTTTTTTAAAAAAAAATCTTGATTCTATTATCAGCTGATTCATATGGATGGAAAAAAGATTTTAAAATATATTAAAAAATCAAAGTTCAAAAGCAGAAGGTGGTATGGCGTTGCCTGACTTTCAACTCAATTAACAGGTTGCATTCGTACTGCTGTATGCGCACCTGGCTGGAAGGAACTGGAAAGTCTTGCAGACTTGTGGTTGTTGACTGAACTACTGACTACATCAACTTCTGTATGGACATTGTAGTTCCAGTAAGAACAGTACGCTGCTATGCTAACAACAAGCCATGGATTACAAGTGACATCAAGGGGCTTTTGAACCAGAAGAAAAGGGCTTTTAAAGACGGTGATCAGCATGAGCTCCAGCGCGTGCAGAAGGAACTCCGAGTCCAGCTCAGGGCGGCGAAGGAGCAGTACAGGAGAAAGCTGGAGCAGAAGTTACAGAATAACAGCATGAAGGAAGTGTGGGATGGGATGAAGATCATCACTGGCTGCAGCTCGAAGAGGGGTGCCACCATCGAGAGAGACGTGGAGAGAGCAAACCAGATGAACAACTTCTTATACAGGTTTGACCACCCTAACCCACTCTCACCTCGGAGTACTGCACCCTCCACCCATCCTTCTGCTGATACTAGCATAGGAGAGAGTTTCCCCCCACCCACAATTACGGAAGGCCAGGTAAGCAGAGAGCTGAGGAGACTTCGTGCCAGCAAAGCAGTGGGTCCAGATGGAATATCGCCACGACTGCTGAAGGTCTGTGCGCTGGAACTGGGGAGTCCTCTACAGCGCATCTTCAACCTGAGCCTGGAACAGGGGAGAGTCCTGAGGCTTTGGAAAACATCTTGCATCACCCCAATCCCAAAGGTATCACGTCCTAGTGAACTGAATGACTTCCGGCCTGTCGCTCTGACGTCACATGTGATGAAGACCATGGAGCGGCTGCTGCTTCACCACCTGAGGCCACAGGTCCACCACGCCCTCGACCCTCTGCAGTTTACATACCAGGACAAGGTGGGAGCGGAGAATGCCATCATCTATGCTACACCAATCCCTCTCCCACTTGGACAGATACAGTGGTGCTGTAAGAATTATGTTTCTGGACTTCTCTAGTGCCTTCAACACAATCCAACCTCTGCTCCTTAGGGACAAGCTGACAGAGATGGGAGTAGCTTCATACCTGGTGGCATGGATCGTGGACTATCTTACAGACAGACCTTAGTATGTGCGTCTCGGAAACTGCAGGTCTAACATTGTGGTCAGCAACACAGGAGCGCCGCACGGGACTGTACTTTCTCCAGTCCTGTTCAGCCTATATACATCGAACTTCCAATACAACTCGGAGTCCTGCCATGTGCAAAAGTTCGCTGATGACACTGCTATCGTGGGCTGCATCAGGAGTGGGCAGGAGGAGGAGTATAGGGACCTAATCAAGGACTTTGTTAAATGGTGCGACTCAAACCACCTACAACTGAACACCAGCAAAACCAAGGAGCTGGTGGTGGATTTTAGGAGGACCAGGCCCTTCATGGACCCTGTGATCATCAGAGATGACTGTGTGCAGAGGGTGCAGACCTATAAATACCTGGGAGTGCAGCTGGATGATAAATTGGACTGGTCTGCCAATTCTGATGCCCTGTGTAAGAGAGGACAGAACCGACTATACTTCCTTAGAAGGCTGGCGTCCTTCAACATCTGCAATAAGATGCTGCAGATGTTCTATCAAACGGTTGTGGTGAGCGCCCTCTTCTACGCGGTGGTGTGCTGGTTAGGGCAGCATTAAGAAGAAGCGACGACTCATGCCTGGACAAACTGGACACAAAATATTCTGTTCTAAAAAATTATTTAAGGGAGGAAAAAAAATCTCAAAGTGCACAATACTTAACAATTATGCAATAATAAACTTTCACAGAAAATGTTTTATTTATATATTGTATGTGTCAACCGTTGTCTTGTTAATCTCTGAAAAGTACCATATACATATTTGTTTAGGAATAGGAGAATATTGACTTGCTCGGGAGTCACTCACAAAGGCAGATGAAGAATACTTACTCTAAGTGTACTATTGTTGTGGGCCTTTTACTACAATTAAGAAACAAATTATATTTATCATTGATTGAGAGTTATACTGTACTAGGAAAAAATGTGTACTGTCAGAGAACTGAGCAGCAAGTACAGTACATATTTGCATATAAGTCAGGACTTGAAACCTGAAAAAGACCCCGACTTGTACGCCCGTTCAAAAATGCAACCCTTAATTTATTTTTTTTTACATCTTCTTGCCTCCTCCAATCTCGCATCAGTTTCTCAGACACATCGAATTTTATTGCAGCAGCGCAGTTACCAATTTCTTTCGCCACTTCAACAATGTTTAATTTAAAACCAGCTTTATATTTTCTTCTGATTGAATGCTCCATCATAGATAAGGGATGCTCTTACGATAAAGGTGTATGAGGGTGTGAGATACAAAAAACGCAAATCAGTGCAAACATCGCTTCGGAATAGTTTGGGTATTACCGTGTGGTCATGTAGGCACAATAGAGAGGGAAAGAGAGAGCGACAGAGTTGTTAGGAGCACACGCTGATACAGGCGCATTGCCGCACCCACATAGAAAAAAAGGCCGTGTGCTCCATGGTTACTCTCTCAGGTGGGCGTTAGCAAATCATAATCTCTTGGACCAATAACATGAGTTTTCCGCATTCAACTGATAAGACCGACATTATAAAATACTGGAAATTATACGTTAAAATCATGTCCCAACTTATGCATGGGAGAGTTTAAATGCAAGTATATATGATTAATATAAGAAGACAATGGATCGAGAGATAAATCAAAATCAAAGTCTGAAAGAAGAGCTGAAGCTGAGAAGACAAACAGAACTCTTTTACCGGAAGTCTGAACATTAACATGGAGAGCGAAGTCAAAAACAATAGTAGGGGTTGTAACCAGAAACACTAAGGAAGGCATAAAACGTTTTTTAAGCTGTTTGCTTATCCAGTTTGCTGGTATTTAAACCATTGCAGAGATGACACTCAGAACCATAAATTCCAGCATCTACAGCTCACAAAATGGTGCTGTCCATGAACAACGAAAATGGTGTTGCAGGACAGTAACAAAAATAAAAAATGACGCTTCCTTCCAAAGCGCAAGAATCTATATATATAATTCACTAAGGCAGCCGACCATGGCAGGCAAGACACAAGACGCAAGACAGAGCCACGCCCGCCAACTCACAGAGTCCCGCCCACCAACTCTAAGACCATGGGATACGCACGACAGAGCCCCACCCACCAACTCTAACCCTCCTCCTGCGTCATGGGATACTCACGACAGAGCCCCACCCACCAACTCTAACCCTCCTCCTGCGTCATGGGATACGCACGACAGAGCCCCGCCCACCAACTCTAACCCTTCTCCTGCGTCATGGGATACGCACGACAGAGCCCTGCCCGCCAACTCTAACCCTCCTTCCGCATCCACCCTCGCTCTCGAGGCATGCACACTGCCTGCTCATGTGCCAGCACGCAAGACCTCAACAAACACCGCCTCAGTCGCTTTCGTCTCTGCTACAGTCCACATGCACCTCTGAGCCACGTTGACTTTTCATTGTTCTTTTCAGTTCCGGCTGCTTTTCTATATATAATCCACCAAGTCGCCCGACCATGGGATACGCACGCACGCAAGACAGAGCCCCGCCCGCCAACTCCAACCCTCCACCCGCATCATGGGATACGCACGACAGAGCCCCGCCCGCCAACTCTAACACTCCTCCCACGTCCATTACCTTCACATTGTTTTCCTTTTATTTCTGATCCTGCTCAACAACTATATTGCGACATCGACTTCTCAACTGTGACTCCGGAACAACTCAGTACGCGAGCTATATTAAGCGTCACCTATGAAGACTCACTACACCTTAATGAACAAGTACTGAAACTTATCCCTACCGACAAAGTAACTTTCACCAGCGTTGACTCCATCATCACAGACGATCCCGCAGATCAAGTTTCATTCCCCAAAGAATTTCTTAGCAGTCTTACTCCCACTGGCATGCCTCTGCATAAACTCAA
The DNA here is from genome assembly GCF_900747795.2 of Erpetoichthys calabaricus. Taxonomy (NCBI): domain Eukaryota; kingdom Metazoa; phylum Chordata; class Cladistia; order Polypteriformes; family Polypteridae; genus Erpetoichthys; species Erpetoichthys calabaricus. Next base: position 23,065,518 of record NC_041407.2, read on the forward strand.
AATAAAATTGGTTCAGTTGTCATGCTTCTCAGAAACCTCATGCCAGCAAGAAGTCTGTGTTATGGCACTAGACGGACTGTTACCAGCATTCACCACAATGTACTGGAGTGTAAAACTATCGCAGCTCCCACCTCACAAACTGTCCTTACTCTCCGGATTTCCCTGATCCCATCAGATTCAAATTTGTCTTTTACTTTTACACGCAGACAATTTCCTGTTAGATTGGCCTTTGCAATGTCAATTAATAAGGTACAGGGACACACTTTCAAAATTATATGCCTGTATCTGCCAAAACCAGTGTTCAGTCACGGACAATTGTATGTTGCTCTCTCCAGAGTTCCATCCTTTCATTCACTCACAGCCATATCCTCAAACCCACCCCATTTGGACAACTGTGTCGTTCAGGAAGTGTTCACCCATCAATAGATAATTATGTGGCATATGCTACGCCGCGGGTTGGCTAGTAAGCGATAAAAATGGCTAGAAATGTTCTACAGTGGATTCAGAAAATATTCAGACCCCATCTGTGATCAAATTGTGGTGAGGCATAAATTAAGGGCAAGGGTAGAAAACCATTTCCAGGAGGACAGTGGCTTCAATAATTGTGAAATGGAAGATGTTTGGAATCATCACAACTCTTCCTAGAGCTGACAGTTTGGCCAAACTAACTAATCAGGCATGAAGAGCCTTGGCGAGGAAGGTGACCAAGATCACAATGGAAATGCTGACAGAGCTTCAGAAGTCATCTGCTGAGATGGGAGAGCCTGTCGAAAGACCAACCACCCTATTAGAAGGATAAACATCTCAGCAGCACTCCATTAATGAGACGTTTATGGTAGAGTGGCAAGATGGAGGCTGCTCTTGAGTAGAAGGCATATGACAGCATTTAAAGGACTCTGAGGACATAAGGATTAAGATTCTCTGGTCTGATGAGACAAAAATTGAGCTGTCTGTGCAGAACTCCAAGCACTATGTCTAGTGAAGACCTGGTACTTCTCATCACCTGCCTAATACCATCCCTACAGTGAAGCATGGTGCTGGTGGTAGCATTATACTATGGGGATGCTTCTCAGTGGGAGGGTTGGGAAGACTGGTCAAGTCCTTGAAGAATACCTGCTCCAGAGTGCATGTGACCACAGACTGGGGCAACGGTTCATCTTTTAGCAGACAGTCAAGTCAACACAGGAGCAGCCAAAGCCCAGACTTCAACCAAAGAGGACATCTGTGGGAAAAGATCTGATGATGGCAGTTTACAGATGCTTCCCACCCAATCTAACGGAGCTTGAGGAAGAATGGAATAAACAGCCCAAATTCAGGTGTGCCAAGCTTGTACAGAGTTACCCAAGAAGACTCAAAGCTGGAATTCCTGCCAAAGGGGCTTCTACGAAGTATTGCATTAAGGGTCTGAACACTTCTATGACTGGGAGATGTCAGTTTTTGATTTTTAATAAATTTGCAAGCCTTTCTGAAAACATGTTTTCACTTTGTCATTATGGGTTATTGAGTGGAGATTGATAGGCAAATGTATTCATTTCAAAATAAACCCACCACCCAATAAATTGTGCAGAAAAGTGAAGGGGTCTGAATCCACGGCATAAAACATAAAACAATTATCTTTCCATGAATAAGCATCACAAAAGACATCAATATCTCTGGAAATAATTTTTTTAAAGTAGACATAACAATATGCTATGGGGTCAGGCTTCGCTGCAGAGAGTGATATAGCAACCACAATATGTTGTCGTTATCTTGAACACAGGCAACCACTCTGCCCACTAGCCCCTAGCAGGAGTTACTTTCATGGCATGGCTATCAACTGTGTATTTGGCTAGAAGGTTTTGTGTCTGTATTAACACTAACTGTGTTGTGTCATCGTGACATCATTTTCAGCTGTTAGAACAGTCAAAATGTCAGTTTTAACTGCCAACTTATTGGGTGATGCTATCTGGCTTTTTATCTGTTCTGTCTTATCAGAAGAATGTCTTTCTACATGGCTGGTGACAATATCTCTAGGCTGAATGTGTCACTGCGGCTCCTGATAACTGAGTGCCAACAACCATCTTTGCCACCAAACCAAACTGCTTCACAACATGTCTGGTGCTATTGATGTACACGTTATCCGTGTAATTTTCCTTGACAGACAGTTATCACACTTGGTCACGCTCCTTGTTAGTGCTGCCGATACGGGAGATTGTTGCAGTTCAGAACCACAAATGTTGTGTTGGTTTATACCGCTTAAAAAATCAAGGGAACACTTAATCGTCACAGTCTAACACCAAGTCACTGAAGCTTCAGGGGCATCAATCTGTCCATTTAGGAAGTTTAAGTGATTGTGAATCAACTTCACCTGCTTTGGTGCCAATGAAAGTGACAAGAGGTGACCTAGAGAGGCAACAGCAAGACAACCCCACAAAGGGAATGATGGCCACAGACAATTGCTCTCTTCTTGTCCTTCCTGACTGTTTCTTCTCTAGTTTTGCATGTTGCTAGTGTTTATGTCACTACTGGTAGCGTGAAGTGGTACCTGCAGCCGATTCTAGTTATACAGGAAGTCCAGCTCCTCCAGGATGGCACATCCATATGTGCCATCACAAGAAGGTTTGCTGTGTCTCCTAGCACAGTCTCAAGAGCATGGAGGAGATAAAAGGGTATCAACCCAGCAGCAGAACTGGCATCTGCTAATTTGTGCGAGGAGGAATATGAGGAGCCCTGGCAGAGCCCTATAAAATGACCTCCAGCTGGCTGCTAGTGTGCATGTTTCTGACCAAAGTGCAAAGGCAAATCCATTTGTTTCGTCACAAGAAGGTTTGCTGCGTCTCCCAGCACAGTCTCAAGAGCATGGAGGAGATACCAGGAGATGGGCTGTTACACGAGAAGAGTAGGACAGGGCCATAAAAGGGTATCAGCCCAGCAGCAGGACTGGTATCTGCTAATTTGTGCAAGGAGGATTATGAGGAGCCCTGCCAGAGCCCTATAAAATGACCTCCAGCTGGCTACTGGTGTGACTGTTTCTAACAAAATGTCATAAACAGGCTCCAAGAGGGATGGATGAGGGCCCGACCTCCTCTAGTGGGCCCTGTGCTCACTGCCCATTACCGTGCAGCTCGATTAGCATTTGTCAGAGAATACACAATTGGCAGCTCCGCCATTGGTGCCCCGTTCTCTTCACAGATGACAGCAGGTTCATCCTGAGCACATGTGACACACATGAAGAGTCTGGAGACTCCGTAGTGAATGCTATGCAGCCTGTAACATCATCCAGCATGACCGATATGGTGGTGGATCAGTGATGGTCTGGGGAGGCATAACCTTGGAGGGTCACACAGACCTCCATGTGCTACGGTACCCTGGCTACTGTTAGGTACCAGGATGAAATCCTTAGAGACATTGTGAGACCTTATGCTGGTGCAGTGGGCCCTGGGTTTTTCCTGGTGCAGGACAATGCCCGGCCTCATGTGGCCAGAGCGTGTAGGCAGTTCCTGGATGACAAAGGTATAGATGCCATTGACATGTTCCCCAGACTTGAATCCAATTGAGAACCCATGGGATATTATGTATCAGTGGATCCAACACCACCAAGTGGCACCACAGACTGTCCAGGAGCTCACTGATGCCCTGATCCAGGTTAGGGAGGAGATCTCCCAGGAACACAATCCGCCATCTCATCAGGAGCTCACCCAGACGTTGTTGTGAGTTCATACAGGCACGTGAGGGCCACACACACTACTGAGTCACATTAGGGGTTGCTGTGATTTCAGATTTTCACTTTGATTTTCAGTATGACGTTGAATCAGCCTTCAATGGGTTGGTGATTTTGGTTTCCATTGACAGTTGTTATATCATTTGACGAATTACAAACCTTTCACACATTTGATTTTCACTGAAGGCATCTATTCCACATCCAGATGTTAAATGTTGCAAGATGTAATTAAAAAGTGGCCTCATGGAAAGTATCAAGCATTGCTACACAGTAAAGCAATTCAATTGTAAAATGATAAATAACTAATCGTATCTTGATGTAAACTCCTGCTTAGAGCCTATAATAATAAGAATGGCTGATTCAGACATTTGAGGAACGGCTTTGAGAAAGCATACCATTTGTGTCTCGTCAAGAAGCATTTAATGAATCTGAGGGATAAGGGTGAGTGAGTGTGCAATACATAGGACAGCAGATCTTATGATGTTTAAATAAATGGGGTAGAGTTGCACTGGCTCTTTGGCCTGCTATATTAAAGGATAAGTTTGGTATTTTGCAAGTCAAAGTTATTGCTACATAAACAGGGTATAAATGTATTTGGCACAAGAAATTTTGTGCTAAAGTTAAGTGCTTTCTATAAATGTAAAAAATATTTTGCACACATTGGTGCTTTACAATGGAGGGTATGGGGCATAAAGGAAAACCTTAAAAACTTACCAAATTTATCCATTTTGCAAGCCATGGCAGTTGTCGAGCATTGTCACAAATCTAAATAACTAAAGATTCTTTTTATAACCTTCAGGCGGGTGGTCCTTCTGGGAACCAAGAATGGTTCCCCTATGGCATCGCTCTGTTTGCCATTTTTATTTTTAAGAACGTACTGGTCTCTATTAACATGGAGGTGTTCACTGTAAGTGGTGCAGATACCACGGAGGGTGGACTGGCATTGCAGCCAGAGGAGGGGATGGTTCTTTATCCGGATAGGAGGCTCCTGGAAGGCAGACAGGCATCCCAGCCAGGGAAGAGAAAGGGGCCAGACTCGGAAGAGATGGCCAGACTAGACGGACGGACAGCCCACCGCAAGAGGAAGAGATCACTAGGGACTTTCTGTTCCCAAGGTGCTAGATGGCAGCAACCCTTCATTCAGGAACCAGCAGGGAATGCCAGTAGTTGTAGTTTGATAGCACAGCCCTGCTGGTGTCTGTGGGTGCCGCAAGGGGGCGCTGCAGGAAGATGTGCTCCCTAATAAGTGGGACTTCCGTATGACCCGGAAGTGCTTCCATTGGGTAATGTTCCCGGGTCTGAAATAAAAGAGACTGCACTCTCTTATCCATCCAAGTAGGAGCTGGGAGGATGAGGCGCAACTCTTGACTGGAGGGGGATAGTGCAGTGGCGAGAGGAAAGAGTACTGTGGAGAGAGAGGAACTGGAAAGAAAACCTGTGCTTGTGCTACTGTTGGAGGGATTTGGTGAATAAACCTTCCATTATTTGAACCCGGCACTCTTTGTGTGTTTGTGTTTTGGGGTTTGGGGCTCACTGACACCCCTGGTTCTGTTACCCGTGGCTATATGTTATTTACCAGTGGCATGCTGAATTAGCTCTGGTGGTGGCATTTTAGGGCCATGTAAATCCTCCGACATGATTGGAACAGACTTTAAGATCAAGGCTGTAAGAGGCACTGGGTTCACAAATTCCAATTCAGTTTCAAGTGCTTTTTATGGAGTTGCCATTGACATAGCTCAGGCAAAGTTTAACGTGTTACTTCTAATCAATTAATATTGGTTTAAAGTAATGTTTTCTTCTGTCATTTTTTTTTTAAAGCAGATTACTTTTCATCCATAAGATTCAGGTGACAGTTGGGCAGAGTGCCATTTTTGAAGGTTCTCTGCTAGATCACTCACAGGTGGCACTTGAACCCTTGAGAAAAGACGTCACCAAGAAAGGGCTTTGTGCTTTTACAACCTCTCAACTCACCGTACATGGTTAAAGCTGCGTGCCTGATTAAACCTTTAAACAGGGTATCCATAATTCCTGTTGCATCGTGGGTAACAGTGTGGATTTAGCCAGTTTTCCAGGAAGGTTTCTTCAGCACGCCGTTCCAGCTGCTGCAGATGCAGCATGTGCTCCTGTTGGGAAAAAAGAAAGGTTTAGGAGAGTTACATGAGAGGGTGGAAATAGCTGTTTTCTGCTTCTGAACACTTAGCAGTCTCTTCTCAATCCAATCTAGTATCTATCTGACAAAACAATTCTTAGGGTGGGGGGTTTGACCCTAAAGATCAACACTTTTAAAAAGACAACTATTAAATAGGGGTGGTCCAGATGTAATTATGCAATTTTCTTTACACTATAACTTATTAAGTTCATTACATAGAGAATTCACAAAAAATTCTTTTTGTTGCCGATAGATGGCAGCACCTGCCCTGCATTCGTTTATTTCGAACAATTCTTTTGTCTTGCATTGTTTTCCTGCATTGCATTAAAAGTTGCATAATTAGATCTGGACCACCCTATACTAAAAATGGGGCAGCATTGAAGTAATAGTGGTCAGCAACCAAAGTTCCCAGTCTGGGGACACTGTGTGTGGAGTCTGAATACCTTACTCATGATGGTGGATTTTACACAGATGTTTTAGTTTCTTTCAAATTTCCAGAGTGTCACGTGTGTGCATCTGAGGGACACCTCAAAGACTCATTTCAGGTGTGTAATACCCTGCCAGGGTGACAGGGGGCGCTGCCACTAACAGACTTGTCTCTCTTCTCTTCTTCAGCCCAGAGAAGACGCCCCCTTAGAGTAGTTAACCACGCCCCCTCTGGCAGGCCCACTATAAAAGGGAGGCACCCCCCAATGTCGGTGTCTCATTTGTATCATGATTTAGGTGGAATACTGATGTACAGTTCACTCTACTTACGTGCACGTCGGTGAAGCACACGCTCCGCTTAGCAACATGTGACTTGCATGGTCCCTATTTGTATAAAGTCGAGTAAACAGGCAATAACTTCGGATAAGCGCACTAGCGATAAGCGCACGTACATTATTGATCCCATTACTATTCTCTCCAGCCAAATTCACTCCGGTTAACTGCACGGTCTATTCACATCCACTAGTCAAACAACGATATCGACTGACACGCTCAAATGACGTAATCAGTATGCAGCGATGTAAGTAGCCCGGCTCTTGTGACCAGCTGAAGACGGATTGTTCAGGTGCAGATGTTCAATCCCGCTACTGTACTGAGGCCTAACAGTTTACAGTGCAGTTACTAGGTGTACACTGTAGTCATTTTAGCAGCGTGTTCTTATGTACATGTAAATGTCATCTCAGAACTGCCAACGCGTTAAACAAAACTTTGTTAGCAAAGAATGACATTACGGATTAGCCTTACAACTCAACTGTGATAAGTTAGCTGTCGTGACTTTTGACTATGTTGTCAACTTCATCATCCCGTGCGCAAAAATCACTGTCTCTGGCTGAACGTGTCTATGTCTTAAACAGACTTGACAATAAGGAGAGTCAAGTCTCTGTTGCAAAACATTACGGTGTTCATCCTAGCCAGATTTCTCGAGTTTACAAGAATAAGGAATTGATATTGCAAGACTGGCAGAACAACGGCAATCCGGATAGAAAAAGAAAAAGAATAGGGATGGCTGAAGACGTACAGGTACAGTACATATATATCTGAACAGTTAATGTGTATGTACAGTGCATCCGGAAAGTATTCACAGATCATCACTTTTTCCACATTTTGTTATGTTACAGCCTTATTCCAAAATTGATTAAATTCATTTTTTTCCTCAGAATTCTACACACAACACCCCATATTGACAACGTGAAAAAAGTGTACTAGAGGCTTTTGCAAATTTATTAAAAATAAAAAAATTGAGAAAGCACATGTACATAAGTATTCACAGCCTTTGCCATGAAGCTCAAAACTGAGCTCAGGTGCATCCTGTTTCCCCTGATCATCCTTGAGATGTTTCTGCAGCTTCATTGGAGTCCACCTGTGGTAAATTCAGTTGATTGGACATGATTTGGAAAGGTACACACCTGTCTATATAAGGTCCCACAGTTGACAGTTCATGTCAGAGCACAAACCAAGCATGAAGTCAAAGGAATTGTCTGTAGACCTCTGAGACAGGATTGTCTCAAGGTAAAAATCTGGGGAAGGTTACAGAAAAATTTCTGCTGCTTTGAAGGTCCCAAGGAGCACAGCGGCCTCCATCATCCGTAAGTCGAAGAAGTACAAAACCACCAGGACTCTTCCTAGAGCTGGCCGGCCATCTAAACTGAGCGATCGGGGGAGAAGGGCCTTAGTCAGGGAGGTGACCAAGAACTCGATGGTCACTCTGTCAGAGCTCCAGAGGTCCTCTGTGGAGAGAGGAGAACCTTCCAGAAGGACAACCATCTCTGTAGCAATCCACCAATCAGGCCTGTATGGTAGAGTGGGCCAGACGGAAGCCACTCCTTAGTAAAAGGCACATGGCAGCCCGCCTGGAGTTTGCCAAAAGGCACCTGAAGGACTCTCAGACCATGAGAAAGAAAATTCTCTGGTCTGCTGAGACAAAGATTGAAATCTTCGGTGTGAATGCCAGGCGTCACATTTGGGGGAAACCAGGCACCGCTCATCACCAGGCCAATACCATCCCTACAGTGAAGCATGGTGGTGGCAGCATCATGCTCTGGGGATGTTTTTCAGCAGCAGGGACTGGGAGACTAGTCAGGATAAAGGGAAAGATGACTGCAGCAATGTACAGAGACATCCTGGATGAATACCTGCTCCAGAGCGCTCTTGACCTCAGACTGGGGCGACGGTTCATCTTTCAGCAGGACAACGACCCTAAGCACACAGCCAAGATATCCAAGGAGTGGCTTCAGGACAACTCTGTGAATGTCCTTGAGTGGCCCAGCCAGAGCCCAGACCTGAATCCAATTGAACATCTCTGGAGAGATCTTAAAATAGCTGTGCACCGACGCTTCCCATCCAACCTGTTGGAGCTTGAGAGGTGCTGCAAAGAGGAATGGGCGAAACTGGCCAAGGATAGGTGTGCCAAGCTTGTGGCATCATATACAAAAAGACTTGAGGCTGTAATTGCTGCCAAAGGTGCATCGACAAAGTATTGAGCAAAGGCTGTGAATACTTATGGACATATGATTTTTCAGTTTTTTTATTTTTAATAAATTTGCAAAAACCTCTAGTAAACTTTTTTCATGTTGTCAATATGGGGTGTTGTGTGTAGAATTCTGAGGAAAAAAATTAATTTAATCCATTTTGGAATAAGGCTGTAACATAACAAAATGTGGAAAAAGTGACGCGCTGTGAATACTTTCCAGATGCACTGTACGTATTATACATGTATCCACTATATTCTTCACCGTAGTCTGTTTTAATGAATGTTTTACTGCGTTTGACTAGGCTAGTAGGTGGGGGTAATTGAATGGTCAACTTTCAGGACTGACATGTTGCACTCCTATTAAGCGCATGCTCCGCTTAAGCGCCCGGAGGCCGTGCACTTAAACGGAGTCGACTGTATATTATGATATTGTGTACTGTTGCCAGGGTCATGACCTGCGTTTCTAGGGGCATGGTTTTCAGGTTGTCATGAATTTGACTCAATCAGCAACTGGCATAAAAGCTCAGCCTTCGCTATGAGCCTTATCCGATCTGTGGATACAGTAAACTCCTCAGTTTCATTTTGACATATTGTCTGTTTGCTCTTCTTGTATTTCCTGGTTTTCGACTTATTGCCTACTTTTTGACCTTGTTTTTTTACTTCTCATCTGGGTTTCACTCACTTCGGTTCATTTTTATTTTCTTTTGTTTTGCATTTTGCTTGCTTCTCCAGTTTTACTCATGAAATTAATTATCTGTTTTCTTGCCCAGTCAGGACAATTTGGACCCAAACCTTCAAGAAGGACAGAGCATCCCAGCAGGACCGCCTTAACAGCATTATAGGCCCCCGAGCAAAGCAGTGTACTGGGGCCTGTACCTACACAACCACTCAGTAAGTCACAACATACATAGATTAGCATGGGGCCCCTATGCTCGTGGGACCCCCGGGTAACTGCCCAGCATGCCTATGCGTCAAGACGGCCCTGCACCCCAGACCTTTTGACTACATTTATTATGGCGCTTTTTCTTTATTTCAATGCCATCAAGCGCCTATTTACTTTGTACGGTAGAATAATAAAGGGGGCAACCTGGTAGGCACCCCAGCATTTTGCAAGGGCCAAAATTCTTTCTTCGACTCATCCACAAGAGATAAATATGTTACATTAATTGGGGATTTTAAAACTGACTGAGTGGAAATACATACAGTTAGTGTTAATTGGCGAAATTCACCAAAGCATTTTTTTGCAGTGAATTTGCTGAATACTCAAGTGACCTTGTTCGACGAATGTTTTCCTGGAAATTCGCTGTGCAACCGGCTTGAAAAAGAAAATGTTTTCCCATCACTCCATGCTGCTTTGTGAGGCCAGTGTGACATAACAGAGCTGTAGCAGCCAATGTTGGATGGGATAGACCCCTGAGTATAAAACGCTTGTCCTAATTTTGACGGGATGGCAGATCAATCTCTACACCATATTACATTATTCTTCCAGTATGGATTTAATAATAAAAAACAGTTCTGGCCAGCTAAAAATTAGTGGAAAATGTGTGAATGCATTTATATACAAATCAGGCACACAGAAAGAAACTGGAAATGTGTTAGGCCGGGTTTAAACTTCACGTGACGTGACGCATGCTGCAGCGGACGCTCCTGCTACGCAGGTGTTTTACTGTTTATACTTGCACGCGTACTTTACATACATCTGGAGGAATGCAGCAGGTGGCAGTGCGAGATATCATCACGGTGAGAACAGGTTCGGCTTCTCTGTGTTGTGAATTGCCAGGAACACCCATTAAATTCCAATGACACCTTACCGCAATATCTCTGCAAAGGATGTTTAATGATTAAATCCATCAATCCAGGGATGTGTCCATTCCAGCAAGCATTGGGCACGAGGCAGAAACAATCCCTGGATGGAGCCTCAGCTCATCACAAGGTGAATGCAAGCACTCACATACACTGGAGACATTTTAGCAGCACCAAATCCCCAAATCTGCATATCCTTGGAAGGAAACCGGAGCACAATGTGGAAACCAGCAGGGAATACCAGCGACATGAGACAGCACTGCTAGTGCTCCGCCACCGTGTCACCCCCATGTGTGTAATTATTAACAGTATTCATTATTTAAACGAAATTAACAATTTATCTGTAAAATGTAACATACATACTTTAATGCATTTCAAGATGAAAGTGATATCAAGTATAAATCTAAAGATTCTAAATGTGCAGAGAGTTGGAATGTCATACATTTAATGTGTTCTGTATGGTGTTCTATTGCTGCTTGCCGCTGCTATTGGGTCCAAGAAGCTCGTAGTGATTAAACACTGGGATGACGTTTACGACGCTCTGCTTTAATGATAAAGTAAACTACGAGGTTAAAGTGGACATTTCGAGATTAAAGCCGAATTTTCCATTTTAATCACAAAATACACGTTTTCATCATGTCCTTAATTTTTTTTCTCTGTGGTCAAATACAGCGCTGTACATTATGTTGCAGTTGTGAAGTTGCAAAAAAAAAAAGATGGCACAAAAGATGGTATGTGAGACTTTTTTAAAATGTATCGTGTCATTGCGATCGGGAATATGTGACGCTTGAATATAAAAGCACCACCAATGCATCTATATGTCGACATTTTGCTTCAGCACATCGAACCATTCATCAAACATTGAAGCGCACACATTGATCCTGTAGGATTCTCTAAGCGGCTTTCTGTCACATGCAGATAGTAACAGAGATTCTGATGTCACGTTCCAACTTTTATCACACTGCGCCCCCCCCCCCCCACCCCCCACTGTTTGCTGGTACTGCAACTCGCGTAAGCATCGCGTTAATTCCTGAGGATCTGCTCAGAGGACGCGTCAAATGAACGCTGGAAACTGAGCGTGAAGTATAAATGGAGCCCTTAGTGTGTTTGTGTTATAAAGGATGTGTCTTTATGTATGGATTTGTATGTGACTTGTATGTAACACGTGAGCCTACCTTTTTAACCGGCCGCATGTGAAGAGAGCCTTAAGCTATTTAACTAGAAGCAGACCCTAGTTCTGGTATGAAACTCTGAGCCCTGTGTAGTTAATGCAAACAGGCAGGAGTGAAGAATCCGAGTGCTTTAGTGTTGTGCTTATTAGGTAGCAGTGACAGTGAGTGAACAAGTGCGCAGAGCTGTAGCGTAGCAAAACGATGCCTGGTGTTGAAAAGGGAAAATAATCAAAATTCAATCAAAATGGATAAAACAAATCTATCGTATCCTCTCACATTAGGAATATTGACTTCATTTTCATTGTTTTTTTTATTACACTTTTTTACTTCCGGTTGAAATTCATTGTTTTAAAGTATTTGAATACTCACATTGTCTTTTGGTACGTATTTATTTTTCTTTCAGATTTTGTGCTCCCGACTTCTTTTTAGGACCCATTTTCTGTCGTCAATTGAATAGGAATAAGTATGATGGTTCCAAAATAAAAATAATTTGATTTTCTATTTTATTAAACGTCAGTTCAACATTCATCTCTATATATATAAAATCCAACATCTGTCCGTATGTCTGTCCACTTTTCACTAGAAAAATAACTTAACAGATTTAGATTGGGTTTTTTTCTATAATTTGCTTGAACATTCTGTTGATTTTGTGACTTCTCTCATTGCACTAAGTATCACAGTTCGCTTGCAGTACTGATTTATTTGTGCGAATCCGAGAGAAATGCAGCAGGCTGTGGGAAAGGGGGCGGGGCCCTCCTCACCCACGCGTCTGCCTCGGAGTGTAATCTTAACTCCACTTAGTTAGCGAGCGAGAGAACTGCTTAACAGGTTTAGATTTTTTTTTTTTCTATAATTTGCTTGAACATTCTGGTTAATTTTGCAACCTTTCTTATCAGGCTACTCGCTTGCAGGAGTGATATATTCGCGCTAATCTGAGACAGAGGCTGTGGGCCAAGGGGAGGGGGAAGCGTGACGTCAGGAGTGGGGAGCCGAGCAGGGCCCTCCTCACTGTACTGTTTCACAAATACACGGGCAAAGCCGGAGAGTACAGCTAGTTATTAGAATAAATAAAAATATTCACACATATTTCCTTTTTTTTCCATTTTTTTAGCCAAATCTATAAAACGATATACGTAAACTAATATACACTGCCTGGCCAAAAAAAAAGTCGCCACCAAAAAAAAAGGTCACACGCTCTAATATTTCGTTGGTCCACCTTTAGCTTTGATTACGGCATGCATTTGCTGTGCCATTGTTTCGATAAGCTTCTGCAATGTCACAAGATTTAGTTCCATCCAGTGTTGCATTACTTTTTCACCAAGATCTTGCATGATAGGTGCATCACTTCATCTGTCTCCCTTCTTACCCTGATGTGCCCATCACTCTGGAACAGGGTAAACCTGGACTCATCAGACCACATGACCTTCTTCCATTGCTCCAGAGTCCAATCTTTATGCTCCCTAGCAAATTGAAGCCTTTTTTTCCGGTTTGCCTCACTGATTAGTGGTTTTCTTACGGCTACACAGCTGTTCAGTCCCAATCCCTTGAGTTCCCTAAACATTGTGCGTGTGGAAATGCTCTTACTTTCACTATTAAACATAGACCTGAGTTCTACTGTTGTTTTTCTTCGATTTGATTTCACCAAACGTTTAAGTGATCGCCGATCACGATCATTCAGGATTTTTTTCCGGCTACATTTCTTCCTCGAAGACGATGGGTCCCCACTATCCTTCCAGTTTTTAATAATGCGTTGGACAGTTCTTAACCCAATTTTAGTAGTATCTCCTTAGATGTTTTCTCTGCTTGATGCATGCCAATGATTTGACCCTTCTCAAACAGACTAACATCTTTTCCACGACCACGAGATGTGTCTTTCGACATGGTTGTTTAGGAAATGAGAAGCAACTCATTGCACCAGTTGGGGTTAAATAACTTGTTGCCAGCTGAAAGATAATCGCCCATGCAGTAATTATCCAATAGGAGGCTCGTACCTATTTGCTTAGTTAAATCCAGATAGCGACTTTTCTTTTTGGCCAGGCAGTGTATTATGCAAAATTAACTTATATTAATAAATAACGACAGAAACAGACCGAAAGTGTAGGGATACAAAGTTGATAGAGGATCACTATGAGAGCATAATGATTGGTTGTACATCGAGGTTCCGACAATAAAGGTGCGCACCACTCATATTAGTGGTGTGGCGTTTTTCAAGCAATGTATCATTCTCATCGTTATTTTACTAAGAACTGCACTTTTCTTTCCAATAATTCGGCTTGATTGTAAAAGATAATATAAACACATAAAAATCATAAAAAGTAAAGGGAAATATCTATAAAAGTTTTACTAATTTTCGGTGATATTAATGTTTTCATTAATTTTTTCTTCTTCTTTTTAACCCGAAACAACCATGTCATGAATCGGCGCCCTTCCAAAATCGGCACCTGGTGCGGGTGCACAGTTCCCACCACCCAAGGCTACGACTCTGCAAGTGCGTCAGAGAAAACTAAACTGCACTTTTTGGTTTGAGAGAGGCGAGTACATGCTATGGGGGCCCAAGCCTCAGTGAATTCATGCTTCCTGTCCCTGTTGCCAGTGTCTATTAGAAGTTTTACTGTTCTGACTAAAGTTTTGACTTTGGTATCAATACCAGCTTTTGGACCTCATTACCGGTACCAAAAATGATTCTGAAGTCCAAAACCCAACATTTAACTTCAACCTTCCTGGTGTGCTAAACCATCACGCCACACATACGAACTGCTTCCCTCTTGTTAGAGGTGATGTAGTTTCCAGAAGTCCTGATCACACTGAAGCAGAAGGGTGGGCATGTCCCCCGTCAAGTCCTGAATGTAGTCGAAGTATGCGGTTTCGCTTCAAAATGGAGGTTTTGTCTATGTGGGGCAGGCAATTAAGAGGAAAACTGATGTTTACTTCCAGTTCTGAAAATCCCAAAATGCTGGTACCATACCGTTTTAAAATTTGGGTTTTTCCAGTACTACTATACCACACAACCCTTGTTCTGGCATGAAACTCTAGTAGTTTTATCTCAGGGAGGCACAGTGGATCAGGGGATTAGCCCTGCTGTCTCACAACTCAAGCCATATTTTTGGCCTCTATAATCGGTTCAGCATAGTTGGCTGACACTTCCATAGCTCTCAGGGTCACTTAACTTGTGGAAGGCAGCAATGCACAGAATTCACTCGAACTCCATATGTGCAAAGCATAAAATCATTCAACGTAAAATCATCTATTGAGTACATCTCTCTTATTTAAAATTGTCCAAAATGTTTCCAGGGTGAGATGCAACCTGCGAACGCTGCAATCAGGTTCCAGCCTCACTGGGCCACATGTTTTGGGCCTGCACGAAACTGACATCATTCTCGACCAAAATCTTTAAATGCCTCCCAGATAGCCTTGGAGTCCCAATCCCTTCTAATCCATTTCCAGATGGTCTTAAAGTGGAGAAGGACAAACAAACTGTAATGGCCTTTACTACACTATTGGCACGTAGATTTATCTTGCTCAACTGGAAGAATAATAACTCACCTCCATTCAATCACTGGGTAATCGAAATTATATACTACTTGAAATTGGAAAAAAAATTAAATACTCACTTAGAGGATCTATACAAAACTTTTTTGGCCGGATCTAATTAATAACATTTTAGAATAAGCATTTAAATTGAGAGAATGGATTCTCTTCCCCTTTTTTATTCTCTGTGTTTACTTACTTATCTTTTCTACTAATAAAGTTTCACTCTGTCTCTCTGACTCTCTTTCTCATGGGTGGGGGTGTAAGGTTTAAGGTTTAATGTTTCTTTATTTAGTCATGTTTACACAATAAAACATGAAATTTGCCTTCTCAGTTGCATCTAATAACAGACATAATGAAATAAAACAGACAAATAGAAACAAGAAAGGTTAAGGTAAGGTTAAGGACTTGAACCTAGTTTTGTAAAATATGACTTGCTTGTATGGAATGTTGACTGATTTTAATAAATTCAATAAGATGTTTTAAAAAAAAGCTCACTGCACCATTATAATCCACCCAAAACCATTTCCTTCCCCATTGACTTCAATGCTCAGTTTGGCGAAATTCCTGAACACTTACGCAATTTTGGCAAACTCATGGTGAACCAGACACCGAAGGGTTTGTTCATCACTAGCCCTTAGTGTGTAGTCAGAGTTGCAGAAATTATATTTATTGCCAAGCACTGGCAAGGTATCTGGAAGTTACCGGGCACGACTTTATCCTGCCATTGTGGCGGAAGGCCAGGGCCCTTACCCGGCCGAGACACCGATAAACTACAAGGACCCGGGGAGAGAATATATATACAGGACAGTACCTCCCTCGGGTAGTCCCCCTGGGTTACGGCAGTGACATGGTTTCCCACAGAGCTTCATGGGAATTGAAGTTCTGTGACTCAGCCCTGTTGGATGCCGTTGGGACTGGGCAGCCCTACTTAGTGGAGCTCCAGCTTTACCCAGAAATGCTTGTGGGTCAAGCCTTCAGGGTGACGAAAATACTTCCAGAGATCTCTTAAATGGAGCTGCCTGTCTTTATTCTGGGGGCCTGAGTCAGGATGAGGAAGAGGATGAAGCTTGCTGGAGGAGGAGTGGAGGCGGAAAAGAGAAAAAAGAAGAACAAGAAAGGAGAAGAAAGGGTTGCGGATTTTGTTTACTGTGCTTTCATACATTGGCAGACTTGGGAAACAAGTAAAATAAAACGTATGATGTACTGTGCCTTGTGTCTGTTGTGTTGGGGGTCTGGAGAGCTGATGTGCCCCCCAGTGGCCACACCATTGAAAAGGCAAAGCATTTGGCCAACTGGCCTAAACAAATCACACTGATTATCTTTTTCTTAGTAGCCATGCAACCAAACCTTTAACTCCTCACCGTGCTACACCACCAAACTCTAATAATTAACTAGAATGAAAGACTGAGTAATCCCTGAAAAGCTAGATGAAAAGAAGGCTTTGGGGCTGGGTGGAGCAGTGGGTATTTTTGGAACAAAGTCCAGAAATTTGCATCAATAGGATTAAAAGTTCATGAAAAACAGTTAAACCAAAAAACTGAGTGGTGATAAAAAAAAAAAAAAGAGCTTTGAGGGAACAGCCCCAATCTCCGGAGAGCCTTTAGGCCCAGGCATTAAGCAAGACCCTTGCACTTTTGCATCGAAACTACTAAAGGATTTCTAGAGAAGCACAGATTATATAATTCTCCTACTGCCGTCGCCTCGGCCTCTCACCCTTTCAAAACACGGCCGCCCCCACCCCCCCCCTGTCAGCAGAGCATGTATCCCTTTTTTAATGAGATGCCCATTAGCTGCTACTGTTTGATTGATTCATATTTAGGATCAGAGTGCGGTCCAATACAAATCGTCAAGATGTAAATTTTGTCTATCTGAATTCTATCTATTATATGCTGATGTATGTATGAAGGACACACTTTGCAAGAAACAAGGCAAACCCTGATGTAGAAGACATGTAGATAGATACCCGCATCGGCTCATCTGGATACCCTGCTTTGCGGGGCCTGTCATCACGCTTGCTCCTCAGGAGCTGCTTGGCTTGCTTCTCTGTCAGGATGGGCGTAGCATCTGAGTTTAGAGAAAAAAAAAAAAAGAGACACCAGTCATAGTTGAAATCCAGCTGCTGAAACACCGTTCCGATAATACTGTTTGTACAGTTTTCATCTGCCAGAGGTGGCACTAAAGCCCCCTTGCTTCTGAGCTTTGCTTCTGCAACAAAGCCCCCATTGAAAGAGACCTGCCTCTGGAGAGCTCAGGGTTTTCCAAAGATGTGATTGGAGTACAAACATAAAGCACAACTCACAAACGCAGCTGTTCAAGATACAGCAACGTGGCAAAGAGGAGCAAATGACACTCAACCCGTTCAACGGAGCAAAAATGAAGTCAGCAGGTGCAAAATACGCAGCATCTCGAGTCCTCGTGCGAGCAGACTGGGCATTTGTTGAAGACCTGAAAACACCGAAACCTCCCAGTGTGGTTCAGTCTCTTCACATTGTGCAAAAGATTGGAAGCTTTTTAATTTAAAAAAAAAAAGCCAAATTGTATTAATGCCTGGACTAAATTTGATTCATTCTAATCCAAAAGACACACAACAGTGTTAGATCTATAAAGGCTTTGCTCCTTTAATCATAACTGAGTTACACAATAAACTTCACTAATGATAAATCCGTTTTACTTGATAACATTCTCTGCGGTGGGCTGGCGCCCTGCCCGGGGTTTGTTTCCTGCCTTGCGCCCTCTGTTGGCTGAGATTGGCTCCAGCAGACCCCCGTGACCCTGTAGTTAGGATATAGTGGGTTGGATAATGGATGGATGGATGGATTGATAATATTCTTCTTCTTTTACAAATTAAAAAAAATTGCATATTTTTAAGCAAAATGCTTCTCTAAGCATTGCAGCGAAAATAATTATTTTATTCTCAGCAATCATTTACCTTTTTATCAATTACAATTACAATCCTTAAATGATTTACTAACACAATCATTTTTCAGCAATGTATAATATAACAATGATATTTTAATAAGTATGTAAGGAGGTTGGTTTGCACTTTTCAGTTTACTATAAAAAATGTTAAAGATCATTAAAAGAGAAAAATAAGCATTGTGATCATTTTAGAAATTAAGAATCCAAACTCTTACAATTAGGGAAAAAAAAAAAAGACGCAGGGCCGTTCCCAAAGGGGCTTACCTGTGAGGAGGGCCAGGGCCACCAGCCACAGGCACACAAGAACCAACACCTTCATTGCAATTCTGTCCTTTCTGCTAGGCGTCCCAATTGAAGAATCAGTAGAGTGGCGGAGCCGGGGGCTGCTTTAAGGAGACACGTCACGGTGGGCTCAGCCCAGTTCAGCACCCTAGTGTGAATTTGCAGGGGTCAACTCTGTTTACTTTCAGCTCAGTTTCCTACACCAGGGCAGCCCGTCCAGAGAGAGGCTCTGTGTGCTTGTATGCATGTGTACAGCAGCGCCATTGAAAGTGAAACAGCTACATAGTCGCTTTTTAAAAAAAATTCTATGCATATGCACTGAAGACTTTTAATTTCTTACAAAAGTAAGTAAAATACAGCCTGCCATTTCTGGTGTAGGCAGTGTGAGGGACCTCTGCTTCACCCTCCAGCCGGTATGCCAGAATTATGAAGAGATCTTTACAATTTTTTTTAACAAAGTCCATAAAATGGTAATTTAAAAACTTATGCTTTTTCTGTTTGTGGTTTGGATGGGTTGATACCAATTGTTCCACAAATAATCCAAACACATTTGCTGCAGTGGGTGGCACAGTGGTAGAGCTGCTGCCTTGCAGTAAGGAGACCTTGGTTTGCATCCCATGTCCTCCCTACATGGAGTTTGCATGTTCTCCTTGTGTCTGTGTGGGTTTCCTTCAGATTCTCTGGTTTATGCCCACCATCCAAAGAAATGAAAGTTAGGTACAGTCATGGCACCCCTGGAATTTTCCCAAAAAATGCACCATTTCTCCCAGAAAATTATTGCAATTACAAATGTTTTGGGGCGGCACGGTGGCGCAGTGGGTAGCGCTGCTGCCTCGCAGTTGGGAGACCTGGGGACCCGGGTTCGCTTCCCGGGTCCTCCCTGCGTGGAGTTTGCATGTTCTCCCCGTGTCTGCGTGGGTTTCCTCCGGGTGCTCCGGTTTCCTCCCACAGTCCAAAGACATGCAGGTTAGATGGACTGGTGATTCTAAATTGGCCCTAGTGTGTGCTTGGTGTGTGGATGTGTTTGTGTGTGTCCTGCGGTGGGTTGGCACCCTGCCCAGGATTGGTTCCTGCCTTGTGCTCTGTGTTGGCTGGGATTGGCTCCAGCAGACCCCCATGACCCTGTGTTCGGATTCAGCGGGTTGGAAAATGGATGGATGGATGGATGTATTTACATCTGTTCGTCATCCACAATATACAGGTACTGTTTATACATATATAAATATACAGTGTGAAGGACAGCCAGGTCCCATGCCCGGCAGGGACGCCCCTGCTGCATCTATTCCGGGGGAGCCACCATGGGCAGCTCAGTACCTCCCCCGGGACGCTTGGTGGCAGCCTCCCTGGTGGACGATGATTCCCCAACCTGGCGCAAGGCTCCATGGGACATGGAGTCCTCCAGAGCCTGGTTGGGGGCTTGGATGGCCGCCAGGGGGAGCTGTGTGGACTTACCAGCCCGGCTGGTGAATTCCTCAGCCCCACCCGGAAATGCAATTAGGCCCAGGTGATCAAGAACCTGGACTACATCTGGGTGGGGTATAAAAAGGCCAGCCACCACCACTCGAGAGAGCCAGAGTTGGGAGGAAGAGGACTAAGCCTGAGGAGGAGTGGTGGTGCTGAGGTGGAGAGAAGTGTGGTTAATCGTGAGTTGTTGTATTGGAAGTGCTTTTGGGACTGTGTTGGGCCTGTGGGACACGGGGAAGGTGTGCCCCACGGCTGAAGAAGAAATAAAAAAGCCTTTTATTAAAGTATGTGCCTCTGCCTGAGTCTGTGCCGGGTCGGGCGCTATATAGCGCCTTTTACAACAGATGAAGGAAAATAACAAACAACATAAAACATAGAATTACACTTGGTTAGTCTGATCTGTTTCTCTCCTATAAAAAGGCACAGAACTTGTGAATTCTATTTCTCAGCCCCATTGAACTTTTTCTCTACTATAGGATCAACAGTACAGAGTAATGGGGATTGTGGAAGAGAGGTGAAGAAGAGAGTACAGGCAGGGTGGAGAAGAGTGTCAGGAGTGATTTGTGACAGACGGGTATCAGCAAGTGTGAAAGGGAAGGTCTACAGGACGGTAGTGAGACCAGTTATGTTATATGGGTTGGAGACGGTGGCACTGACCAGAAAGCAGGAGACAGAGCTGGAGGTGGCAGAGTTAAAGATGCTAAGATTTGCATTGGGTGTGACGAGGATGGATAGGATTAGAAATGAGGACATTAGAGGGTCAGCTCAAGTTGGACGGTTGGGAGACAAAGTCAGAGATGCGAGATTGCATTGGTTTGGACATGTGCAGAGGAGAGATACTGGGTATATTGGGAGAAGGATGCTAAGGATAGAGCTGCCAGGCAAGAGAAAAAGAGGAAGGCCTAAGAGAAGGTTTATGGATGTGGTGAGAGAGGACATGCAGGTGATGGGTGTAACAAAACAAGATGACAAGAACAGGACGATATGGAAAAAGATGATCCGCTGTGGTGACCCCTAACAGGAGCAGCCAAAAGAAAAAGAAGAAGTAGTCTTGTAACTTATGAATTGTGATCCTTCAATTAATGTGGTCAAGATGGATAAGCTCTTTAGCTACTTAGTCAGGTTCTAGTGTCTGTAGTTAATGGTGGCATTGGTTTGATTATAGCTAGTCAACACTGGTTTACCCCAACACAAACACAATTCCTATGTGTGTATGTGTGAAGCTGCTCTGAACTTTCCTACTGAATGTAGGAAGAGAAACGTATTACATCTATCAATGTATTCTACACAAGGGTTTATTACTCTTCAGTTACCATGATACCAATAACCAGAATACATTAGCAGGCTTTATCACACACTGCTAAGTTACAATTAATAATTTTCGACATTCTAAAGTAGGTGTACTTATGGTTTGGATCTTGTTGACTCTACGTTACTTTTCTCCAGTACACCTGAAGGAATGTTCAGTATGCTTTTTCCTTTCTTTGTTCACAAGTTCTTCTCCTTCTTCACTTTGGTTGTGCCTTGTGGTTATGGGAGGTATCACAGTTTGTCTTCAAGATTTCACTTACAGTGGTCCTCTTTGACTAGCATAAAAGTACATCTGCTTGGTAATGGGTGATCAGTTGACTCAAGATGAACGTGTGACTTACGTAAGTCCCTCTTTTGTTCATACACTTTGCTTTGCTTTAGCAAGGTTAAGACTCCTTGGCACCCTTATTTAATTCCAGGAGTGACTGTCTAGTCCAGCACCAGGTTGCCCTTCAGACTTAGTGAGATCACTCCAACCTTTGTTGTGACCATACCATAGCCAACATGGTGATCCTGCTGTTGGGAAGAGTTACAGCCAGGCTGAGAGCAGGGAGACTATATAGACAGCAGAAGGGTTATAAATGAAGGACTTGACACTTTGCCATTGGAATTGTGGGTGCACATAAGCCAAACCTTTTGGTTGACAACTAATGCAAAATTTTGTCCATCATGGTTGGCAATCGTTGAGTTATAGCTCTTTATTCACTGACCAAGTGATCAAATGGTGCATCATGGTGACATCTCTGGTTGCCACTTTGTCTGTGATTGATTAGTCTTATCAGATGAGACTTTGGAACTGCATTCCAATGAGAGACCTTGTCAAGAGAGAACTAAAACTTCAGCAGAAGTGAAGTGTCTGGCAGCTGCCTCTTAAGGACTAACATGGCAAACCAAACCAAAATGGGTGATGCCAGTCTGTTCTACACAGGAGTAACACAATAAATTCAAAAATAGGGTAATAGTCTGAATGTAAAAAAGACCAAAGAAATGATATTTGATTTTAAGAGACAGAAATCTGTATGTTCACCTATTGTAGTTCTGGGAGAGGAGGTAGAAATAGTGAATGAATATAAATACTTAGGAACTTACCTAGATAACAATCTTAACTGGAATACAAATACAAAAAAATTATTTTCTAAATGTAACCAGCGCTTATTTCTTCTCCATAAACTCAAAACTATTTAAAGTAGACAAGGACCTCATGTTGTCCTTCTATCGTAGTATGATCCAGTCCGTGATCACTTTCAGTTTCATTGCCTGGTTTAATAGTCTGACAAACCAAAACTCAAAAAAGCTCCAGCAGATTACGAAGTATGCAGCTAAAGTTATTGGGGCTGATGTAGATGATTTGACTAGTGTGTGTCAGAGGGCAATGCTAAAGAAACTGGAAATCATCTCAACTGATGACAGACATCCATTACATGCAGAACTAAACTTCAGTAAATCAGGAAGGATAGTTGCTTTGAAAACCCACACAAATCGCTCCAGAAACTCCTTTCTTCCTAGTGCCATACGACTTTTCAATAAGAAATATCGGAGATAATGTTTAAGGTTTTGATATATATCCTGTTACCTTTTTTTTTTTGTTGGTATAAATATGTTTTATCTAACTGCCTTACCTTAACCTTTCTTATTTCTATTTGTCTGTTTTATTTCATTCTGTCTGTTAAATGGTATTAGATGCAACTGAGAAGGCAAATTTCATGTTTTCCTGTGTAAATATGACTAAATAAAGAAACCAAACCTAACCTAACCTAACCTAACCTAACCTAATAGTCTATTTAACTCATATAGAACACTAATTAAAAATTATCCCAAACTGAAATAAGAAACCATATGGGTAACTCAGAACTGACTCCTTGACCCAAATGTGCAGAATAATATGTACAGTATAGTTAGTATTGAATTTTAACATTTACTTAATAATTTCTGGTAGACAATGTCTTCTTAAAACCATATTGAACTACTGATTTCTTTTTTTCTCAGTTTACAGTGTGTGGCATACGGCCAGGACACCTATATAGTGGAAGCACCAGGGGGAGAGAGCATATTCAGGACATTAGCTCCCCCCAGGACGCTAGAAGGCAGCCCCTCTGAGTTGCAGTGGTGCCTTGGACTCCCATAGCGCTCCTGGGAGTTGGAGTATGGAGCAGCACTGCTGGGTTCCGTGGGCGCCCCCAGGGGGCATTGCAGGAACAACTAAGCCCTGTGTGGCAGCACTTCCATCACGCCCGGAAGTGCTGCCCGAGGAAGGTCGCTGATCACCTGCAGCACTTCCAGGTGTCCTATAAAAGGAGCCAGCCGCAACTACCCCAGGAGTAAGAGTCGGGAGGAGGTGGACAAAGCTTGCTGGAGGAGGAGTGGAGGCAAAGAGAGAGAAGAAAAAGAAAGAAGAAAAGAGTGTTTGTGATGTGGGCGAAAAAGAAAAAAAAATAAAAGCATGTATGATGAACTTATGTCCTGAGTCTGTCTGTGCCGGGTTTGGGTGGCAGAAGTGCCCTCTGCAGGCCACAAGTGTCAGTCAAAATCAATTTGACATGCCCAGTGTCACACATGTGCATCACAAGATCACCCTCCAAGTTCTTCCCAGGTATGGGATACCACCCTGGGCCGAGTGGGGGCACTGCCGCTAAATGTCTTGTGTTTTTCTTCCTACTCTATACAGAGAAACTGCCCAGTGAGGGCAACTAACTCCACCCTTTCTGGTCCCTGCACTATAAGAACACGCCTGCCCAGAAGGAGGTGTCACTTCTCTCCAGAGCAACCAGAGTTAAGAAGTGCCATAACTTTCACATGGCAGACAAGAGAGCCTTACTAATACCAGCCACATTCTCCGTTTGGCAACAAATTTTTTTTTGGAACTTACAAGTAAATGGGGTTGGCCGTGGTGTAGGATTTGCAGATTCAATCACCACACCTACTGCATGTTTACCTTTAAAGTTTGGTGGTCTCTTGCCCAGTTTTTGCCCAGTTTTGCTCCCTCTACACAGCTCTTTCTGTTTCATTTCATCACTTTGGATCAACCTCCACATGATGTCACTGATTTTGATCACCTCAATCGAGTGTTGGGCTGTGACCTTACAAAGATCTCACATTGTCTTAACTGGAAAATGCTCTATTACTATGTTAATTTCTTTCTTTAAAAACATTAAAATATCTTCTTGTATTTCTTCACTTTTTGCACAAGAATGTTTGGAACTCTACAATACAATCACTTGTATTGACACACTAATCCAGAAAACATAAACTGTCTAAGACAACTATTTTAGAAATTATCTAAAATGCCCTGCGGAGGGTTGGCACCCTGCCCAGGATTGGTTCCTGCCTTGTGCCCTGTGTTGGCTGGGATTGGCTCCAGCAGCCCCCCTGACCCTGTGTTCGGATTCAGCGGGTTGGATAATGGATGGATGGATGGATCTAAAATGCCTAAGACCTTTGCGCAGTATGAACTGCCATAAAGAAAATTGTCCTTTGTAGCTGTCTGTAACAATTGGCTCCACAATCATCTGGCCATATAGTGTACATTTAGAAAACTTTTATTAATATTAAAAACAATACACAAGTATGTTCCCTTGTATGCATTGCACGCCCTTGAAGTCTTATTGTATTTTATTTGCATATCACCTTCTGTTATTTTATAACTATATTGTGTTTGTAGCTAGAAATAGCTTGCAAACGTATTTAAAAAAAATATTTTTTAAATATACTGTAGATAATCATTTTTAATTTTTCAGCAATAAATCCCATATACAAATGGCAAGTATGTGGTGTTGAAAGTAAGAGACAGCAATCCAAAATGTTTTTAAGCTGAACGCCTGACATACCTTTCACAACTCACACTTCAGCTCCGGAAACTAAGAGCCATAAACGTCTACCACATACTGAAGCTACAGCCTCTCGTCTCAATTGGCAGGTTTACCTTTCAATTTTAAAACCCACGATTACTGAATAAGTGTAAAGTGGGCTATGTGAATAGACAGAACAAGAGTTGAGCATTTCTTTTGAAACAGTAAGTTGTGGGTGAGATCCTGCTTTCACGGTTACTTGATTTGCGAACTCTTTTATTTCACTTTTCACAACTTGTCAAGGGAGGCTTGGTGGTAGTGCCGCTGCCTTGCAGTTAGGAGACCTGGGTTCGCTTCCTGGGTCCTCCCTGCGTGGAGTTTGCATGTTCTCCCCGTGTCTGCGTGGGTTTCCTCCAGGTGCTCCGGTTTCCTCCCACAGTCCAAAGACATGCAGGTTAGGTGCATTGATGATCCTAAATTGTCCCTAGTGTGTGCTTGGTGTGTGAGTGTGTTTGTGTGTGTCCTGTGGTGGGCTGGCGCCCTGCCCAGGGTTTGTTTTCTGCCTTGCACCCTATGTTGGCTGGGATTGGCTCCAGCAGACCCCCGTGACCCTGTGTTAGGATACTGCAGGTTGGATAATGACTGACTGACAACTTGTGAATGTTAACAACACTGGGTTTTAGCAATGGATAGAGGCTGATGCAATATGTTTGCAAAGGCTTATGGGTAGTTCAAACGCACACAGCCAGTTGAAGCCAAGGTCAAGTAAACATGGATGCCCCACTGTAGGATTGCACCACTCTCACGCCGTAGTGAGATTTCTTTGGGCAGATGGAATGAAACCTGCCGAAATTCACCAAAGGATGTTGGCTCAGTATGGAAGTGAAAATATCCTGACTCAACGAAAAGTTTATGAATGGGAAGAAAGGTTTAAAGCGGGGAGAACAAGTGTAACCAACGAAGCTCGATCTGGTCGACCATCATCATTGCACATTTAAGCCCACATCGACAAAGCAATTGCCTTCATCAGAGACGACCGACAGATTACGTTGTCCGCTGTTGCTGGGTATCTCCTGCAGATGTGCACAGACCACAGTGCATGATGACTTTGGGTACCCAAATTTGTACAGGACAGGTAACCCAAACAGCTTACTGACCTGCACAAGCCAACGACATTTGGTGAATTTCAGCAGGTTTCACTCCCTCTGCCCAAAGAAATCTCACTATGGCGCATTGTTGAACAATGGTGCAGTATCCATGTTCATTTGACCTTGGCTTCAACTAGATGAATGGCACAGTGCTACCTACACTGGGAGTGTTTCAACTACCCATAAGCCATTGTGAATGTGTGGTTTTGTGCCAGTTTCTATCAATTGTGGTTAAGGACCGTCTTAACATATGGGCACTGGCTGAGGTCCCACCATGTTTCTGATGCCTATGTATGTTTCTGATTTACTATCAAAGCTGGGGCCCCACAGTACTACTTTGCCCAGGGGCCTATGATGTTGTTAAGACGGCCTTGGATCATTTTCAGATTGCCTTTTGCTGTACCCTCGTATAACTTCCAAGGGTCTAAATACATTTTATAGGCACTGTACAAATGAAATACAGGATTTAAACTCAGGCAGCAAGGTTACTGTTTCAGTAACAAATGGAAACCTGGGTCATTTCTGGACAAAACTCCAGTCCTAAAAAACCTTTTTTAAAGGATAATTTGACTTTGATAAGCTGTAAGAATAAAATAAAAATTTTAAAAAACTGATATTAAATAACTGCAAAAACAATCTCTGACTTGCAACTTACTGCTTCAAACTAAATAATCTATTAAATCTGCACGCAATCTATCAATGGATTTCAGATCTTCAGTGCCAATCACATCTATTCATGTAGACACCGTTTTGATGGCACTTTAGCTTTGACCTGTCGTTTGAAGCGACACACTATAGCGCCACTGTAACTTTTTACAAAAGCGTCTTAGTTTACAGATTTAAAATGTGTTATGGTTACGTTAGGTATTTACCTTAAAAATATTTTTATGTGCAGTCTACTTTAGTTTTGACACTATTGGTATATGTTCTCCATTACAAAATATAAGAATAATTAGCTTGTACACGAAAAAAATACAAAGGCTGGGAATAAATTTAAACTTTCCGGCCACTTGTATGGATATTTGTATCGATTTGAGAATTTGCTACCTGTTTACCGGAAGACTTTGATCTTTTCTAACATAACATTTCAGTAGAAAAAGCACGCTTGTTATTAAGTTCACATTTTGCCACTTGTTGTTTAATACTGAGGAATTTGAAGTAAAGAATGCCAACCGTCAGGCTGACACGCAACTACAGTATAAGGCCACATCTAAACGCCACTATACCTACGGGCAAGTCTTTTTGATGTCGAAGGAAAACTCACATAGACGCAAATCAAACTCGTTAACTCCACAATGTCCCTTCCAAGCCCGGACATTTTATGCCGTTATTACAAAATGCACAGCACCGGAAGTATCCTCGGGAGTGCCCTGCGCCGGCAATGAGGAAGACAGTCTTTGTGACGTCACGACATTGTTTCCGGCCGCTCTTAAAGTGGCTCACCACCACCGCCGCCACTAGCGAACTGGCGCAAAGGCTTACGGCTTGTGACCGCGAGATGAGCGAGCGGTTTTGTGATATGCCCCAATACGGGCACAGCTGGAGTGATACACCGAACACTTTTACATTGGGAGTGAGGCACACCAAGTTGTCCAAGTGAATTGTCAGGCTCAGCGCGAGTGATGCGATGGGCACAACCAGACAGTGACTGATAAGCAACGAAGTGCTGGGGTGAAAAGTCATGCGACAGTTAGAGCGATGCACAATCAGTTTCAAGGAAAGCGCCAGGCTTAGCTGGAGGGATGCGCAGGGTGCAACTGAACATTGACTGAAAAGCAACCCCGTGGATCAAGGTACAGAGAGGTGCCCGAGTGAACATTTGCAGTGAATGCCAGGCCGTGGACATCCTCGTTAGGAATAATTACAACAGGGAGGTAACCTGGTTAAAAACGGAATTGAGCAGCACAGAGTGATGACGCCGGGTCCTCGCTAAGTGATGGAAGAGACCAGCTGGTATTTGGATAGAAGGTTGCTGGCATGGACCGGCATCGCCATCCTCCTTCCTGTCCTGATCACGCTGGGCTGGAGTTACCGCCGTTCCCAGCGGGCCAGGCGCATCAGGGGCATCCTGCGGCGTAGCCGGAGTCAGCACAGCTGGAGCTACACTGACCTTTTCAACACAAGCCCACCTACTGTTCTGTATGCGGCCAGCACATCCTCCACGGGGCCTTCTGTCACTGTTGTGGGGGTTTATTCAGACGAGGGCTGCCTGCGAATTGCTGAGCGGAATCTACCATGCAAGGAAGTGGTGGCGGCGGCGGCCGCGACGGGTTTCGTAGCACACCACTGGGTACGCGGTAATGTGCCCCTCTGCAGTTACTGCGCCGTGTGCAAAGGCCAGTGCGGTGCCCAGCCCACCCTCTGCGACTTCAGGTAACTATAGGAAGTGCTACCCAATTATGCACTCCTAAGTCCTCCATGTTGTCACTTTTTTTTTGTACCATCTTTTTAATCTAAGTGGTTTAGGTAGAAGTCCTCCATTGATGTTTTTCTGATATACATGTTGTGGTTCCAATGAATGTGAATGGCCTTGTTTGTGTGATTTGACAGTTTTCATCATCCATCAGCCCCTAAAACTTTGTTGATTTACTCAGCCTTGGTGAATGCTGTAACAAGACCACCTACCTTACTTACCCCCACTAGGCACATGCATCCATCCTTCCATTATCCAACCCGCTATATCCTAACTACAGGGTCAAGGGGGTCTGCTGGAGGCAATCCCAGCCAACACAGGGCGCAAGGCAGGAAACAAACCCCGGGCAGGATGACTAGGCACATGCATATACTCAAAATCTGTGAACATCATATACAGTGGGTACGGAAAGTATTCAGACCCCCTTCAATTTTTCACTCTTTGTCATATTGCAGGCATTTGCTAAAATCATTTAAATTAATTTTTTTCCCTCATTAATGTACACACAGCACCCCATATTGACAGACAAAAAAAAAAGAATTTTTGAAATTGTTGCAGATTTATTAAAAAAGAAAAACTGAAATATCACATGGTCCTAAGTATTCAGACCCTTTGCTCAGTATTTAGTAGAAGCACCCTTTTGAGCTAATACAGCCATGAGTCTTCTTGGGAAAGATGCAACAAGTTTTTCACACCTGGATTTGGGGATCCTCTGCCATTCCTCCTTGCAGATCCTCTCCAGTTCTGTCAGGTTGGATGGTAAACGTTGGTGGGCAGCCATTTTTAGGTCTCTCCAGAGATGCTCAATTGGGTTTAAGTCAGGGCTCTGGCTGGGCCATTCAAGAACAGTCACAGAGTTGTTGTGAAGCCACTCCTTCGTTATTTTAGCTGTGTGCTTAGGGTCATTGTCTTGCTGGAAGGTAAACCTTCAACCCAGTCTGAGGTCTTTAGCACTCTGGAGAAGGTTTTTGTCCAGGATATCCCTGTACTTGGCCGCATTCAACTTTCCCTCGATTGTAACCAGTCGTCCTGTCCCTGCAGCTGAAAAACACCCCTGCAGCATGATGCTGCCACCGCCATGCTTCACTGTGGGGACTGTATTGGATAAGTGATGAGCAGTGCCTGGTTGTCTCCACACATACTGCTTAGAATTAAGGCCAAAAAGTTCTATCTTGGTCTCATCAGACCAGAGAATCTTATTTCTCACCATCTCAGAGTCCTTCAGGTGTCTTTTAGCAAACTCCATGCGGGAGTTGGCCTTAATTCTAAGCGGTATGTGTGGAGACAACCAGGCACTGCTCATCACTTGTCCAATACAGTCCCCCACAGTGAAGCATGGCGGGTGGCAGCATCATGCTGTTGGGGGTGTTTTTCAGCTGCAGGGACAGGACGACTGGTTACAATCGAGGGAAAGTTGAATGCGGCCAAGTACAGGGATATCCTGGACAAAAACCTTCTCCAGAGGGCTAAGGACCTCAGACTGGGCTGAAGGTTTACCTTCCAACAAGACAATGACCCTAAGCACACAGCTAAAATAACGAAGGAGTGGCTTCACAACAACTCTGTGACTGTTCTTGAATGGCCCAGCCAGAGCCCTGACTTAAACCCAATTGAGCATCTCTGGAGAGACCTAAAAATGGCTGCCCACCAACGTTTACCATCCAACCTGACAGAACTGGAGAGGATCTGCAAGGAGGAATGGCAGAGGATCCCAAATCCAGGTGTGAAAAACTTGTTGCATCTTTCCCAAGAAGACTCATGGCTGTATTAGCTCAAAAGGGTGCTTCTACTAAATACTGAGCAAAGGGTCTGAATACTTAGGACCATGTGATATTTCAGTTTTTCTTTTTTTAATAAATCTGCAACAATTTCAAAAATTCTTTTTTTTTGTCTGTCAATATGGGGTGCTGTGTGTACATTAATGAGGGAAAAAAATTAATTTAAATGATTTTAGCAAATGGCTGCAATATGACAAAGAGTGAAAAAATTGAAGTGGGTCTGAATACTTTCCGTACCCACTGTACATCAATAATAAATCAGGATCAGGGACTAAAATACAGAAAAATAAATAACTTTATATTGGGTCCATTTTACCCATCTTTTCTGTTCATTTGTGTAATACAATGAATATAAGAAACGAATTGATGAGTGCAGCATCACATATGCATGAAATCAACTTTCTTCTGACGATGACGATGCAGTTAATGAACATCAATTTAACATTTTTGAAAGGGTTCTACCACTTTGTGGCAAAAAGCCGATACACAATGGGGTAAGTTCGGGTCGCATATTTACACCAAACAAAATTTAAGATCAGAAGGGGGCTGCTTTGTTTGGGTTTGGCTTTGCTTAAATCGTCTTATGTCCTGCAGTGGTCTCGTTGTTCGCTAAATTGTTGTTCACACCTCTGTTGGTGTTTTTAGACTGTACATTGCTGCTAGAAGCTGTGATATCTGCCACTCTTCTGACTATCTGTAAGGTCCATCTTGTTTGTCTCAACTTTGGTATTTACAGCTTTTTCAGTGCTTCTTAAATTCATCATTTTGGTTTATTTTTTGAAAATGTCAGGTACTCTTTTCAACACAACACTGTTTTTTGTTTCTATCTCTTCAAAATTATTAGACTCACTGCACAAATTTCCAGCCCAAACACCAGTCAAAACCTGCCTAGTGGCACAAGAAACCAGCCCAAAACATGACACATGCAAAACAAAACACCAAAGGGTGGGGGTGAGGGGTTTGTATGGTTTTGAGGCCCCTTTAAAATTTTGAGCAAAATAAATAACAATGAACAGCAGTTTCCCCATTTGTATATCAAGTGCACTGCTAGAATAACTCAAAATACTATATTGTTTGTTTTTTAAAAGAAGCCCAAAAAAATCACAGCCGTGAAAATCCCAGTCTTTCCAGCTGAAACTGATAAATAGCCCAATTGGATGGGATAACTGCAGATCTGGATCAGAATGATCATCCACATTACCCTTTTTTTGCGGCACACTAACACATCAAATGTAAGATCTCCTAAAAGTGACCGGTTAGACCCCTGCTCTGATTGTACCCCACCCTCATCAACCAATCAGGACTTCAGTTTCTCTTGCAAAACCTTTTGATTTAGGCCTGAAGAGATAGGTTTGTAATTGTGAGGCTAGAAGTGGGGTAGAGGGTTGTGACAGTGAGTACCTGTTGGTTGAAACTTTCACTTTTTCTGTTATTAGGCATCTCTCTCTCTTTCGCATATGTGAAGACCCCCTTTGAAAACTGTGTCCCAGGGTGTGTACCCAAGTCACCCTGATGGTAGGTCCACCTGTGGCCTTACTGATTTGAACAGTGAAAGACTCTCCCACTCCATACTTTCTTGGCAAACCGATGGGAGTCCTGCACGTCTGTTTTCCTAAATTAATTCAAAAACTTGCAACCTGTCATTTTTTTTGAAGATGTATTTGCATTGTCAGACAGTCAAATGCATAGTGTGAATCTGCAGCACCACCACAGCATTATTTCATCTTAGTCATGATGATTATTATTATAGATTATTTTCGATTGGCATTACCCACACTCCACTAGATTGGTTCAGATCCTATCTTTTAGGCCACACTCGGTTTGTTCAGCTCAAAACTTTCACATCCCAACCCACCGCTGTTACTTCAGGTGGGCTCTGTCCTGGGGCCCCTCCTCTTCATTATTTACCTCCTTCCCCTCAGCAATATCTTTTGTAAATATAACATTAACTTCCACTTTTACGCTGATAACACCCAGCTTTACCTCACTAACAAACCTACTTTTTCCTTTCCACCCTCCTTGCTTATTGATTGCATAACAGAAATTAAATCCTGGTTTTCTTCAAATTGTCTTAAATTAAATAGTGACAAAACTAAGGTTCTCCTCATTGGTACAAAATCAACATTATCCAAAACTGATCAGTTTTCATTTGTTAATGATAATTCCTCTGTCTCCCCTTCCCCACAGGTTAAGAGTCTGGGTGTCATCCTTGACTGTACTTTATCCTTTCAGTCCCACATCAATAACATCTCCCGGTCTGCATATTTCCACTTGTGTAACATTAATCGTATTCGCCCCACACCACTGCTCTCCTTGTTCATAGCCTGGTCACCTCTCATCTGGATTATTGCAATTCCCTTTCCTTTGGTCTTTCTTGCAAATCTCTTTATAAGCTTCAACTGGTCCAGAATTCAGCTGCCCGCGTCATTACTAGAACCCCCCTCTACTCACCATATCACTCCCGTCTTGCAGAAGCTTCATTGGCTTCCGGTTTCCAGTTAAGTTCCGTATTGACTTCAAAATTCTCCTAACATTCAAGGCTATCCACCACCTTGCCCCTCCATATCTGTCTGACCTCCTCCATGTTGACATTCCCTCCCACAGCCTTGGATCCTCTTCCTCCATCCACTTGACTGTCCCCTTTGCCTGTCTTACCACATTGCTCTGCTTCCCAGCTTTGGAACTCACTACCATATGAGCTTAGAAATATTGATTCATTCTCACT
Organism: Erpetoichthys calabaricus; assembly: GCF_900747795.2. Classification (NCBI taxonomy): domain Eukaryota; kingdom Metazoa; phylum Chordata; class Cladistia; order Polypteriformes; family Polypteridae; genus Erpetoichthys; species Erpetoichthys calabaricus. Next base: position 23,098,654 of record NC_041407.2, read on the forward strand.
TTTCAAATCTAAACATATAACACATCTGTTTAAGACTGCTTTTTCTTCTTCTTCTTCCTTCGGCTGTTTCAATTTTTGTATTTTTTTTTGGTTTTGTTTATAATTTAATTCTTACCTATTGTTCAGTGTCCTTGAGTGTTTAGAAAGGCGCCTACGAATAAATAAAATGTAGTATTTATTATTATTATTATTATGTGGTCATATAGCAGGCATCCTGATGTCACTCGACCGAGTCATCCTGCCCCAGAAGCCATAAATGGACACTGCTAATCTGGTTGATTTCCTTAGACATATTTTTTCGTAGCATCTCCATGTGGATAATCCTGAGACTTTTGGTTAGTTTGACTAATAAATGTGCGGTAAGCGGGCCCACTAAGTGTGAGATGGTGCTACACGCAAGGCTGACTCCTAACATGTCTTCTGGTTGCTGTTGTCTTAGAAGGCCTAAGCTAATACAGTAAAGTCTTTGTGTACAATGTACATTTAAAACAAGAGCAAAAAGTACTTATTAATTTGTTTAAAATACATCTGTAATAGGGATGGTATGGTGGGGCTGTCACCTCATGGATCCAGAGTTCTGCGCTCATATCCTTTGGCTGGTTGTTGTTTGTGTGTCACTTGAACATTCTTCTGAGTCTGTGTGAGTTTACTTATGAGTACTTTAGTTTTCAGTATATCCCATTGTAGTCAAATTTTTATTTGTTACATACACACATATGAAATGCTTTGTTGCTAAAATCTGAGAGTGTGCATTTAGTAGAATATAAAATGACAAAAAACAATAATACATGACTTTATAAATGTCAATAAAAATCATTATGGTAAATGATAGCAAAAGTATACATTATGTTGCAATTAAATATTGTGGAAGCCAGCCCCAGACACAGACAGACAGACACCTCCATATCTACAAAAAGCACACGTTTAATGAACAATAAGGTCCCGTACACAGCACACGGTGCCCCTGCACCAATCACCCTCACGAGTCCTTCTCAAGGTCCTTCACCGCCTCCACTCCTCTCCACCGAGCTCTGTCCCCTTCCTCCCGACTGCAGCCCCCGAATGGAGTGGGGCGGCCCCTTTAATTCAGTGCCGGATGTGCTCCAGGTGTCTGATGACCGACTTCTGGCAGCACTCCCCAGTGTGGCGGAAGTGCTGCCCTTGCACCCGGAAGCACTCCGGGCATAAACCATCCCTGGTTTGTCAGCACTTCCTGGTGTCCCGGAAGTGCTGTCCCCCAGGGATCAAGGACCGGCCGGGTACCCAGGGAAAAAAGGTGCCGCTCTCCCGGTTCCTCCTTCCTCCAGGCATCCCGGCAGGGCAGGGCTTCTGGCTGTCTACCACAATATCTATACTAATAAAAGGCAAAGCCCTCACTCACTGACTCATCACTAATTCTCCAACTTCCCGTGTAGGTAGAAGGCTAAAATTTGGCAGGCTCATTCCTTACAGCTTACTTACAAAAGGTAAGCAGGCTTCATTTCAAAATTCTATGCGTAATGGTCATAACGGTTGACAACGTCCGCCATGTTAAACTTTCTTATTTATGGCCCCATCTTCACGAAATTTGGTAGGCGGCTTCCCTGCGCTAACCGAAACCGATGTACGTACTTATTTCGGTGGTATGACGCCACTGTCGGCCGCCATATCGACTTTCCAATGGTCTTTGTTACTTATGGGCCCATCTTCAAGAAATTTGGTACGCGGGTTCCCAACGCTAACTGAATCCTACGTACGTACATATATACGTCCATAGCCTGCAGCTCGGTCGCCGTGTGAGGCGGCGTTGGGTCCCCCATCCCCAAGCCTCCCACGTAGTTGGCTGCCTGCCTATATAAGGCCGTCTGTCGCTCCGGTCTCTTCATTCCCTTCCTTGCTTCGCCACAGTATTCACGTCTCCCTACTGATAACTGCAGCCTTTTTATTTAATCCACGGCTTCTCCGTTGTTTTATTGTTCGTTTATTATGATTATAGTTATTGTGTAGGTATTTTAGACTTAGTTTACATTGTTCAGGTACCCATTTCCTTTATCGTTCCAACCGTACCCCCATTAACATGTCTATCGAGGTTATCACCATCGATCAAAGAACTGTCACTTACCGAGTGGTTTCCATGCCCGGAGATGGCGACTGCCTTTTCCATTCTCTATGTTTCATATTGCACGGCCATATCAGGCTCACTCTTGATATCCGAAGGAACATTGTGTCTTATGTATTGAATGACTGGGACAGGTTCAAGGTGTGGACTGGTGACGGTACAGGAGATAATTCTACTACACAGGAGCACTATAAGAGTGAAATGCTTAAGCCTATGGTTCTACATGTGAGTTGATGGCTGCCGCTGAATTGTTCGGTTGTCGCTTTCAAGTGTACCGAAATGGCCAAATATTTTACACCTTTGGACAACCGCCAATGCCTCTTAAACATCTTCGATTCACAGGTGACGATTTGAGTAGTGGACACTTTGATGTTTATGAATGTTTAAACTCTCAAAACCTGGATGCGAAGTTATCGCTAAAACCCATTTCAATTCAAATGCCTCCAATTTCCAGTAAGGCTCTGCTTCGCATTGACAATTAATAAGTCTCAGGGACAGACCCTACAAAAGGTTGGCATTGATTCGAGTCAAGATTGCTTTTCACATGGCCAACTATACGTTGCATGCTCAAGAGTAAGCTCAGCGCACATCTTCATCATATTACAACCAGAGGGCCGAACTGACAACGTGGTATACAAACAGATCCTTAATAAATAATTATTGGTATGTTTTCCCTCAGTTTAAAAAGGTTTACTTTTCTTGTTAATAAAAATTTTAAAGCAGTACTTCGCTGCTGCGAAGCGCGGGTATTTTGCTAGTATATAATAAATAGTACAAGAAAAATTAACAATAGCATCATGTAGCTCCAGGCACTGTCCTCATTGAAGATGCAAATGGACTGCAGACAGGAGCTTTTCCTCAGTCTCTCTGACTGGTCTTCAGGCAGCCATAGCACTTCCCTGATCGCAGTACAGAGAAGAAGCTGCTGCTGCTGGGATGGCTGGTATCTTCGATAATTTTTTTGACCTGAGTGTGCAGTGGGTTCATTTGCAACTTTAAGTATTCCCCAGTGTGAGATTTGGGGTGTACATGAACAGGCCTTCCCAGTGATCACATTTATAAAGCTTGCATGCACACACAAAGAGGCCCAAAATATGCATACGCAGCTCTCCACGCAAAAGTCGGGATTTATAAACGAAAACTTGACGGGAAGCCCTATGCATCGTTACAACGGTTCTGACCCTTTTTGTGTGCAGAATTTCAGGGAAGCTGGGAAATGATGACAACCTTAATTAAGCAGGGAACTGCAGTCAAACCAGTAAAATGACGACTCGCCTGTATAACAGTTCATTTCACCAAGTCATTATTATAAAGTGAATTTACATGACAAACATATTAAACCACAAAAGTGATGAATATGATGTATAGACGTAGTTTTAGCTCCATTTTAAGAGGGCCAATGCTGCGTATTTGCACTGAAGAACTTTTTGTCTGTTTATATTGGCTGGTCACTTCTCAGTCAAAGGGCAGTAAATACACAGGATGTGATTCACTCCCAGTGTATAGAAAGTTCAAAATCTCATGGCCTACAGCCTGTTCATAGCCTGATGGTTTAACACAACATGGCTTGTTTAGCACTGCTTGAAGACTATACACATGGCCATATATGAAGAGAAGGAGCCTTTAGACACCAGTCACATTTTTTACCCGTAATGATGACTGGCTTATGAGCCAATTTAGACTTTCAAGAGCCTTGCCCCAAAATTAAATACACAGAATGCCCAAAGTCGGGCTCTACCTGTCCATATGCAGGTTTTAATAACAGGTGACTTTCTGGCAACAGCCATCTATCAGAGGGAACTGGCCAAAGCGTCAGGAATATCTCAGCCAAACTTCCATCCATCCATTTTCCAACCCGCTGAATCTGAACACAGGGTCACAGGGGTCTGCTGGAGCCAATCCCAGCCAACACAGGGCACAAGGCAGGAACCAATCCCGGGCAGGGCTCCACACAAACACACCCACACACCAAGCACACACTAGGGCCAATTTAGAATCGCCAATCCACCTAACCTGCATGTCTTTGGACTGTGGGAGGAAACCCACACAGACACGGGGAGAACATGCAAACTCCACGCAGGGAGGACCCGGGAAGCGAACCCAGGTCCCCAGGTCTCCCAACTGCGAGGCAGCAGCGCTACCCACTGCGCCACCGTGCAGCCTCTCAGCCAAACTTCATCTCCATAATTCCCACCGTGCTGGAAGCCATAAATTGACTAACAAGGTGCAACATTCACCCTTTGTATTGTTTGGTAGTACATTGCCAACATAAAAAGGAAACTGGCAGCAGTGTTTGGCTTCTTAATATAACTGTGGTACTTGACAGCCCTCATATTACAATATGCTGTTGTTAAGCACCTTGAGCATGGGAAATACATAAATAAAATATTATATTATTATTATTTTTAACCGTAAGCAGTTACATTTGATTAACTAACAAGTCCTCAGTGATGCCAAGATTAGACTGACAAACATGGCTCTGTGGCCTGGGTCAACCCTTGATTTATTTATTTTGAGGTACAGTAATGTTGATCAGCCGACATGCTGATGAAGCTATATGTGATGGCTGGCTTGTTGAACCCTCAGTGATTTATATGGCCTGTACTGTTCATTGTAACAGCAATCACATCATTACATATGCCAGGTGATAGTGACTACCCGCTCAGACCCTGGTGCTTTACGCCATTCCCCAACCCCAGAGCACGGAGGAGATGTGCTTCAGTGCCATGCAGCGGACTCCTCCGCCACAAGTGCCAGTGTCTGGATGCGTCGGGCGGGTGGCTGCTGTACCAGCCAATGAAGGATTGCAGCATCGTGATTGCATATGTATGAAGGTTTCATTAGCATAGTCCATATATGGTTGTTTCAAGGTGGCAAGCTGCGTGGTGTTTAAGACGCATCCATGTACACACATGGACACAAGATGACTGTAATTTATAAAGGATACATGTGCTTACAGCAGGTTTAAAAAAAAATCAGATTTTTGTTTAGGTGTACACATTTTTCTGTTGTTTGACATACACATATTTTCACACTCAAATCCAGGCAGTTCTATAAATGAGACGCCAGTTCTGTTTCCTGCTTTGTACCCAGTATTACCAGAATGGACTCCGGTATAATTGGTTTAAGCAGGTTTGAGAATGTTATATTTAACAGCATTTTATATAACATTGGATTTTTCAGACTTGTTAAGTTCAGTTAGAGCTTCTTGTTTTTTCTTGCTAAGACCGGGTTGCTTGTCATGTATTATGAGGCAATGGTTGCTGTACAGTAATCCCTCCTCCATCGCAGGGGTTGCGTACCAGAGCCACCCGCGAAATAAGAAAATCTGCGAAGTAGAAACCATATGTTTATATGGTTATTTTTATATTGTCATGCTTGGGTCACAGATTTGCGCAGAAACACAGGAGGTTGTAGAGAGACAGGAACGTTATTCAAACACTGCAAACAAACATTTGTCTCTTTTTCAAAAGTTTAAACTGTGCTCCATGACAAGACAGAGATGACGGTTCTGTCTCACAATTAAAAGAATGCAAACATATCTTCCTCTTCAAAGGAGTGCGTGTCAGGAGCACAGGCTGTCACAGAGATAGAGAAAAGCAAACAAATCAATAGGGCTGTTTGGCTTTTAAGTATGCGAAGCACCGCGGCACAAAGCTGTTGAAGGCGGCAGCTCACACCCCCTCCGTCAGGAGCAGGGAGAGAGAGAGAGAGAGAGACAGAGAAAAACAAAACAGTGAAAAATCAATACGTGCCCTTCAAGCTTTTAAGTATGCGAAGCACTGTGCAGAATGTCGTTTCAGGAAGCAGCTGCACAAAAGATAGCAACGTGAAGATAATCTTTCAGCATTTTTAGACGAGCGTCCGTATCGTCTAGGTGTGCGAACAGCCCCCCTGCTCACACCCCCTACGGCAGGATCAGAGAAAGTCAGTGCAAGAGAGAGAGACAGAGAAAAGTATGCTGGGTAGCTTCTCAGCCATCTGCCAATAGCGTCCCTTGTATGAAATCAACTGGGCAAACCAACTGAGGAAGCATGTACCAGAAATTAAAAGACCCATTGTCCGCAGAAACCCGCGAAGCAGCGAAAAATCCGCGATATATATTTAAATATGCTTACATATAAAATCCGCGATGGAGTGAAGCCGCGAAAGGCGAAGCGCGATATAGCGAGGGATTACTGTATTCTTGAAGAATTTTGTCTCTTATAAAAATGTATTCCAGGACATGTGTACAAAATTCTTTGTCGTAAAAATAAGTGAATTCACATATGAGATTCCACAGATTTTGTATTTTCTTTTTATCAGACGTGCTATCAGTTTGAGATTAGCTCTTGATGACTGGTATGTGAGCGTACATATTTTGTAATGGACTGGCATCCTGTTGGGCTGCTTTGTGTTTTTGTAGCTTCCTGTTATAGAATACCTGCATTTAGAAAATGGTTGCTTGTGTTACCGGCTAATTGCAATTCATAAGAATGCTTGGTAAGACTTTAGATTAGACACTGCAAAAATGCATCTCTTACTCATTTACGACGATGTAACAAGACCTTAACAAACACTTCTTTGGGTCTTCATAACACTTATAAAATACCAGTAAAGTGTTTATTCATCTCTGCAATGTGACCTGCTAACAAAACTTTACTTTGGAGTCGTCTGAAGTGGCTTGACTGAGACGCATTTCTCTTGATATTCCATATTTAGTATAAGACCTGAGAATCCTTCATATTAACAAGTCATTTTACCATCAGGTCAATTCTCCACACAGCACAGACATGAATAACCGACTTACTGATGCTTTTATAAGCATAATGAAGACGAACAGAAGACTTTGTTAAGGTCTTGTTACATACGAGTAAAGGCGTAATTAGTAATGTTAGCGAATGCCTGTTTATGCTGTCGACACCACGTGGTTTACATAACCCAACAGGGTAGCCATCACTGTCGTCCTGATACCCAACAGTCAGTAGCCCCTAAAATGACCATCTTGAACCTTTCTCATGGTTTCACACCAGCCTTGCCGGTTCCAGGTTAGTTTTTAACTGTGATTTTCCACATTTGACTTGCTTATTCTGTTTGAATTGTTATTCCTTGAGAATGGAGTGCTCCTTGCATGGAGTTTCCTTGTTCTCCCTGTGCCCACTTTGGTTTCCTCCTACAGTCTAAAGTCATGCAGGTTAGGTGGATTGGCATTGCTAAGATGGACCTAGCTCGTCTTTGTGTGTGTGTGTGTGTTCGTCCTGTGATGGGTTCCCTCCCTGACCAGGTGTTATGCCCAATGATTGCTGGGATAGGCCCCAGCTGTCCTGTGACCCTGCCCTGGATGAGTGTGTTAGAAAGATGGACGGATGTTCTATAGTGAACAACATCCCGAGGCACTTTATGAGCACAGTTGTGTAGTCTAATTTTTCATACAGTGACTGAGTTTTGAAAACCGTCAGCTAACTTGTGGTTTGCAGTCAGATATCTCAGCACAAGACTACACAGCCTGCTTGTTGAAAGTAATTATAAAAAGATCACACCCCTTTTTAAATGTGTCTTCATAATTACCTGGAAATAAAATAAAACACATTAATATTTCATTCATTCATGCATTCATTTTGTAAACTGCTTATTTTAATTTAAAAATCCTAAACTACGCCTTTTATGTGAAAACAGTGTGTTGTAGATCACGGATACAGTACAGGCTCTTGCACCAAATTCAGTTGCAGCACACATTCACTTTCTCTCAAAGATCCTTTTACCCTCCACTTTCTTCTTCTTCTTTCGGCTGCTCCTGTTAGGGGTTGCCGCAGCGGATCATCTTCTTCCATATCTTCCTGTTCTTGTCATCTTGTTCTGTTACCCCCATCACCTGCATGTCTTCTCTCACCACATCCATAAACCTCCTCTTAGGCTTTCCTTATTTCATCTTGCCTGGCAGCATCTCCTCTGTACATGTCCAAACCAACACAATCTCGCCTCTCTGACTTTGTCTCCCAACCGTCCAACTTGAGCTGACCCTCTAATGTACTCATTTCTAATCCTGTAGGCCCTGATCTCACCTCACTGTTAATGTCAGTTGCACCAGCCAGGATGAAACCGATACACTTAGCAAAGATAAGGATCTGCTTAGTAGATCTTCTTTCAAGTTAAACTGTGGTTAATAAGTACTGTCTGTTTTCCTCATTTCATCTCATTGTTTAGCTCCCAAAACTCTGTTTTTACAGTGTCTATAAAAATGATCACCATTTCAGATGTCTTCATACTTTATTTTTCTACAACATTGAATCACAGGGGATTTAATTTGGCTTTTTTTACACTAATCAAAAGAAAAAAGACGCTATAATGTCAAAGGACAGTGACCCAAAAATGAGGACACACTGCACAGATAGCAACATTAGATGAAGGTCCTCAGGCTTATATTTTTTTTCATTACAGGTGCATTTGGTGCCAGGTGACCGTCCATGATGACTGCAAGCCGTCTCTGCCGGAGGGAGAGAAGTGTAATTTTGGGGAGTTCAGAAACCTGATCATTCCTCCGCATTATCTGCACAATGTGAACCAGCTGGGACGTGGGCAGCCAGAAGATTATGCCAAGGTGACTTCCCCATGCCAGTCCAGTGGATTGTGGCATGAAGTTGTTGACTTTTCGATTTATTTTCCAGTGTGTCAAAATTAATTATAGTGTAGCATGTCGTTTTTATACAGGTGATAATTTATGAACAGCCCTGGGAATACTGGAATGGGAATTAACACTGGAAGTGTGCTTTTTTTTGTTTGTTTGTTTTTATTGATTTTATTGAAATCACACAACATTCCATACAAATAAATCATTTTTTACAAAAATAAGATCGAGAACAAATCAACCCCCACACCTGAGAAAGAGAGCTAAGCCAGCAGAATAAAACGTAAAGCTAGTAAAAATAGATGAATTAATAACTGAAGAAAGATTAATGGAGAACAAAAAAAGGAAAACAAGGGGAGATAATCTGCTTCCTCAGTGCTTTAAGAGCTTATTCTAAAATATTATTGATTAGATCCTGCCAGGTTTTGAAAAAGTTCTGCACAGATCCTCTAAGTGCGAATGAGATTTTTTCCAATTTCAAATAGTATATAACATCAGTTACCCACTGACTTAGAAGAGGTGAGTTAGGATTCTTCCAGTTGAGCAAGATAAGTCTACATGCCAATAGTGCAGTAAAGGCCATTACAGTTTGTTTGTCCTTCTCCACTTTAAGCCCCTCTGTGAGCCCACCAAGCACAGCTATTAGTGGATTAGGAGGGATTGTGACCCCAAGGCTGTCTGAAAGGCACTTAAAGATTTTGGTCCAGAATGATGTTAAATTGGCGCAGGCCCAGAACATGTGGCCCAGTGAGGCTAGAACTTGATTGCAGTGTTCGCAGGTTAACTCTTGCCCTGGAAACATTTTGAACAATTTTAAATGAGACAGATGTGCTCAATATATAATTGTTAGTTGAATAATTGTATGCTTTGCGCATATGGAGCTCGAGTGAATTCTCCGCATTGCTACTTTCCCCTCCTTTTCTGAGATATTGAGTATGAGATCATTTTCTCACTGTCCTCTTGGATCTTTGAAATGGAGGAACTGTAAAATGGATTTATATATTACGGAAATGCTATCTGAGTCCTCAAGACTGATCAATATTTTTTCCGGCATAGAGGTAGGTGGGAGGTGAGGAAAATTGGGCAGGTTCTGTTTAACAAAGGTTTGAATTTGAAGGTAGTGAAAGAAATGTGTTTCTGGAAAGTTTAATTTGGAATGTAATTGTTTCTAGGATGCAAAGACGTTGTCTATGTGCAGATCTCTAAGTGATTTAATCCCAAATGTTTTCCAGGCATTAAAAACTGCATATGTTTGAGAGGGTGGAAAAATGTGGTTCTCGTGCAGAAGTGCCACCGATAAAATCTTCTCCATCTTAAAATACTTCCTACATTGGTTCCATATTCTGATTGTGCGAAGCACAATTGGGTTGTTAGTATATTGGTGATAAACTTGCATTTATTGGGGTGCAAAGCAAAGAATATAAAGAGGAACTGCAGGATTTTATTTCTATTGCGAACCAAGCCTGTGTCTGTTCATTTTTTTGTGTCAATATCCAGGTTTTTATAGCTTGTATATTTTCTGCCCAGTAATAAAATTAATTGAAAGTGTTCTTTTATAGTATGTAGTATGCTTTGTGTTCCTTTATATTTTTATCTTTATGGATAATTCCAAATTGTTTCCTGTCCACTTTGAGTTATCTATATACTAAAAGGCTAACAGGTCAGGGCTGGACACTGAGTTTGCCTACTTATACTCAGTCAGAGCTCAAGATACTATGTTTTAAAAACCTTATTTTCTGACACCTGGCAGAAAAGCATCCGAATTTGAATTGCATTTATATTATTAAGTTAATTAACCTCCTTAGCATTAGGTTTACCCCAGGAAAAAATGAGCCAAAAACATTGATTTTTATTTTTTCCGACAAGAAAACAACGTTGTCACGTGTAACTGAGACATGCATTTGTGTTGACTTTTTGGTGTTTACAGTAGAAAGGGTATGTCTAATGTCCATTGCTGTACTGATGCAGATTTAATACACATCCTTCATGTGGCATGTTTTAAAGCAGTCATCAGCACACAGACCGATGTTGTAGTCCAGACAGAAGAAGCGCGTTTCTTGCTTGCTCATGAGAGGGTAGAGTGTCACTTCCTGATCCGCACGATCGATGCTACACTCGTGTTATTGCAGGCTACCACAGTGCAAGACTTGGTGACTTCCACGTTTCCCCTGACATGAACCTTGACAGTTGCCACATTGTGAACAGTGCGTAGTGGGCTAATGTTTTGCTTCTCCTTGCACTTGGTTCCCATTATTTTGCCTTTTTGTCACACAGCCACTGTCAGACCATGCTGAAGCTTCATAGAACCAAATTCACTGGGCATGTCATGGCGGTTTGATTGTACAGCTCCATATCATGCATCAGTTTCACTTTCTGTATTAACCTCTGCTAACCAATTCACATTGTCATCACTATCGCTCAATTTGGGCAATGATTCAGTTTTAGTTCATTCATGGTTTTTCAGTGCCATTGGGTTTTTAGTTGGAGGCTCTGCCTCATTCATGAATATTGATGAGTTACCTCAGAGTGGCAAAAACACATTTTTTTTGCAGCATGATGTTGTGTCGTCCACTAGATGGCAGCAGAATACTCTCCCACTCCCTCTATTCCAGCTTTAAAATGTAAAGCTGATCATTACATGTCAGCCTGAGTCTGACTCGTGGTTCACTGTAATTGCATAGTGCTGCCCTCGATAATATCACAGGATCAAACTGGATTTATTAAAGGCCGACATCTATCTTCAAATTTCCGATGCTTGTTTAATGTTATATATTCACCAGCAAAATCAAACACCCCAGAGATATTACTGTCATTAGACGCAGAAAAAGCATTTGATATGATTGAATGGAATTACCTTTTCACTGCATTGGAGAAATTTGGGTTTGGCCCGAATATTTGTGCATGGATCAAACTACTGTATACCAATCCAGAAGCTTCAGTTTGTATTAATAACATTTGCTCAGACTACTTTAAGCTAGAATGTGGTACCAGACAAGGATGTCCCTTGTCGCCACTGTTTTTTGCAATCGCTATTGAACCACTGGCGGTTCACTGCCGAAATTCTTATCAGATAAAGGGGATTGTCAGAGAAGGACTGGAACAGAAAATTTCTCTATATGCAGATGATATGGTCTTGTATATATCAGACCCAGAAAACACTGTCCCTGCTGTTTTAATAGCACTAACAGAATTTCAAAAGATATCTGGTCTTTGAATTAATCTGAATAAAAGTATACTCTTTCCAGTGAATTCACAAGCATATAATATTAGATTAGACACCCTACCTTTTACCATAGCAGATCAGTTTAAATACCTAGGGGTAAATATCACAAGTAAACATAAAGCTCTTTATCAACAAAATTTTGGCGTCTGTATGGAAAAAATTAAGCAAGACTTGCATAGATGGTCAACCCATCATCTCACTCTAGCCGGAAGAATTAACATTGTTAAGATGAATATCCTTCCTAAACTTCTCTTTTTATTTCAAAACATTCCAATATATATCAATAAATTGTTTTTTAAACAGTTAGATTCAACAATAACCGCATTTATTTGGAACTCAAAACACCCACGTATCCGAAGAGCGACCCTACAAAGACCTCAGGCAGAAGGTGGCATGGCTTTACCTAATTTTCAGTTTTATTACTGGGCAGCAAACATACAAGCCATAAAAACCTGGACACAAATAAATGAACATACACAGGCTTGGTCCGCAATAGAAGTAAAATCCTGTAGTACTTCTTTATACTCCCTGCTCTGCTCTCCAATAAATGAAAGTTATCGCAAATATACTTATAACCCAATTGTGCTTTACTCACTCAGAATATGGAACCAAATTAGAAAGCATTTTAAGATGGAAAATCTTTTATCGGTGGCACCTCTGCAAGAAAACCACCTCTTTCAACCTTCGCAAGTATATCCAGCTTTTAATACCTGGAAATGTTTTGGGATTAAAATGCTCAGAGATCTTTATATAGACAACATATTTACATCTTTTGAACAATTATGTTCAAAATTCAACCTCCCAGCTATACATTTCTTTTACTATCTTCAAATTAGAAATTTTGTTAAACAGAAATTGCCCGATTTCCCCCACCTTGCACCCTCCACAATGCTGGAAAAAATACTGCTCAATTTCGAGGAAACAAACACTATTTCCGCAATATATAAAATCTTATTAGAGTCCCTACCTTTCAAAGATGCAAGAGGACATTGGGAAGAAGATCTCTTAATCAGTATATCAGAAAAGGAGAGGAAGGTAGCAAAGCAGAGAATTCACTCGAGTTCTATATGCGCAAAGCATAGAATTATTCAACTTAAAATTATATATCGAGCTCATCTGTCTCGCTTAAAACTGTCCAAAATGTTTCCAGGGTAAGATCCAACCTGCAAACGCTGCAACCAAGCTCCTGCCTTACTGGGTCACATGTTCTGGGCCTGCACCAAACTAACATCATTTTGGACCAAAATTTTTAAGTGCCTTTCAGACAGCCTTGGGGTCTCAATCCCTCCTAACCCATTAACAGCTGTGTTCGGTGTTCTTCCAGCTGGACTTGAAGTGGAGAAGGATAAGCAAACGGTGATTGCATTCACTACACTTTTGGCACGCAGACTTATTTTGTTAAATTGGAAGAATCCTAATTCTCCTCTGATAAGTCAGTGGGAAACCGATGTTTTATATTATTTGAAATTGGAAAAAATCAAATTCTCAGTTAGAGGATCTGTACAAAATTTTTTCAAAACCTGGCAGGATTTAATCAATATTATTTTAGAATAAGAGAAATAACTATTACCGCATTTAACTCCCTTCTCCATCTCTTATTTACATAGATATTTACTTCTCCCTTTCTTTTGTTTAATGTTGTCTCATTAAAAAGCCTTAAGCAATTTTCCTTTAGCTAAGCTCTCCTTCTCAGGGGTGGGGTTTGATTTGTCTTCAAATTTGTTGGGTTATAAATTGATCTGTTTGTATGGAATGATTACAATGAAAATTAATAAAATAAAAAATATTAAAAAAAAAAAGAATTCTGAGCCAGAGTCACACTCAGGGTTTATGCCAATGATTAAAGAAACAAGTGTACACTGCAAACAGGACTGTTTTGGCATCCACATTCCATTCATCGGTAGCTATAAAATTTGAAATACATAAATAACTCGACCAAAAAGCAAGGTAGGTGTTAGGATTTTTATTTTACCTTATTTTCAATTCACAACAAATGTGCCTGGGAGAGAATAAACTTACGGATTACTTCATTTTGCACAAAGCAATGCCTCAGGATCACACTGTAACAAGCCAAATGGACATCATATCGATCAAAGAGGTGTAAAGTGGCACCATTAGCTTTTACTTTTCATTTGCTTTTTCAAGATTTGTTGGGAGTTACTTATAGTATTATTAGCTCCTAACTGGCACGTCCAGTACCAAATATTTTTCCTGCATTGCATTTTGAGTTGACTTCTTGGTTATAGTTTTTGATGTTGTTAGACGAAGCTTGACCATAGGAAGTGTGGTTTTGAAAAGATTGTTGTGACAAGAAACACTTGCTGAGTCTACATGGCAGAGTGGTGGCTCTGTGCCTAAGGATCTGCGCTGGTATCTGGAAGGCTGCCAGTTCAAATCCATTTACTGCCAGAAGGGATCCTACTCCTTGAGCAAGGCCCTTAACCTGAAAATTGCCCCAGGGGTGCCATACAATGGCTGATCATGTGCTCTGAACCCCAAAGGTCATGTGAAAGGACAAATAACAAAGTGTAACAATAAAGATCAATTATTGAGACTTACTAAATATTTTTCTAAAAGCTATTAAAGGTGCTTGTGATATTTCAACATGGACAGACTGATTTTTTTCAGCATTTGTCTAACAAATTGTCCTGAAAACACTGACAGGTAAGCCATAGTGTAACTTCAAAATACCTTAAGCCCATGTTGCATTCCATGACTTCCAGTCATTGGGCAGTTGCTGGTCTTGTCGCCAGACCATGTTCATTTATATAACTGAAAATCGCTGGGCATTTCTTCTTCTTCTTCTTCTTTTTATTCTTATTCTTCCTCCTCCCTTAGATGAATTACCATTTTCTCTTACCATTTCCCATTTTCTCTTTTACTTGTAGTTGGCATCTACCTGTGGTCCTAACTGGACACCACTTATTGTCTTAGCCAACACGCGCAGTGGAAATAACATGGGAGAGGAACTTCTAGGAGAGTTCAAAATGCTCCTCAACCCTCTACAGGTAAGCTGTACTGTAGTGAAGGTTCAACTTGCCTTTTTTTTGGGATACTTGACTTTTAAAACATATTCTGCTTCTTACAACACCTATAAAAAGTATTCACCAGCATTTTATTGTTCTACAACATTGAACCACACTGAGTTTAACACACTGTAAAGAAAACAAGGCCACATTACCTTCTAGTAGGAATGGATTCTAGACACTGGTAAATTGGATAATCAGTCACATATGTCTGGTTAAAATCCTAAATACTGAATTTCATAATGTTGTAACGGCCAACCCCTTACCCAGCCAGCAGCTACCTACCGAGACCTGTGGCCTGGATAAATTACTGAGATGAATCTTTATATATATATATATATATATATATATATATATATATATATATATATATATATATATATATATATATATATATATGGAAGATTGTGGGTTCGCTTTCCAGTCCCTCCCTGTGTGGATAGCGCTTTGAGTACCGAGAAAAGCACTATATAAATGTAATGAAATATATAGATATATATATATATATATATATAGATATATATATATATATATATATATATATATATATATATAGATATATATATATATATATATATAGATATATATATATATACATAATATATAATCTCAAGCCGTACCTCTAACATAATATTTTCCCCTCAATCGACGGTTTAAACACAAGCACACAAAAGCAGGTATGTCAAATAAGTGAATAAATATATTAAATGGAACACAATAACAAAACACTACTGCACATTCCCCACATAGCAAATATATATGTATATCCCTCCACCGAAAGCAGCAACGTGAAAACCCCACACATATACACAATAACAAACCCTCCCTTGCCCCTGTAACACATAACAAAACACAAATAACATGAATGGATGAATACGGAAATGACAATGATCGTGAACTTGAGTCTGGGTATATTACTGTCCTGAATATGGATGACTGAAAGAATGGATGTGTTTGAATCTCTCGGAAAATGGAACAATCTCACTGTGTTAGTCCTTGGCGTGTGGTGGATAATTACGTCCAACCCCGGGGTCTCTGGCGATGATTGAACTGAAGTAAATCCGGCGGAATGAAAAACAAACTGGATACAAAATCGCGATGTGAAAAATACCAGGTAATGGCGGTCCGTTCTCGTAAATTGAAAACTCCGTCTTTCTCCTTCCTTTTTCTCTTTTCCCTCCTGATTGTTTAAATAGTAAAGAGCCGGATGTAATTGATTGTGAACAGGTGCTTTCCATCTTGGGGCTGTGGTCTCTCTCCCTCATCCGTCCCCTCTGTATTTACGGGGACAACATTTACTGACGCACACATTATAAACAGCAAACGGGACGATGGAAACAAAAACACACTCAGCACAAACATTGAAAACACTATTACTATGTAGCCCCGCTTCAATCTTCTCCATGTAGCGTCCTATCTTTCATGCTGCTATTGCAGTAGTCATCAGGGTGTTAGTGTGTGCTGAAAGGCACTATAGGCACTTTCTCACCTTTTTGTTGAAAAATATCGAAAGGGGACCCTTTTTAAAATTGTCCCTACACAAATTCCACAGCAGCAATTATTTTTTGATTTCTTCATCATGCTTACAGAGTTTCAGAAGATCACCTTCTAAAAACTTACAAGGTTTGTGGTTGGTAATCAAATCAGACTAATTAGGATAAGCCATTAAGCGCGGAGCTCTAAGTAATCTGAACATTCCTGCCAACAGTTGACCTCAGGTATTGACTAAATCCCACCCTAAACCTCTTCCTGTAGTGGTCATGAGAGGTGGAGGGCATTGGGTGACACAGTATTCAGTAGCTTCTAAACCTTTCTTGCTTTGGTAAGTAGTTTGTAAATATGGCTGCCAACAACAATTTGTACTTGCATGAATTTCCATCTTCTCAACAGCAGAATTGGAAAGATGACAATTTGACACAAGGGATGAATTGTTGCCAGAGAGTAGCCTACTAACCCTAATGTCCTGGAAGTGATCAACCTCTACATCTGAGGTACTCTGTCATTCATATTTCTGTTGTTCATATTTATAGGTGTTTGACTTGACCAAACTGGCACCGATTAAAGCACTCCAACTCTGCACTATCCTTCCTCCGAATGGTGTCCGAGTCCTCATCTGTGGTGGTGATGGTACTGTAGGCTGGGTGCTGGATGCTATAGATGAGATGAGAATAAAGGTATGAACTATTTTTTTAATATATGGCAATTGTATAAAGCTTAGCTTAGGTGCTTACTGGATAGAAAATGGTCAAAACTGAGATGGCTATAGGTAGGTGGATCAGTAGGATGGGTAGTTGGACTCCATCCTAGGTGCAGTAGGAGTTACAGGTTTTTATTACATATTATTATAACCAAGCGCTAAGCTTGTTATTTACTGCTTTCTGTCTCTAGAGTTATGTAACATTTCTTCAGATTCCACCTACTCACGTGTTGTAATTTCAAATGTATCAAAAAGGAGATATGAATGTAAATTACATTCTTACACATACTACCATTTTAGACATGAAGGCTCCATTTCCCACACACACTGTGAAAAGAAATAATTTCACTCTGCCTCTGGGACTTGAATATAAATTTATCTAAACCATGGTAGAAGACAATAGTTTAGAATATCGGCAGAGTTTCTTTGCAGCCTTTGTCGATTTTCGTAAAGCGTTCGACTCAGCTGCCCTGTGGAACATCCTGAGGGTTCGCGGGATCCCCTCGAAAGGCTGCTGGATATATCATGGCTGGCCTGTACACTGGTACTGTGAGTGCTGAGCAGAGTGGAGGCAGAACCTCTGTGTTTTTCCCAGTTGACACTGGGATTCATCAGCTGTGTGTTTTTGCTCCTACTCTATTCAAGGCTTGTATGGACTATGTGGAGGGAAAGGTTGTGGGGTCCAGCGGCTATGGGTTATCAGTTGGTGAAGAAAGATTCACTGATCTTGATTTTGCTGATGATGCAGTGATCTTCGCAGAGTCAATGGAGGCTGTGATCGGGGCGCCCGAGAGGCTGAGTGAGGAATCTGAGTGTTGGGCTTGCGAGTGTCCTGATAAAAACCAAAATCCAGGCCTTTAATGACCACTTGGGCACAGCCATCAGCAACGTGTCTGTCTACGGAGAGAGTGTCGACCTCATCAAGAGGTTACCTCAGCAGCAGCATTCATGTCTCTGGTGACTCTTCCTATGAAGTCAGTAGACGGATTAGGAGAGCGTGGGGGGTCGTGAGGTCACTGAAAGGGGTGTGTGGCGCTCCCGATATCTTTGCAAAAAGATGAAGGTCCAAGTCTTTAGAGTCCTGGTGCTTCCTGTTTAGCTATATGGCTGTGAGACATGGACACTCTCCAGTGACCTGAGATGAAGACTGGACTCCTTCGGTGCTGTGTCTCTTCAGAGAATCCTTGGGTACCGCTGGTATGACTTTGTGTCGAATGAGCAGTTGCTTACGGAGTCCCAAATGAGGCACATCACCCGGATTGTGTGGGATCATCAGTTATGATACTACGGCACTGTGGCCATGTAGCACAATCCTAATTGTCGAGGACCTGAGCGGCTGGACCAGGCCAAGGGGATGCACACATAACATCTGGCTGCAGCAGATAGATGGTCATTTTGAGGGGGTGGGACTGGACTGCATGTCTGCCTGGGGGGTTGCCAACCAGAATGCCGAGCTGTTTTATCTTGTGGTGGGTGTGGCAACGTGCTGTACCAGTGCAGGCTCCCCAACCTGACCTGACCTGACATCCATCCCATTCATGTTATAACCTGCTTATTCAGTTCATGGCCAGTGCCTATTCCAAGGAGATGGCACCAATAGTTTAATTCCATTTGACAATCAATGCAAAGAATTCCAGCATTCTAAGATGCCTGTATATGATTTTGTAAATGCAATATAAATATATGACAAGATATAATATATATATATATATATATAGAGAGAGAGAGAGAGAGAGACATGGCTAGCTGGCAGGTCCTCTCCCCACCTTGAACCTGTCCAGTTCCTGCCACCATTATCTCGTTCTCCACTTAGAGATGGGTGGGGTGGGTTTCTGCCTGTCAGCCTCTCTCTACATGCCTGACCTTCAGTCATGACATATCGGTGGTTTCCAGCTTGCTAAGAAAAATAAAAAATATACAGGTACAAGTCTTTTTGTGATTTAACTCTTGCTATACTAAAATGCACTATGATATAATGCTTATTTTCATATATGCTCGTGATTCTCTTTGAATATATGCAAATCATCAACTTTAAGAATATACTTTTCTATATGGGTGGCACAGTGGTAGCACTGCTGCCACGCAGTTAGGAGACCTGGGTTCACTTACTGGGTCCTCCCTGTGTGGAGTTTGCATGTTCTCCCCGTGTCTGCGTGGGTTTTCTCGGGGTGCTCCACTTTCCTCCCACAGTCCAAAGACATGCAAGTTAGGTGGATTGGCGATTCTAAATTGGCCCTAATGTGTTGTTGGTGTGTGTGTGTGTCCTGCAATGGGCTGGCGCCCTGCCCGGGATTTGTTCCTTGCCTTGTGCCCTGTGTTAGCTGGGATTGGTTCCAGCAGACCCCCATGACCCTGCGTTGGGATATAGCGGGTGGACAATGACTGACTGTTTGGGTGCCCATCTTACACAAAATACGGTAGCCCAAGTCATCATGCACGATGGCATGTGCAGATCCATAGTTGATATCCAAATGTGCAGCAACAGTGGACAACGTAATCCATCGGTCTTCTCTGATGGTCGACTAGATCAAAGCTTCGTCGGTTACACTTTAAACCTTTCTACCCATTTAGAAACTTTTTGTTGAGTCAGGCTGTTTTCACTTCCATACCGAGCCAACATCCTTCTGTGACTTTCAGCAGGTTTCACTCCTGATTGCCTTTGCTTTATGATTTACTCTTTTCAATAAAATGTACTGACTTACAAGCAAACAAATCTGTCCATGAATTTTCCAACCTGCATGCCTAGTTCAGGGTCCTGGGAGCAAAGACGTTTTTCCAGAAGCACTGCACACAAGGTCATATTTAACCCAAGATGGGCCCCCATTCAATCAGAAAGCATGCAAATGAAAAAGAATGTGAAAATCGATATAAGATTGTTTTATCTTGGTAGAGTAATATATATTGCTCTACTTTCCCCTGTTGTATTATTAAGATGTATCCTTTGATGAGCCTCTAATCTCACAGACTTACCACTGTTTATAAGGTATTGTACCATATAACTTCTCCCCACCTTCCCTTCTATATCTATAACCTCAGGCAATTAGGTATAGTAAAAAAGACAAGCAAGAGTTAAGTTACCATTTAAACAATGTATGATTGGTAATATTCATAAATAATAACAATATGCAAAGTACGCTTGAATATTGGCAACCATACAACCTGATTAAATGGTGATGTGTAGTTTCAGGTGGCACACAGACTTGTTAGTTATTTAAAAACCAGCAAGCCCGCGATTCTCGAAAGAATCACAAATCCAAGAATGGCAATCACTTTCTGTTCCCTCCGATACTTGGAGGGATGAAATATCATGGAGGGTGGGTGCGTCCTGGGAAAGTTCATTTAATTAAATAAACATATTTGTACTAAAGCGGTTTCTTTTTGGAGCTGTGACTCAGTTGAAGGCGCCTTCGTTTATTGTTTTTAGCCATGCAGGCTCGTGTTTGTTTTTCTATGGCTGTGTCGTCAGCGAGAAGTTGTTTGCTGACAGTGGCAGATTCGCGTGCTGAAGTGGCCATGGCGGCGGACCCGGGCATGGAGGGCTACATTACTAAACGAACGTGGTATATGTGGTGGTGTGGGCTGTCGCGTTTGGGCGGCTGTACAACCTGGTGTGCACGCTTCGCCTCAGGTTTAGTTTACAGGTCGTAGCCATGGTAAAGTTTTCATTTAATTAAATAAACATATTTGTACTAAAGCAGTTTCTTTGTGTGGGCACCTTCGTTCATTCTTTTTATCCATACGGGCTCATTTACAGGTCGTAGCCATATGGGCTTGTGTTTGTATTTAGTTGAACTCTTTCATTGTGGAGCCGTGACGTCTTTGCTTCTGGTGTGTCTGAAGTGTGTCGTAGGGGCCTCCGTGTATTGTGTTTATCTATGCGGTCTCGTCTTTGTTGTTCAGTGGCTGTGTCGTTAGGTAGAAGTCGTTTACTGTTAGGAAGCATACTCCAACTTACACACACTGAGTAGTGGCACAGTGGATTATTCGTTTTGGATCTGTGCCTCTCTTGCATGTAGTGTTTCAGAAATGCGTTGTAGGCGCCTTTGAGCTCTGTGTTGTTGGAGCTGTGACTCCTTTGCATCCGCTGTTTCAGAGGCGCGTTGTAGGCACCTTCGTTCATTTTGTTTATCCATACGGGCTCGTTTTTGTATTTTTGTTACTTGAGGAGTTTCGTTTTGGAGCCATGGCTTCTTCGCTTGTGGTGTTTGTGAAGCGCGTGGTAGGCACCTCCGTTTATCGTTTGTACCCATGCGGTCTCGTTTTTGTTTCTCTGTTACTGAATTACCGTTATGTGATTCAAACATGCCACACAGACCGCTGGCACATACATACTACTGACTCTGGGAGGCCGCTGCGTTTGACTGTGGGTTGTGGTGTTTGGGCGGTGTTTGGGCGCCACCTACTGACTCTGGGAAGCCGCTGCGTTTGACTCTGGGGCGCCGCGGCGCACTGCGCATGCGTATCGGTGCCTCCGTGCATAAATTAAAACTGTGGTTTAGTAATATAGATGTCTCTAGTTAAAGCATCATTCAGCTTACTTCAGAACATGCTGCATTGCCTGCCTCAATATGGCTGCCGAGTTGTGCTCTCCATTGTGTTCTTCAGTTCATGGTGTGATGCTCTTCATCAGTTTGGTAAGAGAGATATGCTTCTTCGTGATCAGAGATTAGTAAGAGAGAGAGAATGTGGTTGAACAAGCAGATTTATAGATTCTCTGTCCAACCCCTACAGCCAATAGGACACCGTGATACTTAAAGCTTCTGATAGAAGCCAATTCCAAACAGCCATGCCAATCTTAACACCTGCCATCCCCCAAAACCATATGTTAAGGTAACCTGGCTTCCTTGCGGGTTTTGAAAGACTTTAGCAGAGAAATACTCGCCAAACTGGTTTAAGGCACCCCCCCCCATCTCTGTCGTAAAATTCAAAGAGACCCATTCCTAAAGGGGGGGGGGGGTAAACACTCATTAATTTAACACTAAATTACATTGCTTTGCCTAAATTACAAATAAAGACATACTTCTTTTGCATATTTATCAAGTTATATGCAAAATCTTACATCACAACAAATGATATCTTAGTTAAAACCGTGCTTGGAAATGTTATGCTCTCTCTCTTCTCCTCCTGGCCTGAGCATGAAGTAATAGCCTTTGGTCTTCATTTTTCACGCAGACCCATGCTGTAATACGAGTTGGAGGAGAACAAACAAATAAGTTGCCCTTGATGAGCGGAGTGTCAACTCACACACACAGTATAAAGTTTAAGACAGAAATTTGTGAAAAGCGATCTCTGCTGACACACTTTCAGCCTGACAGGTGGAACACCTTGAACTGGCAAAGGTGTCTGCGCAACACAGGAGAGCTCCTTTGGTAACCAAGGTGTTCCCATGACAACAAGTAAAATGCAGCACTTGTTATTAAAATGTTGGGAACAAACAGAGTAGTATGTACCAACAATCAGTGCAAATGCAAATGACATGAGACATTAATCCCTTTCAGAGGTCACAGAAGTGTCAAACGCCTGGGCGCAAACTGAAAAGCCAGTGGAAAGCTATTTAAACATACAAAGGGCCATTTTAGGATCTTTAATCAACCTAAACAGAAGTAAAAAGGTGGAGTACTCAAGCAGAATCAGGGATATCACGCAGAGACTATACACGGGACAGTGACCAGGGCTTAGGAGTCACGTCTATGAGGCAGCAGCTCTAACCACTGCACCACCATGCTCCCCAAGTAAAATATTACAAGCTATAAGAGCGTCTTTTAAAAAAAAAAAAACACACAAGTAAATAAATAAAGAAAATGCTGTATTTTATTCACTAGCAGACATTAATAATAATAATAATACATTTTATTTATATAGCACCTTTCCCATGCTCAAGGCACTTACAGAATATAATAAAGAACAGCAACGTATACAGTATATTGTATTTTTGTGTCAAATGTCAAACCATTGTGGGTCACGATGTCCTTTGATTTTTCCTAAATTATACTGCCAGATATAAAATCAAAATGATTTTGGGGACTTGTGAACACAAGGAATTCCATTTTGTTGTTTGTTTTTTGTGTTTCCTTTAAACATTTTACCCTCATTTTCACTGCCATTTTATGGATCATTGCATGTTTCCTTATTATGGAAATCCCGCCCATGATAAAGTGAGACTGCACGATTATTGATGTCATCATGTGTGACAGTATAAACGTCACCGTTTTACCTTTTCAGTCGAGTATGTGCGATTTCCTTTCTGAGTCTGTGTTTCAATTCTGCTTATTATTTTTAACTACCATTTTCAGTTAATGCTATGTTAACTCCAGAGGAGTTGTGGTATTATATAAGGAAGTTGGGAGTGGCAGAGAAGTATGTGAGAGTGGTACAGGATATGTATGAGGGAAGTGCGACAGTGGTGAGGTTTGCGGTAGGAGTGATGGATTCATTCAACGTGGAGGTGGGATTACATCAGGGATCAGCTCTGAGTCCTTTCTTATTTACAACTAGCCGTCCCCATAGTAGTGAAACAGGCCAAACTTTAAAAATCAATAAACAAACAGGTATCGGTAGCTAAGCGGAGGCAAGGTCCACTCCAACACATGGCCAGAGGTAGAGCGATTTGAACGGAGGTGGTGCGTGAGTGAGGAGGGCCCCACCCGGCCCCCCACTCTTGATGTCATGCTTCCCCCTCCCCTCGGCCCGCAGCCTCCGTCTCGGATTAACACGAATAAATCGCTCCTGCAAGCAAACTATGATACTTAGCGCAATGAGAGAAGTCACAAAATCAACCGGAATGTTCAAGCAAATTATAGAAAAAAACCCGATCAAAATCCATTAAGTAGTTCTCTCATGAAAGTGGACAGACAGACAGAGACGTTGGATTTTATATATAAAGAGATGGTGATGGACAGGTTGACAGACGAGATTAGACAGGAGTCCCTGTGGACTATGATGTTTGCTGATGACATTATGATCTGTAGTGAGAGTAGGGAGCAGGTTGAAGAGACCCTGGAGAGGTGGAGATCTGCTCTAGAGAGGAGAGGAATGAAGGTCAGTAGGAACAAAACAGAAAACGTGTGTAAATGAGAGGGAGGTCAGTGGAATGGTGAGGATGCAGGGAGTAGAGTTGGCGAAGGTGGATGAGTTTAAATATTTGGGATCAACAGTACAGAGTAATGGGGATTGTGGAAGAGAGGTGAAAAAGAGAGTGCAGGCAGGGTGGAATGGGTGGGGAAGAGTGTCAGGAGTGATTTGTGACAGACGGGTATCAGCAAGAGCGAAAGGGAAGGTCTACAGGACAGTAATGAGACCAGCTATGTTATATGGGTTGGAGACCAGAAAGCAGGAGACAGAGCTGGCGGTGGCAGAGTTAAAGATGCTAAGATTTGCATTGGGTGTGACGAGGATGGAGAGAATTAGAAATGAGAACATTAGAGGGTCAGCTCAGGTTGGACGGTTGGGAGACAAAGTCAGAGAGGCGAGATTGCATTGGTTTGAGCATGTGCAGAGGAGAGATGCTGGGTATATTGGGAGAAGGATGTTAAGGATAGAGCTGCCAGGGAAGAGGAAAAGAGGAAGGCCTAAGAGAAGTTTAATGGATGCAGTGAGAGAAGACATGCAGGTGATGGGTGTAACAGAGCAAGATGCAGGAAGCAAGATATGGAATAAGATGATCCGCTGTAATGACCCCTAATGGGAGCAGCCGAAAGGAGAAGAATAAGATTTTTAGTTAAGGCTATGTCACGTTATGCAGTTTTCCCTAGTGATTTTCATTTGTAGCCTTCGTGGACATAATCTTAGAGTTCAGGAGGCAGTTGAAGGTCAGTCACGTAATGTGACATACTCCACAACTCACTCCATCTAGTCCATGACAGGTTTGTTTTTTGTCTTTAGTTGTAAGGGCAGCTCTGAGTGCCAACAACCAATGTTCTGCTCATCTGGAAGTACAGTAAATTTTATGAAGCCTTGAGCAATAAGGAACACAGGTGTTTTGGACCTGACCAACAGAAGAGAAGCTCGTCTGTCTGATGTCTCATGTTCTACGCAGCATAACAGAATAGAACTTTAACAAAATAGAAACAACAACAACAACTAGGAGTCTCATAGTGTCACATCGGCTTTCGTGTTAGCAGTTCTGACAGTCTCTCTTTTTCTTTGCTCTCCCAGTTTATGACCTAGATTTGAATTTTGACTCTGCCTTCTCTTGCAGTCCTCCTCACAAAGTTATACTGACTACTGAATTTACAAGTTAGTACAGAGACATTAAAATCATTTTGTTTTGGTGGTGCTATGGTTTAGAGCTAGTGGAAGAATTAAGAATTAGGCTAAGTACTCTGAAACCAGCAAGGTCCAGCTCCTTCATTAAATATCCTTTCTGCCTGTCACGATTTATTGGTAATTTGCTACAGTAAGTCTTTGCCTTTTAAAAATCATCAAGGCTTCGTTTTGACATTTTTGGAGGCTAAGGAATTCAGTACTAACACTTATTTTTTATTTAGTTAAATTTTTCAAGATGTTTAAACCAAAATACAGTAAATTCTCTCTATCTGCGGATTCCATTCCAACTGATTCGCTTATCTGCTTATAAAAGTGTTGCATGTCTTGGGACACTCACTAATTGCGCCTATTCGTGGATAAGGTCCTTACTGTGAGTCGCAGGATCGGGGTGTGGAGTAGACTTCAGGGGTTGTATTTGTGTCCATGCACAGCCGAAAAAACAATTCCAAGAGACTTATCGTGCATGAGTGACACATGAGGTTGAGCAATAACAGGTCTGTGATGTCCTAGGAATGCCCACATCCTGCACTGAATGGTAAGACGTATGTCCACCCAGCACTGAGGGATGTGGGTGAGCCGTTGAGCTCCATTTGTGATGGGGACCAAAGCTTGCAATTTTTCCCCATAAGCGAGGAATTCCCAGTAAGTGTGGGTCATAAGCTCTCACTGATTAAGTCCTTGCTGTTTGTACCAACCGCTTGTCACTACTTCTGATTGGCTCATTTAGTGAGGTCCTTGGATCGGCCCTGCTGTGGTCCCTCCCAGTGTCTGGCGGAGTGCCTAGAAGACAATCAGACTTGACTATGGAGGAAGTAAAAGTGACAACCAGGTATCCATAGATGAACCAGTGGATGAAACAGTACCGAGACTCGAGGGGCTAGCTCTTCTATCCATCTGAAGGGACAGTCTGGCCTGAAGATGATAACATATCCAGCTGGATTGTTTTGTAAATTGCGGTCAAAGCCCCACATTTACTTGCAGGTCATATGAAAGGCTCTTGAAAACAAAGTCCTTTCAGATTTAGCAGTGACACTGGAAAACACAAGGTGTACACACATTGCAGTAGGCTATCACAGTTTCTCCACAACTCAGTTTTTCTGTTTCTTCCAGAGCTCTAGAATCCCACTTGTTTCTCAAATCTGGACAGCAATATCAAGAGTTTTCTAGTCAATTGGTGTCCTTTTTGCAACTGGGCAGTAAACTGAAATTTAATTATACAAATTGTGACACTCCAGATCATGGGACCATTTATTTTTTTTTATATAATGGCAGGTGGTGCTGGTAAAGATACAGACTGACACCGTGCAGCTGACAGGGAGACAGGATGTTAAGGAGGCACCCGCAAATTGAGATCCATGTGGCTGCTCCTTGTTAGTTGCGCCGGGAGTTAATTGAGTCAAGGCCTGCATCAGTTTTTTTTCTCATTTTGAGTTTTTTGGACATTCATTACAAAGTCAGTTGGAAGAGCAGGAGTCAGTTTTATTTGACAAGATGAAATCATCGACCCTGCAAAGGGATCGTAGCGGCAGGGGAGACCGCAGAACCAGATTGTGCTCTCCGGGTACCGATTTGGAGGTGACAGAGTAGGCTCCCTGTGGACCACCCGGAGGCTGCAGGAAAGGAGCAAGAAGGCACGCCAGGGCTGCTTAGTCAGAGCAGTGGAGACGGGTGAAGCCGTCGAGAGGTAAACTGTGGTCATTTTAGCCATGGAAGACGCGGCACTCAGAGGGAGTAAGTGAGGCACACAAGGAAGCACGTGAGCTTTTTCATTGGAAACGTGGCGAATTTAAGTGAGATGGTCACTGCATAGCGGGTAAGGATGTTGAACTGGTTTTAACTATTTATGACTTTCATTTTAAAGCACTGGGCTTATGAAAATCTATTTTTTGAAGATTTATTAACTGCACTTTGGACACTTGCTTTAAATAACCCTTTTGGACAATTTAAACCATGTTGTTGTTTCTCTTTCACCATTGGCCAATCCTCAGTTAGGAACTACTAGGGGGGCCGTGAAGACACTTTGGTGTCGGGTATACATCTCAGAGAGTGACCTCAGAGTTTAAAACTTACAGCTGCATTACTAATGCAAGAACACAATGAATAGCTGGCACTTACAGTATCTGTTCTTCAAAATGTAACATGCCCATCCATCTTTTAAAAAAAGACTCAAAATGGAGAGGACGTATGATTTTGGAGGCTTGCCTGATCATGTGTTGGTATTTTTAATGTGTTAATGTTGAATGCTTGCCTTTGTCTCGCTTTCTGTTTGGTTTAATAGATAGATAGATAGATAGATAGATAGATAGATAGATAGATAGATAGATAGATAGATAGATAGATAGATAGATAGATATTTTATTAATCCCATGGGATTTCTCTCAATACCCACGAATGCCAACCTGTTTCACTTCCTCAGGGCCATGAGCACATTCCTTACGTGACCATCTTGCCACTGGGCACAGGAAATGACCTTGCCAACTCTCTGGGCTGGGGTGCAGGCTATGCTGGTGAAATTCCCATCGAGGAGGTCCTTAGAAATGTTATGGATGCAGAGGCAGTCAAACTGGATCGGTATGTTTAGAGTTTACCCCATGCTTGCTTTATTTATTTATTTTTATTTAATAAACTGATTGAATTAAGATGCTTCCATGAATTTGTTCTCTTCTTTCTAGGTGGAAAGTACAAGTTACAAATAAGGGTTACTGCAGCTTCCGAAAGCCAAAGGTAAGTTGACAGACTGGCTAAGACTAGAACACTTCAGATATGTCCTTTTAATTGGTATTCGCCTATCAAATGGGTTTGCTGAGGTCTTCATCATCATTGGTACCCTGATTCAAAGCTGTCCACCTACACCTTTTCTTTGATAACTGAGATGTTGGGTTACCCTTTGTATAAGGTGGATGTTTTCTTCATTAATAAATATGTAGGTCTGTCTTCAAATGCAGAGTGGTGGCTTCTGAAGCTAGGGATCTGCACTGGTAATCGGAAGGTTGCCGGTTCAAATCCCGTAAACGCCAGAAGTGATTCTACTCTGTTGGGCCCTTGAGCAAGGCCTTTAACCTGCAATTGCTCTGTCCTGGGCATGGTGTTAACCTGCATCCATCCCTGCATGTAGGCTGTCCAACCTGCAGGGAAAAGCCTGGGGTTTGTGGCAGAATTGGCACTCCAGCCACTGTAAAAAAAAAAAAAAAACTCACACTGGTTCCACTCCATCTGAACTAGTGTGGTGCTGAAGTGTCACCCATTGCATGGCTGCATTTGGGTCCTAATCTGGGATCCTGAGGTGGTTTGTCATGTGGTGGGTGCAG
Organism: Erpetoichthys calabaricus; assembly: GCF_900747795.2. Lineage (NCBI taxonomy): Eukaryota > Metazoa > Chordata > Cladistia > Polypteriformes > Polypteridae > Erpetoichthys > Erpetoichthys calabaricus. Next base: position 23,127,375 of record NC_041407.2, read on the forward strand.
CTATGCGCTGTATCAGCAAATGCTCTCTCTTTCTCGTCAAATGCACGTGTGTTTTTGTTGCAGCCTGAATTCATTAAATAGTGCCACCATACCAGTATTGAGTAGTAGGAGAAACAACATCTGTAGTTTCTTCTCTGTTGATTGTTCGGCTACAAGCCAAATATTCTTATCAAGGGCAAAAAGCTAACAGTGACTTTTACAGCACAATACTAGTAAAGATTAACTACAGCATGAAGTACAGTGGCATGCAAAAGTTTGGGCACCCTTGCTTAAAATGCCTGTTACTGTGAAGAGTCAGGTGAGCAGATGATGAACTGATCACCAAAGGGTGTAAAGTTAAAGATGACACATTTCTTTAATATTTTAAGCAAGACTATATATTTATTACCATCATTCACAGGAACAAAATACCAAAAAAATGAAAAGTGCCTGAAGGAAAAGTTTGGGCACCCAACATGGTCATTACTTAGTAAGACCCCATTTTTCAAGTCTCACAGCTTATCAACGCTTTGTGTAGCCTGCTAAGAGTCTCAGTTGTTACATGAGGGTGTTTTCGCCCATTCATCCTTGCAAAAGGCTTCTAATTCTGCAAGATTCTTGGGCCGTCTTGCATGCACTGCTCTCTTGAGATCAATCCACAGATTTTCAATGATAGATAGATAGATAGATACTTTATTAATCCCAAGGGGAAATTCACATACTCCAGCAGCAGCATACTGATACAAAAAACAATATTAAATTAAAGAGTGATAATAATGCAGGTATACAGACAGACAATAACTTTGTATAATTTTAACATTTAACCCCCCGGGTGGAATTGAAGAGTCGCATAGTGTGGGGGAGGAACGATCTCCTCAGTCTGTCAGTGGAGCAGGACGGTGACAGCAGTCTGTGGCTGAAGCTGCTCATCTGTCTGGTGATGATACTGTTCAGTGGATACAGTGGATTCTCCATGACTGACAGGAGCCTGCTCAGCGCCCATCGCTCTGCCACAGATGTCAAACTGTCCAGCTCCATGCCTACAATAGAGCCTGCCTTCCTCAACAGTTTGTCCAGGCGTGAGGCGTGATGTTTAGGTCGGAGGACTATGAGGGCCATGACAAAACCATCAGCTTTCACTTCTTGAGGTGCTCTATTGTAGATTTGGAGGTGTGTTTCGGATCATGACATTGTTGTAGGACCCATCATCCTCTTTTGAACTTCTACTTTTTTACAGATGGTGTGATGTTTGCTTCCAGAATTTGCTGGTTATTTGAATCCATTCCTCCCTCTATGAATAACATATTCCCTGTGCCACTGGCTACAACACAAGCCTAAAGCCTGATTGATCCACCGCCATGCTTAATAGTTGGAGACGTGTTCTTTACCTGCCATTCGGCTCCCTTTTTTCTCTAAACATACCTTTACACACTGTGGTCAAAAAGTTCCATTTTGACTTCATCAGTCCACAGGCCTTCCAAAATGCATCAGACATGTTTAGATGTTCATTTGCAACTTCAACCACTGAATTTTGTGTCTAGAACACAGGAAAGGATTTCTTCTGCTCATTCTACCATGAAGGCCCTATTTGTTCAGGTGTCGCTGCACAGCAGAACAGAGCACCACCACTCCAGAGGCTGCTAAATCTTCCTGAAGGTCTTTTGCAGTCAAACAGGGTGTTTTATTTGCCTTTTTAGTAATCCAATGAGACGTCAACTTGACCTCCACCGTTCCTCTTAACTGCCATCTCTTAATAACATTATGAACTGAGGAAACAGCTACCTGAAAACGTTTTGCTATCTTCTTGTAGCCTTTTTCTGGTTTGTGAGCATCAGTTCTTTTATTTTTCAGGGTGTTCAGCAGCTGCTTAGACGAGCCCATGGCTGCTGATTGTTGGACAAGGTTTGAGGAGTCAGAGAATTTATACAGCTTTACAAATTACATCACCTGGGGTTTCCTAACAATGACTGTGAACAAGCCATAGCCCTAATGAACTACTGTACAGACTCGCATATAAGTTGGTTCTTGAAAACCGAAAAATTGATCATAAAATCAGATCCGACTTATACACCTGTTCAAAAATACGATAGTTATTTTTTTTTTTTTTTTTTACATCTTCTTGCCTCCTCCAATGTCGCATCAGTTTCTCAGACACAGCGAATTTTGTTGCAGCAGCGCAGTTACCAATTTCTTTCACCACTTCAACAACTTTTTATTTAAAACCAGCTTCATATTTTCATCCGATTGAACGCTCCAGCATAGATAAGGGATGCTTTTACGATAAAAGTGTATGAGGGTGTGAGATACAAAAAACGAAGAACTGTGCAAACGTAACTTTGGAATAGTTCAGGTATTACCGTGTGGTCACGTAGGCACAATACATAGGAAAAAATGCCCGTGTGCTCTGTGGTTACTCTCTCAGGTGGGCGATAGCATATCATAATCTCTTGCACCAATAGTGTGAATTTTCCACATTCGACTTATAAGACGACATTATAAAATACCGGAAATTATATGGTAAAATCAAGCCCCGACTTATCCACGGGAGAACTTAAATGCGAGTATATACGGTAATTTAGGTCTGAGACCACCTTGTGAAAAGTTATCTGAGGCCTCATATATCTTAGGGTCCCAAACTTTTGCATTGTGTTCCTTTCCTTTGTTCACTGTACAATTGTGCAAAACAAAAACAATACACTAATTTTGCATAAAATGCTGAAAAGAAATGTGTCATCTTTGACCTTGCGCCTTTTGCTGATCAGTTCATCTTCTACTCACTTAGCACACAGCAACAGACATTTTAAGCAAGGGTGCCCAGACTTTTGCATGCCACTGTAAATAATGAAGGAAAAGAAAACCCAACTCTCAGAAAGTGCATGTTTTTTTTTTTTTTTTCACAGGTTCTTTCTATGAACAACTATTTTTCCGTAGGACCGGATGCTCTAATGGCTTTGAATTTCCACACCCACAGAGAGAAAACGCCATCCCTGTTTTCCAGTCGGATTTTTAATAAGGTAATAAAAGTAGGATATCGTGGTAGTTAAAGGCCCTGTCACATTACAAGACATTTCCAGTGATTTTGCAGTCATTGACTACGCTTTACATAATATTAGCGAGTCAGAGGCAGTCTAGCAGACCAAGTGACTTAGTCCAACCAGTGTGTGATTCCCCCTGACATTTAATTTTGTCTTAAATCGTAGTGTGTGTGCAAGAATTGAGAACCAATGATCGCTCCTCCATAAATACACTGCATAGACTGCAACTACAAGGAATAAGCAATATGGGCGTTTCAGAGCTCGCAAACAGAAGAGAGACTCAGGTGTCCCATGTTTTACTAGTGAGGGGTGCATGAAGCCCTGTCAAGCATTTTGAAGCTTCTTCCTGATTGTGCTTCGAAAATAGTGACATCTGGTGGTTTACTGAAATCATAGCAGCCATGAGCCCGATAGCACACAAGTACTTTTTGTTCTCATTGATTGCTTAGTGCAGTAAAACATTAAAAGCCCAAGAACACTCTGTGTTCATTTTGATCTTATAACAATCGTGTTATCGTTAGTCCCAAAGATGTACGTTGCTGCCATTATGAGAATCGTGCGTGTAGCACCACACCAGTGCTCACCTGCGACATGTGCCAAAGGCTCTTTTAGGTGGCTCAGTATCCTTAGAAAGAGCACCTGCTGGAATTATTTTGAGACGTTGGCAAGCTTGGCTCCCCTGCAGCTAAACTTTTCAAACTGTTTATTTGTATGATGGAATGCCAACTAATACCGCTGGCGACTCGTGGCCAGGCTGACATGCCTTGTCTGCACAATTACTATATTGATGTAAACAACAAAAATGCATTGGTCCTCAGCGAGGCACTACCTCTCATTATAAGCCACCACTGATTCATAATTATGTGACTACTTAATCAAGTCAGGGCGTATTTTTGCTGTAATGCATTATGAAAGAGTAATATTTTTACATTAGTGCTTGAGGAATAATTGTCCGAAAGGTTTAGGGACTGGGCTCCATAAGAAAGTTTAGAGCAGGGGTTCACAAAGTCGGTCCTGGGGGTCCAATGTGGCTTCAGGTTTTTGTTTCAAGCAGATTCATAATCAGGAACAACAACTGACAAAACTGATCTCATTTAATTAACTGGTATTTTTTTCTCTTATTTATAAGACATTTGGAAATAGTTCTGTTTTTGCTATAGATTTACAGTAAATACTTAAGTCTCTTTTGGTGATTTTATTATATTTAGCCCTTTCTCTGTGCAGTTCCCTCCTTTCATGGTATCCTAATAATGACAATTAAAATGAGCAGAGCAGACACCCAAGCAAACATCACTGAATTATTAAAGACTATCTTAGTGTCATACCCACTAATTAGTAAATAATGGATTAATGAAACAATTAGAGCACCTGGAAAGGTAGAATGAAAATCAAGATGGAAATATTGTTAAAAAGAAAAAAATACATTATTTACATATAACTACTTAGTACATTTTAATCAAAAAAATTTACCAAATTTAGTTTTGTAATTTCTATATTGTTCCCAAAACACAGAATCTTGGCAATAACAGTTCACTTAATTAGCCCAGGAGTGGCAGAGAAGTACGTAAGAGTTGTACAGGATATGTGCGAGGGAAGTGTCACAGTGCTGAGGTCTGCGGTAGGAGTGATAGATACATTCAACGTGGAGGTGGGATTACATCAGGGATCGGCTCTGAGCCCTTTCTTATTTGCAATGGTGATAAACAGGTTGACAGATGAGATTAGACAGGAGTCCCTGTGGACTATGATGTTTGCTGATGACATTGTGATCTGTAGCGATAGTAGGGAGCAGGTTGAGGAGACCCTGGAGAGGTGGAGATATGCTCTAGAGAGGAGAGGAATGAAGGTCAGTAGGAACAAGACAGAATACATGTGTGTAAATGAGAAGGTGGTCAGTGGAATGGTGAGGATGCAGAAGTAGAGTTGGCGAATGTGTATGAGTTTAAATACTTGGGATCAACAGTACAGAGTAATGGGGATTGTGAAAGAGAGGTGAAGAAGAGAGTGCAGGCAGGGTGGAATGGGTGGGGAAGAGTTTCAGGAGTGATTTCTGACAGACAGGTAATCAGCAAGAGTGAAAGGGAAGGTCTACAGGACGGTAGTGAGACCAGCTATGTCATATGGGTTGGAGACGGTGGCTCTGACCAGAAAGCAGAAGACAGAGCTGGAGGTGGCAGAGTTAAAGATACTAAGATTTGCATTGGGTGTGACGAGGATGGATAGGATTAGAAATGAGGACATTAGAGGGTCAGCTCAAGTTGGACGGTTTGGAGACAAAGTCTGAGAGACAAGATTGCGTTGGTTTGGACATGTACAGAGGAGAGATGCTGGGTATATTGGGAGAAGGATACTAAGGATAGAGCTGCCAGGGAAGAGGAAAAGAGGAAGGCCTAAGAGAAGGTTTATGGATGTGGTAAGAGAGGACATGCAGGTGATGAGTGTAACACAGCAAGATGAAGAGGACAGAAAGATATGGAAAAAGATGATCCGCTGTGGCAACCCCTAACGGGAGCAGCCGAAAGAAGAAGAAGTTGGATAACAGGTTCCACACTTCTAGACTCCAATGTTATTTCAATATCTTCTATGTATAAGATATGAGTGGTAGTTTCACATCCCCTTTTTGTAATATGTGGGGCAGCACAAAGCTTTGAAGCAGCCGGTGCTTCGGTGATGTCTGAAGCTTTGGATGTCATCCGTCAAGTGGTCGTAAAGCTCTGATGCAACCTTCGAAGCAGTGAGCATCGTTAAACTGATAAAAGCTTCAACAGCTCTGTGTCAAACATCCCATCCCTATGTTTTACATACCAGGACAGAATGAAAAAAGAGAGAAAGGTCTGTGAATGCAGCTGAACTTACCATACAGTGCATCCGGAAAGTATTCACAGCGCATCACTTTTTCCACATTTTGTTATGTTACAGCCTTATTCCAAAATGGATTAAATTCATTTTTTTCCTCAGAATTCTACACACAACACCCCATAATGACAACGTGAAAAAAGTTTACTTGAGGTTTTTGCAAATTTATTAAAAATAAAAAAATTGAGAAAGCACATGTACATAAGTATTCACAGCCTTTGCCGTGATGCTCAAAATTCAGCTCAGGTGCATCCTGTTTCCCCTGATCATCCTTGAGATGTTTCTGCAGCTTAATTGGAGTCCACCTGTGGTAAATTCAGTTGGTTGGACATGATTTGGAAAGGCACACACCTGTCTATATAAGGTCCCACAGTTGACAGTTCATGTCAGAGCACAAACCAAGCATGAAGTCAAAGGAATTGTCTGTAGACCTCCGAGACAGGATTGTCACGAGGCACAAATCTGGGGAAGGTTGCAGAAAAATTTCTGCTGCTTTGAAGGTCCCAATGAGCACAGTGGCCTCCATCATCCGTAAGTGGAAGAAATTCGAAACCATCAGGACTCTTCCTAGAGCTGGCCGGCCATCTAAACTAAGCGATCGGGGGAGAAGGGCCTTAGTAAGGGAGGTGACCAAGAACCCGATGGTCACTTTGTCAGAGCTCCAGAGGTCCTCTGTGGAGAGAGAAGAACCTTCCAGAAGGACAACCATCTCTGCAGCAATCCACCAATCAGGCCTGTATGGTACAGTGGCCAGACGGAAGCCATTCCTTAGTAAAAGGCACATGACAGCCCGCCTGGAGTTTGCCAAAAGGCACCTGAAGGACTCTCAGACCATGAGAAAGAAAATTCTCTGGTCTGATGAGACAAAGACTGAACTCTTTGGTGTGAATGCCAGGTGTCACGTTTGGAGGAAACCAGGCACCATCCCTATAGTGAAGCATGGTGGTGGTAGCATCATGCTGTGGGGATGTTTTTCAGCAGCAGGGACTGTGAGACTAGTCAGGATAAAGGGAAAGATGACTGCAGCAATGTACAGAGACATCCTGGATGAAAACCTGCTCCAGAGCGCTCTTGACCTCAGACTGGGGTGACGATTCATCTTTCAGCAGGACAACAACCCTAAGCACACAGCCATGATATCAAAGGAGTGGCTTCAGGACAATTCTGTGAATGTCCTTGAGTGGCCCAGCCAGAGCCCAGACTTGAATCTAATTGAACATCTCTGGAGAGATCTTAAAATGGCTGTGCACCGACGCTTCCCATCCAACCTGATGCCGCTTGAGAGGTGCTGCAAAGAGGAATGGGCGAAACTGGCCAAGGATAAGTGCGCCAGGCTTGTGGCATCATAATGAACAAGACTTGAGGCTGGAATTGCTGCCAAAGGTGCATCGACAAAGTATTGAGCAAAGGCTGTGAATACTTATGTACACGGGATTTCTCAGTTTTTTTATTTTTAATAAATTTGCAAAAACCTCAAGTAAACTTTTTTCACGTTGTCATTATGGGGTGTTGTGTGTAGAATTCTGAGGAAAAAAAATGAATTTAATCCATTTTGGAATAAGGCTGTAACATAACAAAATGTGGAAAAAGTGATGTGCTGTGAATTCTTTCCGGATGCACTGTACCTGGAAAGTATTTGTAGATCACCGACTCTATCAGGCAGCATGTTCTTGGCTGTCAGGAAGTGAGGCGAGCTTGCACTATTGTGGATGCTGGAAAGTTGTCACAGAGTCATGTAATTTGTCAGGCCCTAATGTTTGGGGTAAACTTATGAGAAAATGTCCACATGCCAACATCTGATTTAATGGAAACAAACATACCAGTCATTTAGTACAACATTAGGTTATGCTAGCCAGTGAAATGTCACGACTTCTTAGTAGACTGAAGGAAGTGCGCCATAGTAGATGGAAATTTGCTTGTCTTAAAATGCCTGTTTTTGTTTTTTCTACTGTCCCCTTATAACGCCATCTTCATTTCTCCTTATATGGCAGGCTGTTTACTTTTTTTATGGGACCAAAGATTGTCTTGTGCAGGAGTGTAAAGACCTGGACAAAAAAATTGAGGTAAGCCAGTTTCCTCTGACTGTTTTTTTTCTTAACTCCTTATTCATTTTCTTTTTAAATTACCGTCATTATAAGACTAACCTAGCTCGTCAGTCTCCTTCTGAAGTCACCTACAGTCTTCTGAATTTTCAACTAATTATAAAGTGCCACTCGTGTAACCTGACATTATTTGTTACACTGCAGCTGGAGCTGGATGGGGAAAGGGTGGACCTGCCAAATCTGGAGGGGATCATCGTGCTCAACATTGGCTACTGGGGCGGTGGCTGCAGACTTTGGGAAGGAATGGGCGATGAGCCTTACCCTCCAGCCAGGTAGGGATACTGCCGTGTCACCTGCTCTAGTTCCGTTAATGTTTGATCGTAGTTCACTTTACTGTTGAAAACTTAGCAGTGCAAATATGCAAAAGCGGTGGCTCACCATACAAACAAACTCTGTATGGCAATACAAATGCCGACGCCTGATCTGATATGAAAAACTCAGCTCTCACTTGTAAAGCATTGCATCAGTAGGCGGCAGGAAACTCTAGAGAAAGCCTGTGAAAGATGTTAATGTTGACAGATTATAAATACAATGCCTGTAAAAGGATTTAACCCAGTGGTCTCAAACTGTGCAGTGGCTACAGGTTTTCATTCTAACCCTTTTATTAATTGGTGACCAGTTTTTACTGCTAATTAACTCCTTTTTCGTTTAATTTTAATGGACTTGTTTTTTAAGATTTGTTCCCCTGAATTTCTTCATCGTTCCTCTGAATTGCTTCATTTATTTCCTTAAATGGCACCCAAACAGAAATGAAATGTGAAGCGAGTGAGCCAACAGAAGACCAACTAAGTCAGGGCCTCAAACTCCAACCAATTTCACTCCAAGCAGTTTCTTAATTGGGTGCCGATTCTTGTCGTTAATTAAACTCGTTCTTTAATTCCATGGCTTGTTGCTGCTCTCATTTTACATTAGCAGACATTTCCAAAATTGTTGATTTTCTCTTTTCTAAGAGCACTGATGAAATGTTTTGGGGACCTGAGCAGATCAACATTCCTGAGACCTTCATCTTTCTTTATTTTCAGATATTGTGTGATGGACGCCATTAGCTGGTCCTGTTTTGGTTTATTTTACATCTCGCTATTGTTTGGCTGCTAATTAAGGAAAAAGAAACAAGGGGTCTGAGTCTTCAATAGCAAGTTAATTAAAATTAATTCAAAAGAAGTTAATTAGTAGCAAAAACAGGTCAGTAATTAAGAAAAAGGTTAGAATGAAAACCTGCAGCCACTGCGGCCTTCCAGGACCGGAGTTTGAGACCACTGATTTATCCCATTGGAAATTTTTAACATTTTACTGTTATACAATATTGAGGCATAATGGGATTTAATTGGGCTCTTTAATGTCAAAGTGAACACAGATCTCTGCCAAATGGTCAAAATTAATTGCAAATATAAAACAGAGAATAATTGATCAAACAAGCAAGTAAGGGCGATAGTTAGGAGACCTGGGTTCGCTTCCCGGGTCCTCCCTGCATGGAGTTTGCATGTTCTCCCCGTGTCTGTGTGGGTTTCCTTCCACAGTCCAAAGACATGCAGGTTAGGTGCATTGGCGATTCTAAATTGTCCCCAGTGTGTGCTTGGTGTGTGTGGGGGGGATTTGTTTCCTGCCTTGCGTCCTGTGCTGGCTGGGATTGGCCTGTAGTTAGGATATAGCGGGTTGGATAATGCAGTGCTCCGCAACTGGTGTGCCTTGAGCCGATACAGGTGTGACACGGTCAAATAAGACAATTTTCTAACTAAATAATATTTCAACGGTCCTCCTTAGAAACACAATAACGAGAATACGTGCAATGAAATATTCGTGTAAATAGCCTTTTAAAGGTTTCATAATTTTATGTGTGATTTCTCTGAAATAATAAATCCCATCGCCTGGCACCTACAACGTAGGTCCCACGTAGTCGCCAGACAACTCCATAGTATGCTTTGATAGGCAGAGCGCTCTGTGCCCTCACCTAGATTCAATTCAAGCCGACGTATTAGTCGTGCTACGTCGCATTCACTCATGTTGCGACAGTGGTTATTATTCTTTACTATTAGTTGTGTTGCTGAATTGTGTATGGTTAACGTTCTTCGTGTGATTCATATTTAGTTTTATACCCCTTTAAATATGGATACATTTTTACGTGGAAAAGATTCGTCTTCACGTACAGATGATGAAGAACCCAGCACAAGTGTTGCAAAAAAAACAAAGAAGATTGTGAAAAGGAAGTACAACGAAGACTACATTCGATATGGATTCTCGTGGTGTGGTGACGAAACGGCTCCAAAGTCACAATGCATCATTTGCGGAGATCAGCTAACAAACGAGGCAATGGCACCCAGTAAACTAAATCGCCATCTAAATTCAAACCATCCCAGTTACGCCAAAAAAAGACAAACAACTCTTGTGTTAATTAAAAATGATAAGTGGTCATGCTTAAAAGATCTTGACCAAGAACTTCGGGTTGCGCTGTCAAATATTGAGCCGAATATAAAACTTATTCAGAGGATTGCCAACTTTTGTGTTCATTGAAACAAGCGCAGGTATCACATTAATCAGTTATTATGTTATAATAATTATTAAGATTGCATAAAAGTAAATATAGTATAGTTTTTATGTATGTATACTAATAATAAATGTATACTTATAACAAAAAATGAAAATTTATTGTAAAATTTGCGTATTAAATTAATATCTATATATCAGTGGCGTAGCTGGAGTTCATGTTGTCCGGGGCGGTGAAAAATTTGACGCCCCAAAGCTGAAAGAAAAAAAAAGGAAACTACCGTAGTTTGGACGCCCCTAAATAGCTGGCACTCGGAGCGGACCGCCAGTCGCTCCCATACCCCCCCCACCCCCCCCTTTGATGTGCCGCGGAATTCTAGGAAGAACTTTGGTGTGTCGTAGGTGAGAAACGGTTGCGGAGCACTGGGATAATGGATAGATGGATGGACAAGTAAGTAATGGGCAGCAGCTGCCCCTAGTGGCAGAATTCAAGTACTGCACTTTGGAGCCTCCTTCTCAAGTATTGTTAGAGGTGATGGTGAGATCAGCCAGCATGCTTTTTCTTCCTGGACAATTACAGTAAAGTTGGAATCATGTCGTCAGCTGCTTTTTTTGAAACACTGGCCAGTTTATACCTCTGTCTTTACTTTTGGTAATGCACGAAAAAATTGTGACTGCAGGTATAAAAGGATTCCATTCACAGGGTTTTGCAGAGCTTCCATTCCAGGAGAGCCACAAATAATTTTCCCGTTAACTTCACAGACCTGACGATGGCCTTCTAGAGGTGGTCGGTGTTTTTGGGTCATTCCACTGTGCACAGATTCAAGTGAAGCTCGCTAACCCTGTGCGGCTGGGACAGGCGCACACAGTCAGGGTGAGTATGCCTGCTCTTTCTGTTCTCCTGATAGTGACAGGGTTTTGCTCAATATCTTGACTCCCATCAGCATTCACAACTGTCTTGATACTCTTATAGACGGCTAACGTAACAGCTCTGTGTGATGTGCTCAGTGATGGACCACCCGTTTCCTGCTTCTCTAGTCTCACTGGGAATGAGTTGACCCGAGTGATTTGAACTCTTTCAGATCCCTTCACTCCCTGCACACTGTGTGCTGTACATTTCATTTGAAAAGAATAAAAACACCATATTTTGTCCATCAAGTCTACATTCAGTAATGGTTTTGTGCCCTTGCCCTGATCTGTGCCTCAGCACAATTTGATCGCACAGCTACTCAATGAGACAGTTGAGCTCATCACACTGCAAGCTGTTGCCATTTACAGACATAATCAACATAAAATCAAGTACAGCGAGACTGTTGGCCTCAGAAATGAGACGAAATTCGGTTTTTGACCGTTTCCCTTCTCTTCACAGCTCATTTTGAAAAGTTCAAGGATGCCAATGCAAGTGGATGGGGAGCCTTGGGCCCAAGGTCCCTGCACGATTACAATAACGCACAAAACTCAGGCGCAAATGCTATGTCATACCGGTGAGCAGACAGATGACGAGGACGACGCCTCGAGCACCACAGAGCCAGAACTCTCGAGAGAAGCTGAAGCAACTGATGAAGAAAGCTAACTTCTTCTAATGTCTTTAAAAGCATTCGGCGTAAGGCCCAGGTCGCTTGTCACTGGCCTGTCACTTGCCTTCTGCGTTTTCTAAAACTGCACTGAATAGCTTGAGGTTGGTTTTCTTGTTCTTTTTCTTCCTGTACAAAACCGTTGTCACAGTGATTTATTTCCTGTGTCTGCTGGCATGCAGAGATAACAGGCTTGATACGACCAACCGAAAGAGCTGAGCTCACGTGGACAATCAAGGTGGATGCTGAAACGTTTTCATTGTCTAATGCTGGGGTTTGGTTATTTGCAGTGTAGCTGGACCGAGTGACCACAGACAGGCACATAATCTTAAGCACCACTCCTGAATCCCCTTTAATCTCTTAAACAGCAGTGTTTGTTAGCATGAGGCTGTAAAACTACTGTATTAGAAAGGACCACTGGTCTCAATCTACTGTCTTAGCACTGAAGATACAAAGTGAGCCAACAACAACAGTCCCAGATTACAATTTGAGGCACTTTTCAGGCCTTCACATTACTTTACATGGCACTGTGTTGTGATGGCCCAATAGATTTGGACAAGCGAGAACCAGCAAAAGGGGTTGGACGTCCCATTTTATTAGAAATAAAAAACTCAAAGCAAAACAAAGCAATCCCAGAAAGCCCAGTTATTTTAGAGCCACAGAGAGCTTTTCTGATCATTTCTTCATCCTCCTTTCACGCCGTCTCTCTGCCTCCTTGGCCTGAGTTGTTATTTCAGCCATGTCTCTGTCTCTTCTGCTGTCCCTCTAAGTGGAGGACCCTTACAACTGCATTTCCAAAGGGTGTCCCCCTTGGGTGTGGTCTTATTCCAACCAATTTCACAATTCATGCCTCATTCTTACTTTTAATCAATCTTATTGTTGACCGAACTGTCCTTTTTACTTTCTCGTATACGAAGTATAGGGAAAGTATTGGAATCCTCCAAACATTTTGTTTCCAGATTTTGACAAATCTCGATGTTTTAGACCTCCCTGACTTTCTCGTATACGAAGTATAGGGAAACTATTGGAATCCTCCAAAAAATTTTGTTTCGAGGTTTTGATGAATCTCGACGTTTTAGATCTCCGTGAATACGAAAATACCATTTTTGGAATTACGTCTGTGTGTCTGTCTCTGTGTGTGTGTGTAAAAGTAATAACTTGAGTACGCTTTCACTTAGGTCAACCACATTTTGCATACAAGTATCCTCTTTAATAAAATCCCTGTGTGCGTCCAGGTGTCCATGTGTGTGTGTGTCTTCTGGTGAAGTGCGCATGCGCGGGGCATGGTGTGATGCGCGATATTACTGTCAGAGAAAGTTACAGGCGTTTTACGGAAATACAAACCAGTATTACTGCGAGAGGAAATTAAAGGTACACAATACAGTGACGCATATTACAGCCACTTACAAGCCAGTATTACTGTCAGAGGAGATTAAAGGCATATTACCAATGCGCACGCCTGTATTACCGCCAGAGAAAATTAAAGGTATATTACGGACGTTCAAACCATCGGACGTACAAAACAGTATTACTGTCACAGAAAAATTAAAGACACACAATACACGGTGGCAGCCCACAAAGAACGGTCAGCTCAGCAAGTAAACATCAACAAAAGAAAGGCTGAAAGAGAGAAAAATACGACCAACAAAAAGAATGAGGTCAAAGTCCCTTGCCATTTAATATAGACTGTTCTAGCGCCCATTAATGTAACGGGCTAAATGACTAGTTAGGTATAAATTACATTTCTTATTAAATTTTGGGCTATTTCTGCTAACCAGAAGTGGTACTTACCTTTTATTCATGCATCTGCAGAGTCCAATTTATTCAGCTTTACTTTTATAACAGTTGTTCAATATATTATTCATTTGATTTGATTTGTTGTTGATGGTTTTTTAATGTACATAATCATTCTCTTGTGGTTTTACTCCTCAAAAATCTATCCCCATTTCTGAGTATACGAGAAAGTCGAGGGAAGACCACTCCCGATTTTTTTTATTCTGGTATTCTTAGAAATCCTGAAATATTTGTATCTTTTTGCCAAGACGTATAATGCTTAAGTTTCCTTTTCCATTTTCTTTTTAATTCACACTGTTTTGTTTGTGTCCAAATGCTGACAATACTGAATGCTCATTTGTAAGAGACGTATCTTAACCATCAGACAAGTATAAAGGCAGTGGAGTAATTGCTCTTCCTTAGCGCCTTCGTCTGCACTGCTCATTACTGTTGATTAGTATTCGATTACGATTAAGGGAGCAAACTCGACAGAAAAGGGTAAACGATAAAGAAAATGGCTCAAGAAATGTTAATATTCAAAGCTGTTAAAGGAATACACATTTTTTAATTTCTTAGGAGTATTTGAAGGCCAGGTCACTAAACAATGAGATCAATTTAACGTAAGAATGTTACACTGATTGGAATAAAAACCTGCAGCCATGGAGTCAACTAGAACTGAATTTGGAATCTTCTTCCCTACAATATCTAATAGTCAAAGCTTCGTGACTACCTTCATATGTCCTTAACCTCCTTAATGTTAACCTAGCTTGGAATTCTATGTAAATACGGTTAATCCCGAGTAGTATTTGGATTAGCTGATTTTGATGAGATGTGAAGCATTAAGCCTGAATAACACACAGGACAGTATTCTGCTGCCATCTTTTAGATTAAATAACATAATACTGCAAAAATCATGAATTTTTTTTCTATGCATTCTACCACTCTGTGGTAATTCATTAATATTCATGAGTGGGGCAGAGACATCATCCAAAACACAATGGCGTGTAATCAAGAAGCTGTAAAGCCAGTTTGAGAACAAACTGAAACTGAATTGAATCAAGCGATAGTGATGACAACGTCAGCTGGTCATCAGGGTTTGGCATGGGTAGTGAAACTGGTGAATACACACGACACAACACAACTGAACCGCCATGATATACCTGGTGAATTCAGTCACGTGATGTTTCACAAGTAGCTTTGTGGCCAAAAGGAAACATAACTGTGATCAAGTAGAAGTACAAGAAAGACGTTATTCCAGTAAGCACTGTTCATAACGTAGCAGCTGTTAGTGGTCATATCGGGGAGATCAGGAAGTCATTAAGCCTTGCACTGTGGTTGCCTACAATAACACGATGCAGATCAGGCTTTGAGATTCTACCCTGTCATGTACAAGGAGCAGAAAAAAATATAAGAAAAATGCAAAGCTGAGCGTTGGTGAGTGTTTCAGAACATATCATATGAAGTGACGCTTACTAAGTCTGCATCAGTACAGCAACGGACACTAGACATACCTTTCCAACTCCATTTATGTTGACGTTTTACTACTTGATATATACATAGTAACATTTTTTTCTTGTTGAAAAATATGTTGGCTTGTTTTTCCAGGGTTAAACACTTAGGAGGCTGCGTCACATGAAAGGCCAATGGACGATGTTCAATCTTCATTTTCCAGAATGCCGTCTTATCCGACAGTGAGGGTTTCATAGCGTATGTTAGACAGCAGCAGATGCTTTGGACATCTGGATTATACAGTATGGGACCAACCTGTGGCTGACACTTTACACTTACAACCTTGGCCGTAGCTAGCATCATAAATGGTTTGGAGACTTTGGAGCCTACCATCTTGGATAGCAAAGAATGTCTGAGATAGTTGGCGTTGTGCCTTTTGACAACAGTCTTGGATGAGATTAAGGCTTTCGGACTGTACTCTTAGTCAGATCTCAGGCTTCTGCTTTTGGCGGAATGGAGAGTTTCGAGGTTTTCTTAGAATTGAGGACATCAAGCCACCATCTGTAATGGCACCGAGGTCCTCGAAATTCCATGAAGGTTGCAACAGGGTCTCGACTTAGAGTTATTGACAGCTCCAAGATCTTGGCGGAACAGCATGCAGTCCAATTCATTAGATGATTCTCCATCAATAAAACTGATCTTGGTAAAGAACCTAGAGACTACTGTGCACCGTAAAGGCTGCGGTATGTGTCCATTGATTCTTTTCTCTTACAACAGGTGACATCTTGGCATGGTGTGTTGTAGAGGAGTGTTCACAGTACGGGTAGTTATGGTATTGAGAAGAAAGGAGTGTGAGGGGTGCACAAAGGACTAACTCATTACACCTTGATGTTTAGGTTTCTTCAAGGTAGGGTGGCTGTCACTGCTCGCTGGGTTGCACTAATCATGGCACCAACACCTATAAAATGTTACATGTTAATCAGCACATGCACTGTACAAGTGACAATATGGACACCATGAACTAGGAGGCCTAATGTTTGCTTGAGAATTTAAGGCTCATGCCATTTTGTAATCATTAATTTATTGGAAGTTAATAATAATCTGTTGTGGGGATCGTTGTATTTTTTTCCTTTGCTTTATTGTGATTAATTATTCCTAAACATTCATTTTTCTACCAGAATTTGCAACCAGGTGGTTACAAAAATATGATGTGATGAGAGTAAGATGCACAGGAAGGTGCAAAGTAAAGCAGAAATGGGAGATTTGAATGAGTGACATGTCAGAAAGCCGTGAGCAGGTGAAAGACCGGGTAGGTGGTGGCAGTCAGATGAGACGTCTTGCCCGTGACATACTTCACAAACAGATGCTTGTGTGCTTTTATCATTTGTTTTCATAAAATGTAACAATGAGCCTTCCCAAAAATGTATCGTAACAGAGAGAACATTCAATCATTTCTAAAGTAGAACCCCTGGCTACCAACTAATAATTGAAAATGGCAGAGGTGAGGCTTGGGATTTGTGAGCAAACAGAAGTGTCACCAGCATGGCACATGAATGGGTGAAAGAGCAATAGGTGGGCAAAAAATGAAAAAAAAAGACTATCGAATGGGACCACTAGCTTAATCTGTTTTGCTTCAGACTTGATATTCACGTACTCTGCCTTTCTTTGCTGCTTGTCCAGAGGTCTTCTTGTGTGCCTGGTCAGGTGTGCCATGTGAGGCGAGTGGTTAAGGCCTGCAGCTGTGTTTCTCTTTTAGCATGTTGTGTGTTGTCAGAGTGGTCAGATAACCCAGTAAAGTCGGGTGTTCAATATGGAGAACATCACTCCAGTTCTCTGCTGGGTTAGGACGTCCAGTTTTGTGGTTGCATACTCCATAGTTTGTTTATTGCTGGGTCGGAGGTGAGATTCCTGGAAGACACTTCGAAATAATGGCACTTGGGAAAGATTGAAAAGAAGGGGTTTGAATGGAGCCCACCCACTTTGTGGCCACTCCCACCCCAAAAGTGTATACAACTCCATACACACGACTGCATTTTCATTTAAAAAACACAGTCATTAGTCTTCATTTTTGCCTTTCGTCCACACTACCCTGCCACTTTTATCCCTCAAAAACTGAGATTTTTAAAAATGCCGTCTAGAGCCGTATAGTTCAGAGGACACTGGTTCACCATTGCAATGTGGGTATGCGGAAACCAGGGTTGCCAGGTTCCAGAAAAAATGTATAGCCCAATGACTGCTTAAAAATAGCCCAATGTATGAGGTAGACTAAATGACACAATGGAAAGTGTGGAGCGGTGTCCGAGTGAGAGGGTTAGGTACCTGCCAAAGCCTGAGTTGGGGAGCAGAACCCCTTTTTAGATATTTCAGATAGAATGTGTATATACCATCAAACAAAACAGGGGATGCGGGGATTTTAGAACTGCCAAGAACATAATACAAGTGCAAATAGCAGGGGAAGGGGTTCCAGATGGATGGTTAAAATTCATATGGGTTGAAAAATAGCCCAAAATACCTCAGTTTTTTTTTTTTTTTTTTTTTTAAATAGACCAAAAAAATTGCAACCTGCGAAAGCCTATTTTTTCCCGCAGATGATGATCAAAAATAGCCCAACTGGTCAAGGAAACCACGGACCTGGCATCACTGATGGAAACATAGACTCTTAAAAATGCAGACTCTTAATTGCACTCTGATTTGTTCTTGCTTTTTTAGCCCTTCCCTGATTGGATCCTACTTTTTACAACGTCTCATCCCCTGATTGGCCATAGAGGAGTTGCTTTCCACGGCATTTGTTGTGTTGCTTACCTGTAGGCCTCTAAATTGCGTTTTGTACAGTTCGAATGCTGTATTCGTGCGCAGAAGGCAAAGGATTTACCATCAGCTATAGTTTTAGGATGAATCCTGTGGACGGTGGTGTTACTATCCCTTCAAGGACTTTTCCATCCATACGCACATGCCAGTGTAGGCGAATGTCTCTGTTGTGTGCAATTCCGGACGTTTTAGTGTTGATTGAGAAACTTTGAAAAAACGATGTGAAAATGCTAGCATGGACGGAGACGTTGTAGTGTGGATGTAGCCCAAGCTTGTTGTTTCACTCTTAATTGTCTCGTTTCTGAACTGACACTCGTCCAGAGTCCTAAATCGAAAGCCATAAACATATCTTTGTGTACTCGCTGGCTCTCGCGCCCCGAGCTGTGCATATGCACTTCATTAATGTCGTGTCATAATGTCAGAATGTGAAGAAGTATTTTGCAAAGCTGCAGCCTCTTAATATATGGTATATTGTAAATAAGAAATATTTTCATATATAAAATGAACCTTGTTTAGAGATGTTGGTATAGAGTATATGGCTGTTGTCGCTCAGCGCTATGAAATAAAACTTAACTTTTGTCCATTTTTGGAGTTTTGTTTTTTTTTTTAACTTTCTTACTATCCACACTTGTGGAGGTTTTTCACATTTCATAGAAAATGAAAATGCTGTTTTATTGCAATTACGTAATGTGATGGATGACCGGCCGACACATCCAGGACGCTAGATGGAGACTTCCCTGCAGCTTGGAGGTGCCCCAGATTCCCGCAGGGCACCATGGGAGATGGAGTTCAGCTTCACAGCCCTGGTGGGTGCCGCCATGTGATGCTGCAGGGAGACGCGGGGATTTTTATTTCCCATATAGCCCGGAAGTACTCCCAAGTCACGGGAACGGAAGAACAGAAGTACTTCCGGGCTGAAGAATAATACAATTCTCCATCTGACCCGGAAGTGCTGACAAGTCACGTGACCAGAAGAGGAGAAGCACTTCCGGGTCAAGAACTATATAAAGAACTGGTAGAGACCCAGCAAGCGAGCCGGAGTTGGGAGGAAGTGTGACAGAGCTGCTGGGAGGAGAGGAGGATATTTATTGTATTTGTGATTATTGATTATAATTAATTATATATATTAATATATCTGGTGCTTTTACTTGGTGTCTTGGACATTTGTGTGTGGCGTTTGAGGAGCAACAGCACCCTCTAGTGTCACAGTAATTTATGCTATCCAAATAAAATAAGGATAACGGTTACCATTAAAGGCACTTTGTGCTTTTCTCTTATTATTGTTGACTTACCAATTTGGATCAGATTGGTTTCCTAGTTGCTGTGCCACAGGGTTATTAGCAGCAGCAGGGTGGCACCGGAAAGTCACACCACTCCTGGTTTTGGCCGTTGACTCGGTTTCTCAAAGGAGAATCCCCTTCTTCCTATATTTGGGACCTGTGTTTCTTCCTAAATCTACAAGGTGAGACCCAAAAGTTTTTAGACAACTGGCATGCGCCCCAACTTGACTTGTTATAAAACGCAGATAACTTCTTATATGGACAGAATTTACTTTATTCTTCAAAATACATTCCTCCTTGATCAATACTCTTGTTTGCACTTTCCTTCAACTTCATCATGCCGTCCAGGAAAGCAGTTTTGGAAATGTTGTTAAGCTCCCTTGTCACTGCTCACTGAATTTCTTCCACTATTTGAAAATGCCTGTTGTTTGGTGGCCGGACCTTAGGCGAAACACTGTGTTTCGTCACTGGTAATGATATTTTCCCAAAGACATTCATTTTGTCCCATTAAAAGAAGATCCTGGCAGTAAACAACATGTTCTTGTTTCTGCTCTGTGTTCAAGACGTGAGGAGAAAATCTTGCGCAGATTTGTCTTTTTCCCCCCCAAGTCTTCGGTTACAATCCAGCAAACTACCTCCTTACCAATATTCAAACGATCGGCAGATTGATACGACGGTACATGAAGCATAGAGCTACGTAGTTACGGGGTCGGCCGCTAGATGTAACTCTTTTAAAACAACTCGTCTAAAAACTTTTGAGTCGCACCTTGTACAGTTAGGTGACTGGAGATAAAACATGCGACAATCCAGTGTGGAAAAAAACACGGACTGGAATGGAAGAACTGGCGCCCTGTCTGGAGTTGTTCCTACCATGTTTAAAAGCTTGCTGTACCCAGCAAGGGGCACTCTTTCTCCCCAGGAATGTGTTTCTTGATGCAAAACTGACTAGAACCAATAACATCTCTTTTGTGCCCATGGCAGAAAATAATTACAAGAGCGAGAGATATGATACAAAATAAGAGATATATATATTTAACTTGCTTTAAAGGATAACATTCATTCCCAGAATATAATGCATAATCCTGTATACATACATATTCAGATAGATAGATAGATAGATAGATAGATAGATAGATAGATAGATAGATAGATAGATAGATAGATAGATAGATAGATAGATAGATAGATAGATAGATACTTTATTAATCCCATATACATACATATTCAGATAGATACTTTATTAATCCCAAGGGGAAATTCACATACTCCAGCAGCTAAAAAATATTAAAGAGTAATAAAAAATGCAGGTAAGAAACAGACAATAACTTGAAAAATGTTCAACGTTTACCCCCTCTGGTGGAACTGAAGAGTCGCATAGTTTGGGGGAGGAATGATCTTCTCAGTCTGTCAGTGGAGCAGGCCAGAGAGAAGCAAAAGGGACATCACAGCCAAGTGGGAGAATGCTGACACACAGATGTCTGATCCAGCAAAGAGCCAAACTTGCTTTTGAGGCATGGATTAAGGATTTTGAAGAGGTTACCTGCTTTTGCTGGTCATCCATGATGTTTTGCCATTTGCACTAAGTGTTTTGAGAAATGCACTCGCTGTTATGCAAATGTTAAGTCAATAATTTCATTATAGACAACATTTCTTGTAAATATTCTGAGTTTGGCAACAATTTGCCTTGTTCAGGACCATCACAGAGGTCCTCGATCACGGTCCTGGAGGTCCGCAGTGGCTGCAGGTTTTTGTTCTAACCCGGTTGCTTAATTAGAAAGCAATTCTTGCCAATAATTTAATTTCATGGCTCGTTAGTGCTTTAACTCTACAATGTCAGGTCATTCTCATATCCTGGATTTTCTTCCTCTTTCTAAGGATATCATCCGAATGATCTGAACGCTAAAATGGAGGAGTGATTCTTAGTCCTTCACTTTTTTCTCTTCACTTTCCTTCCAAATATTTAATTAAACCAATTAGTGCACGATAAATACAGAGGTGTAAATGGTAACAAGCTAAATGGAGAAATGCTGGTCTCTTTTGTCATTTGCATGTTACTGCTAATAAGGAGCAATTAAAAACCAAGACTACTGCTGTTTAAGACTAAAATAAGCAATATGGGTTCAAAATCTTAACGAGCGAGACAACTAAAGTGAAGCAGAAGTGTTACTTGAGCAGTAAGTGCTTCTTATTAAGCAATTGGGTTGGAGCAAAAACCTGCAGCCACTGCGGACCTCCAGGACCGTGATTGAGGACCCCTGATCTACAACCTTGACAACAACATCTTGAAAACTTGTAACTCTTGATAATGCAACATATACAGTAACTGACCGTGGCTGAATACTGGTTCTGGCAAGTAAATGCCAGCTTTTTGTAAGGTTTGCCCCTGAGCTTTATTAATTGTTATGGCAAAGGCTAATGTAACTGGAAATTGTCACCTTCTTAAGGTAAAGGGTAGCAACTGATGTAATGTGTGGTGTGCAGCTGATAATCGTGCCTGTGGCGTCTCTCCAGCAAGTACTGTGCAGTTCCCCAGCATGTATTTTAATCTGTGCTGGCGTGCAGCTTATTATTGTATGTGTGGCATCTCCCCAGCAATGGATTTTATGTGCGCGAAAATAAATCTACTTTTAAAAGTCATGCTACTCTAATATCATGAAAATTTCGTATATTTAGGCAAACCCCTTCAACGACTCACACTTTACCGGGCCAAGCTTATTAATCGCAAATCTGACATCCTCAGAGTGAACACTTGCACAAAAA
The DNA here is from genome assembly GCF_900747795.2 of Erpetoichthys calabaricus. Classification (NCBI taxonomy): domain Eukaryota; kingdom Metazoa; phylum Chordata; class Cladistia; order Polypteriformes; family Polypteridae; genus Erpetoichthys; species Erpetoichthys calabaricus. Next base: position 23,149,472 of record NC_041407.2, read on the forward strand.
CACGCACTAATCTCACATCTTTGGGAAAACTGGTCTCCGCGTCTCAGTACCCGATTGGATTTTTCGTGCGTTATGTTTTAGGTCTTACCTCATTTACCGAAATCCAATTGGATCGGCCAAGCGATATTTTATAGGTCCCACCCTCTCTGTCTTGTGTGACGCGTCAGGCGGCCTTTGAAGCATCGCACCATGCCCCGCGCATGCGCACTTCACCAGAAGACACACACACACACAGACACTGGACGCACTCAGGGGTTTTATTAAAGAGGATAAGACTGAGCAGCACATGGCAAGGACAGGAGTTATTCTGAACAGTCAGCATGGGGTCAGAAGAGGGAGGTCGTGTTTTACTAACATGCTGGAATTCTATAAGGAAGCAACAAAAGGATTTGATCAAAGTTGAGCTTATGATATTATTCATCTGGACTTTCAGAAAGCAGAGGTGCCACATGAGAGGGTGGGCATCAAACTAAAAGAAGTGGCAGTTCAGGGTGATGTTTGTAGAGGAGTGCAGAATTGGCTCAGACACATTAAGCAGAGGGTGATGGTGTGAGGAACCTCATCAGAACTGGCCGATGTTAAGAGTGGTGACCAGCAGGGGTCAGTGCTGGGGCCATTGCGATTTTTAATATATGTAAATGACTTAGATAGGAATATAAGTAACAAGCTGGTTAAGTTTGAAGATGATACCAAGCTAGGTGGATTGGCAGATAATTTGGAATCCATTAAATTCTCACAGAGGGACTTGGATAGCATACAGGCTTGGGCAGATTTGTGGCAGATGAAATTTAATGTCAGTAAATGTAAAATATTACACATAGGAAGTAAAAATGTTAGGTTTGAACACACAATGGGCAGTCAGAAAATCGAGAGTACACCTTATGAGAAGGATTTAGGAGTCATAGTGGACTCTAAGCTATTGACTGACAGACGGTGTTCAGAAACCATTAAGAAGGCTAACAGAACGTCAGGTTATATAGCGCCTTGATGTGTGGAGTACAAGTCCAAGAAGGTTCTGCTCAAGTCTTTATAACATGCTGGTGATGCCTCATCTGGAGTACTGGGTCTGGTTTGGGTCTCCAGGCTACAAGAAGGACATAGCAGCACTAGAAAAGGTCCAGGGAAGAGCGACGAGGCTGACTGCAGGACTACAGGGGATGAGTTATGAGGAAAAATTAAAAGAGCTGAGCCTTTACAGGAGATTAAGAGGAGACTTGACTGAAGTGTTTAAAATGATGAAGGGAATTAGTCCAGTGGATCGAGACGGTGACTTTAAAATTAGTTCATCAAGAGCACAGGGACGGGATTGTGCAAGGTACATTTCACACAAACATTAAGAAGATTTTCTTTACACAGGGATCCACAGACACTTGGAATGAGTGGAATAAGTAGTGTGGTAGACATGAGGGCTTTAGGGACTTTCAGAACTCGACTTGATGTTTTTTTGAGGAATTAAATGGATAGGACTGGTGAGCTTTGTTGGGCCGAATGGCCTGGTCTCCTCTAAAATGTTCTAATGTTCATACTCACTCCTGCAGTCTATTGCAGCACACACTCACACACACTCATATTCATGCCAAAGTGGGTCCATTTAGAGTGACCAGTCCTACTAGCTTAGATTAGAAGGCTTTATTGTCATCATACAATATATAACAAAAATTACAGAGCAGCTACTCCTTCAGATGCAATGAAAAAAAAAGAATGACAAATGCCATGCATATGTCTCTGTTATATGCCATTTGGTATGTGATTCGTAACCGGAGTGTTAATGTTTGTGATGTGCCATTTTTTGGAATTACCAATGCAATGCATTTTATTAGTAAAATGGTTGCTGTGCACCATCCATTGGAATGGCAGATGCAATGCATATGTGTCTGTGATATGCCATTTGACATGGCATTCGTAAAAGCAGCATTAGTGTTTGTGATGCACCATTTGTTACAATTACAGATGCAAGGCATTTTATTACTAAAAATGGTTGTTATGTGCCATCTGTTGGAGTGACAGAGACATAACAACTGAATGGACACACAGACACTTATCCTTTTATTAAGGTGAAAGGTTATGGTAACTTGTACCCACGAAGTGCTGTAACAATCTAAGATCAGTGGAGAAAGAGGAGTCACACCGAACCAGAATACAACTGGAGGTCATTCAAACCACAAAGGACAGTGTAGAAGTGATGGCAGATCCAGTTGTCTAGTAGAGGAGAGGCTGTTAATCCAAGTGAGAGTAAGAAGCCGTGGAAGACAGGGAGGACACCTTCGAGTCAACGTGTGACATGATATTCTAGAAAGAGTGAACTTTGCTCCTGGAAGCTGTCATCGATGCCTGTTTTGCGAGTTGTCAAGGGTGTAGTCTGTCCTGTGACCACTAGAGGCCGCCATATACTAGCAGTCCCTCAGATTCAATGGCTATTTTTCACCCAGGAATTAACACCTCATATGAAACTTAGCAGGGAATAACTGAATGTAACATTGAAGGCAATTTGGTCAACTGCTTCCTAACCTGTTTGTCTTGGGGATGAGAATGGAAATAACTTTAAAAATTTCCGTTCAATTTATTCTAATAATGAAGTGTTCTACTAGCATAGCTACAACACCAAAAACATGATGATGCTGTGCAATATACACAAATAAATTCTGCATACTTAGCAAAATGAATTATTTTGGGAACATCTCAGATCCTCCAAATCCCAGAGACAACCGCTCTTGCACAATTCCCAGATTGAAAGAAACTTTTTTATTTAGTGAAATATCTTACACAAGCCTTCTTTTCCACCAGAATCACAACAACGATTCTTTTCCTCCTCCTCCTCCTCTCCTGACTCCAACTCACCTGGGTGAAGAAGAAGGCTCCTTTTTTTAACCTGGAACCAAAAGTTCTTTCACCATGTCAGTATCCTAGCTAGGAAGCACAAGATCCTCCTCCCGACCAGGAGCCCAAGACCCCAACAGGGCTGCCCTCCAGAACTTCAACTCCCATGCAGGCCTGCAGGTGTGCAAACAGGAGGTACGCCAGAGGGATGCTGCCACCCAGGCCCTCCCTGCCTTTCTGTGATACTGGCTGGAAACTGGAACAGCAGCCATCGCTGCCAAGGCACTCATCCATACTATTCATCCAAGGAAAGCCCAGAAAATAAGCAGAAACCATTCCAGATGGGCTGTCCATCACAATATCTACCTGCCTATCTATCTATACATCTGCTGTCACGCATGTGTGCCAGGGAATGACCTTCCAGGCTCTCTAAACGTAAAGAATACCACTGCAGGGTGACAGGGGGCACAGGCGCTAACAGCCTCTTCTCTCTCCACCGCAGTTCCAAGAAGATGTCAAAGGATGACACTTAGCCCCTCCCAAAATGCCCAGAGAAGGCCCCGCCCACTCAAATGCTGAACCCACTGACTATTAAAGCCTTTACACTCAAGTGCCGAGGCAAGGTTGCCCGGTTGGCACCAACAACATTTCACTGGCACCTTGTAGACTTTCATGTAAGGGGATTTGTGTACATTTAGAACTGACAACACTTCTTCTACATGATTCCCCCATTTAAGAGCACCATAATGTTTGTGACTATTGGTGTCCCAGGTGTTTCATGATTCCCTAGGTGGGTTTCATGGCTTCATACGATACCTCGGCTTGCTTCTACCCTTTGGAGTCTGCAGTTGCTGTTGTTCAAGATGAGGACAAGAGCTGTGCCCATGAAAGTCAAGGAAGCCATTACGAGGATTTCTCTGGTATTGCCTTACAAAAACTGAACGCTTTGGACAGAACTCCAAGCACTATGTCTGGCAATGACAAGGCACTGCTCATCACCTTCCACTATTATGCCTATGGTGAAGCATGGTGGTGGCAGCACTATGCTATGGGGGGGCTTTTCTCTGCGGCAGGAACAGGGAGAAATGTCAGAACTGAGAGAAGGATGAGTGCAGCCAAATAAATACAGAGAGGTCCTTGAAAAAAACCTGCTCCAGAGTGCATGTGACTTCAGACTGGGGCGATGGTTCACCCTTCAGCACAACAACGACCCCAAAACAATGCTAGAATGACTTCAGGACAAGTCTCCGAGCGTCTTTGAGTGGCCCAGCCAAAGCCCCCACATAAACCCTACAGAATATCTGAGGAGCGACCTGAAGATGGTGGCTTATAAACGTCTTCTATCCAGTCTAATGGAGATGGAGAGGATCTGCCAGGAAGAATGGGATAAACGGCTCAAATCAAGGTGTGCAAAGCTTGTAGAGCCTCACCAGGAAGACTCAACCAAAAAGAGGGCTCTGCAAAGCACTGGATTAAGGGTCTGATTACTTACATGAATGAGTGATTTTAGTTTTTGATTCTTAATACATTTGCAAACTTTTATGAGTTTATTGAGTGCACATTGATGAGCGAAAATAATAATAATACATTTTATTTATATAGCACCTTTCCCATGCTCAAGGCACTTACAGAATATAAGAAGAACGGCAGGGTATACAGTATATAACGTTGTACAAACCAGATAAATAAATAAAGAAGATTACGACAGTGAATTCAGAGAAAAAAAAAGCCTAATAGACAACATAATTGATGGTCTCTCACACATACAGGTTACATGAGCATCTTGACAGAGAAGTAAACTGAGAGAAAGGTAATAAAGTCAAGTGGAGCTAAAAGCCTTCCTGAACAGATGAGTTTTGAGTTGTTTTTTAAAACAATTCAAGGAGTCAGCTGACCTGATTCATTTCGGTAGGTCATTCCAGAGTCTGGGCGCTATACAGCTGAAGGCCCTGTCACCCATGGAGTGTAGATTAGTGAGGGGCACAACAAGATTACCAGAATCAGAGGACCTTAGTGGGCGGACAGGCACATAGTGATGGAGAAGGTCACTGATGTAGTTTGGCGCAAGGTTATTTAAGGCTTTGTAGGTTATTAGTAGGATTTTATATTCGATTCTGTAGGACACAGGGAGCCAGTGGAGACGGAGCAGGATGGGTGTGATGTGCTTGCTGCTGCTGGTTCGAGTAAGGACTCTTGCAGCTGAGTTTTGAATAAGCTGGAGCTGTGATATAAGATTAGAAGGGGCACCTGCCAGTAGGGAATTACAATAATCGATGCGGGATGTGATAAAAACATGGACAAGTTTCTCAGCGTTAGAAAAAGAGAGGAAGGAGCGAACACGGGATATGTTACGGATAAGTTTCGCAATGTGATTTTTGTGGGCGGAATAAGAGAGGGAGGAATCAGAAATGACACCAAGATTCTTTCCAGTAGAGGCAGGCCTGATGAGATCACCACCAAGATGGACTGGGAAGGAGCTCATTTTATTAAGTTGCATTTTAGTCACAATTTGCAGGACTTCAGATTTGTTGCAATTTAATTTTAAAGAGTTCTTCTCCATCCAGGTTTTAATTTCACTAAGGCAGGTTGTGGGCTGAGAAAGCTCTGATGAAGTTCCACTTTTAACATTGAAGTAGAGCTGAGTATCATCTGTATAAAAATGATAACCCAGTCCATAGCTACGGATAATATGGCCAAGGGGAAGCATGTAAATACAGAAGAGAAGAGGGCCAAGGACAGAGCTCTGAGGGACTCCTTGTGTGACTGGCGCTGAGCTGGATCTGCTCTTGCCAAGACTAACAAACTCTTGCCTATCAGTCAGATAGGACTTGAACCACTGGAGGGCAGTGCCAGAGATACCCAGCATGTTCTCCATTCTGGACAGTAGGGTGTCATGTCTGACCTGAGTGTCAAATGCTGCACTGAGGTCTAATAGAATTAATTTGCTGGTTTGTCCAGAGTCTGCTGCCATAAGCAAATCATTGGTTACCCGTAGCAGAGCAGTTTCACAGCTGTGCCGCGCCCTGAAACCCGACTGAAAGGGTTCCATCAAGTCATGAGAGGTCAAGTAATTGGTGAGTTAGGAAGCTACAACACGCTCGAGAACTTTTGACAGGAAAGGTAAGTGGGAAATAGGCCGGAAATTGTTAAGATTGTCAGCATCAAGACCAGACTTTTTTAACATTGGGGATACAGAAGCAATTTTAAAAGTGAGCGGCACAGAGCCAGCGTCAAGGGATGAGTTTATTATTGTTGTAACAGTCGGGATTATACAGGGTGTCCTCACTCGGGAGTACAACTTTAAAAATGCGAATTACTCTGCAACGCGTGCATGTATCATCATGCAACAAGGTTCAAAATATTCCTTATTTAATGAAGAATTGATTCTGTGTCATAAAGAGGCGGGCACTATAGCGGGCACCGCTACAGCGGAACCGGATGTGGCAGCGGCCTGGCTGCGCCAGCCAGGCACAGACAGCCATCTAGCCCCAGACACCAAACCTGCAGAGTGGCGAAAGCAAGCATGCAGTATACCATACCACAAAGAGTGTTCATTGTGAAGACCTACTGGGTCACCGGGTCAGCAAAACAGTGTCAGAGGGAATATTTGAAGAAATTTGGAGAGAGAAACCTGCCTACCTTCAGAACCATCACAAAATTGGCCAAAAAGTTGGAGGCGACGGGAAGCCTGGTTGATCAGCATTCTGGAGGACGACCTTGGATGTCCGAAGAGACTGTGCAAGACGTTACGGACCGTTTGAAAAATTCCCCAACAAAATCATTACGTCGGTTAGCTCAAGAAACCGGGGTACTCAAAGTCGACCTGTCAACGAGCCGCCAAGAAAGGGAAAATCAAGCCATACCGCGTCACATCTGTTCACGAGTTGAAAGCGCCGGATCTTCAGAAACGCATGACATACTGCCAATTGTTCCTTCAATTTTTTTCCCTAAATGCAATACTGCTAGACATTACTTGGTTCACTGATGAAGCGTGGTTTCATCTCTCTGGTTACGTAAACTCACAAAACACCCGTATATGGGCCTCGCAAAATCCCCATGGCTTGCACGAGTCTCCCTTACATGATCAGAAGATCGGAGTGTGGTGAGCGATTTCTCGTTCTCGGATCATTGGTCCAATTTTCTTTGAAGAGACTGTGAACACCGACCAATACTTGTCCATATCTGACGAATTTGTGAAACAACTGGACCACTACGAACTTCAAGAAGGTTACTTCCAACAGGACGGGGCAACGTGCCATACCTCTCATGCCAGTATGGAAGAGATACGATCGTTTTTTGGAGACAGGGTGATCTCGAAAGGTTTGTGGCCACGTCAATCGCCCGATTTAACTTCCCCAGATTTTTTTCTATGGGGATATTTAAAGGGCAAGGTTTATGCAAGCAAACCCAGGACCATCGAACAACTGAAAGCAAACATCGAGCGTGAAATTGTTTCCATCGACAGTGACATGTTGCAGAGGACATTCTCAAATATGGAGCGTCACGTTTCTTTGTGCGTGGACATTTGGGGAGGACATTTTCAGCACCTTTTGTAATGTGGACTTGTTTTCCACTAAATACAGTGTAAAAGACCAGGCCCCAGGCACAGACAGACAGACACCGTATGTCTTAAGAACACACTTTATTTTATCTTCAGCCATGGGGCACGCCTTCCCCGTGTCCCACTGGCCCAACACAGTCCCACAAGCACTTAAATTACACACAACAAACCACACTTCTTCCCAGCACCACCACTCCTCCTCAGGCTTCGTTCTCCTTCCTCCCAACTCTGGCTTCCTGAGTGGTGGTGGCTGGCCCTTTTTATATCCCAAACGGAAGCGGTCCAGGTGCTTGGACACCTGGTCCTAATTGCCCTTCCGGGTGGGGCTGAAGGTATGACCAGCCAGGCTGCTGACTCCACGCAGCTCCCCCTGGCGGCCATCCGAGCCCCCAACCAGGCTGTGAAGGACTCCATCTCCCATGGAGCCATGCGCCGGGCTGGGGAATCATTGGCTGCCAGGGAGGCTGCCACCAAGCGTCCCGGGGGAGGTACTGAACAGTCCATGGCTGCTCCCCCGGAACAGATGTAGGTGAGGCGTCCCTGCCGGGTATGGGACCCGGCTGTCCTTTACAACAGGTATGTTCAGTTCTTACAGCTCGCCTTTACGTTCACGCGTTCGCGAGTAATTCGCATTTTTAAAGTAGCATGAAGGCAGGATTTAAGTAGTGTGGTGGGGATGGGGTCCAGTACACAAGTAGTCGGCCTCATCTTACAAAGCAGGTTATTAACAAACGCAGATGTGACTGGTGAGAACTTAGAGAAGGAGCTGGATGGAGTGGGAAAACAGAGAGAGATATAAACAGATGATGTGTTTATGTTAGTTGAATTATTTAGATCTTTAATTTTGTTACGGAAAAAGTGGAGGAATTCCTCACAGATTTCAGTAGAAGAGGTAGTTGGACCAGATGCGGGTTCGAGTAGTTTATTAACTACAGAGAACAAAACCCTTGGGTTATCGTGTCCACTTTCTATTATTCTACCATAATGGGTGTTCTTGGCAGAAGTTAGTGCTTCTCTGTAAGCTCTTTGGTGGTCAGAGAAAGCCTGGCAGATTTTAAAATTTAACCTATAACACATGACAGCATGAAAGAAGTAATGGGGTCTAAATGCTTTCCACTGTATACTCAAAACACCCTTTGTTACAATACATCACTCCGATTAACAGCAAAAAGTGCGAACTTGAAGTGCTTTTTCGGTTGAGATCACTGACCAAGCTAAGTGAGTTTGGCACCCGTGACCATGAACTTGATTAAACAGGTCTAGATACAGTGGTGTGAAAAACTATTTGCCCCCTTCCTGATTTCTTATTCTTTTGCATGTTTGTCACACAAAATGTTTCTGATCATCAAACACATTTAACCATTAGTCAAATATAACACAAGTAAACACAAAATGCAGTTTTTAAATGATGGTGTTTATTATTTAGGGAGAAAAAAAATCCAAACCTACATGGCCCTGTGTGAAAAAGTAATTGCCCCCTTGTTAAAAAATAACCTAACTGTGGTGTATCACACCTGAGTTCAATTTCCGTAGCCACCCCCAGGCCTGATTACTGCCACACCTGTTTCAATCAAGAAATCACTTAAATAGGAGCTGCCTGACACAGAGAAGTAGACCAAAAGCACCTCAAAAGCTAGACATCATGCCAAGATCCAAAGAAATTCAGGAACAAATGAGAACAGAAGTAATTGAGATCTATCAGTCTGGTAAAGGTTATAAAGCCATTTCTAAAGCTTTGGGACTCCAGCGAACCACAGTGAGAGCCATTATCCACAAATGGCAAAAACATGGAACAGTGGTGAACCTTCCCAGGAGTGGCCGGCCGACCAAAATTACCCCAAGAGCGCAGAAACGACTCATCCGAGAGGTCACAAAAGACCCCAGGACAACGTCTAAAGAACTGCAGGCCTCACTTGCCTCAATTAAGGTCAGTGTTCACGACTCCACCATAAGAAAGAGACTGGGCAAAAACGGCCTGCATGGCAGATTTCCAAGACGCAAACCACTGTTAAGCAAAAAGAACATTAGGGCTCGTCTCAATTTTGCTAAGAAACATCTCAATGATTGCCAAGACTTTTGGGAAAATACCTTGTGGACCGATGAGTCAAAAGTTGAACTTTTTGGAAGGCAAATGTCCTGTTACATCTGGCGTAAAAGGAACACAGCATTTCAGAAAAAGAACATCATACCAACAGTAAAATATGGTGGTGGTAGTGTGATGGTCTGGGGTTGTTTTGCTGCTTCAGGACCTGGAAGGCTTGCTGTGATAGATGGAACCATGAATTCTACTGTCTACCAAAAAATCCTGAAGGAGAATGTCCGGCCATCTGTTCGTCAACTCAAGCTGAAGCGATCTTGGGTGCTGCAACAGGACAATGACCCAAAACACACCAGCAAATCCACCTCTGAATGGCTGAAGAAAAACAAAATGGAGACTTTGGAGTGGCCTAGTCAAAGTCCTGACCTGAATCCAATTGAGATGCTATGGCATGACCTTAAAAAGGCGGTTCATGCTAGAAAACCCTCAAATAAAGCTGAATTACAACAATTTTGCAAAGATGAGTGGGCCAAAATTGCTCCAGAGCGCTGTAAAAGACTCATTGCAAGTTATCGCAAACGCTTGATTGCAGTTATTGCTGCTAAGGGTGGCCCAACCAGTTATTAGGTTCAGGGGGCAATTACTTTTTCACACAGGGCCATGTAGGTTTGGATTTTTTTTTCTCCCTAAATAATAAAAACCACCATTTACAAACTGCATTTTGTGTTTACTTGTGTTATATTTGACTAATGGTTAAATGTGTTTGATGATCAGAAACATTTTGTGTGACAAACATGCTAAAGAATAAGAAATCAGGAAGGGGGCAAATAGTTTTTCACACCACTGTAGATGGATGGATGGATGGAGGGGTAAATGGAAGGATGATTTGAAATTTTGCTGTGCACTGCCCGACTCGTTATTTTCATTTGGATAATGGTAAGGAGGATACTTTGCCTTATCCCCAGAATTTTCAAGTTCTTGTTTTCGGAATTCACTGCTCAATGCTGCACAGAAAGCGCTTTGAGATTCGAGGAAGACGTTAAATCAAATCAGAGACATGTGAACGACAAGCAGCGCAATGGAGGAAGTGCCTGTGCGGAGCAGGAGGTGGCTGTGGCGCGGATCTGCTGCCCACCGATTTCCAAATGTCCTGAGCGCCTTAAAATGTAAATGTGTAGCGTGTTTTAGGAGTCACCCCGGTGGGGTTTACGGACAACGGCATTACAGGGGTTCGGCATTCGGGGAAAACAAACTGCAGCTTTGTTAAAGGTAAAAGAATCCCGAGGGGCAACCGCCGGATAAGACGCCACTTTTGCTCTGTTCCCGCTACCACGGCTCTTCTTAGAGGATGATGTAATAGTTAGGACTGGCATTAGCGACCCTTAAATGGTCCCATTTGTTTTGGCTTATTAATAGAGGTGAAGCCAAGACCCCTCAGAATGTGGTCGACGTGTTCAAGAAAGGCAGCTGCGCTGGAACGCCTTTTAAAAGAAAGGATATTAAAATCGCAATTCCTTAAGGAGTCCCAGAGGGGGGTGGGGAGCCCCTGGATGTGAAGCGGGACAAGTGGCTCATATTTGCATTTTGGAGCCCCCCGCACCCAACCTGAAATGCATGAGGCGGGTGGTGCCGAAGCGAAGCTGTCCGCATTCTCCTTCACACTCCTCTCGAAGTGTTACTGCACATCCTCCGGCGGCGACTTCCCGTTATCCTTGTGACCGTCAATGTGTCATGCGCGTTGTGTGATCGCTGCGGCTCCGGTTCCTATGACCGTCTGGGTGGTCGCTCTCGCCTTTTGCGCGCAGCTGCTCTGGAGCCATTGCGCCGCGGATCACTGCAACTGGCGGGGCAGGTAAGAGACGTGAGCTCGCATTTGTTTTTTAAATTACTAAATACAGATGGATACTTAGAGACCGAGCTGGAGAGAGAAGACAGGAAAGCGTTGAGGACAAACAGACAGACAGACAGCAACCTGCAGCTTAACGCGCCACAGTTTGCGCATTAAGTGCAAGCATGTCCGGCTAGATTATCAATTTCATATTTTTATTAACAAGAGCGATTTCATTCTAGATTATGTTTGTACTAAAGGAATTTCGCACAAAAAGAACCCCGCGCTTTAAACAGAGAAGCAGGGCGGTATGATGGCGCAGTGATTGGCGTCTGCTAACACGCAGCTCCGCACTCCCGGGCTCATTGCCTTTGTCCGTCTCTCCTCAGGATGTTCTTCCATGTCAGAGTCATTGAAGATTACGGCATCGGTTCTTGGCGACCCTGAGGGCTACGAAATACGCGAGGTTAATGGTGGGCGAATACGAGATATTTAAACTGCTTCACTGGGCGTCTCACCTGCCGTGTATGCTAGGAACGCTTAGACATCCCCCCAAGATTGTTGGTTGGTGTGTGTGTGGCATCTCCACGATTTCCACCGCATCCAATTTGTTTATTATTTAACAGATCGGGGGTCCTGGAGCGCTACGGTGGCTGCGGGTTTTCATCCCAACTCATTTTCCTTAATTAGTGACCAGTTTTTCTTGCTTCTTTTCCCTTCCTTTTAAGTTACTTGTTTTTATAAGATCCAGTCTTCTGAATTGCTTCTTTTTTCCTTAAACGGCACTGAAATGAGACGTGGAGTGAGCCAACAGTTAAGTCGGGGTCTCAAATTCCAACCAGTTTCTTAATTAGAGTTCCTCTTGTTGGTTTGTTGCTGCTCTCATCCTGCCACAGCAGGCATTTCCAAAACTTTTGATTCTCATTTTTTCCGACACCACCGTCAAAATGTTTTGTGGACCTGAGCAGATGAACAATCCTGAGAATTCCTTCGTTGTTTTCCGTTATTGCATGGTGGGCACAGGTTAGCTGGTCATGTGATGGCTCGTTTTGTATCTCATTATTGTATAAATTAAGAAAAAAAAAATCGGTTGTGCGGTTTATGATTGCAACTCAATCGAAATTAAAGCAAAAGAGTTCATTTGCATCAAAACTGATAACTAATTAAGAAAAGGGTGAGAATGAAAACCTGCAGCGGCACAGCGCTCATCGGAGCCTTCGGAACAGCCGTGGCTACCTGACTCGGAGTGGCTCTTCATTTTTGGCTCTCAAAAGAACAATCCACGTGAAGGTTCCAGAAAATGGATTTATTAAATCTATAACGGGTAACTTAAAAAACAAAAAACACGAACAGATGGTAACAGGATCGTAAAAGCGCAATGGCTTCCTGATTTTAAAAGGATTTTCGCTGCATATAATAAGAGACCCAAGTTCAGACTTTCTTGATCTGTGGTATCCTGCTGTAGCATCCATGAAGATTTCTGGTTTACCCACATATGAGAAAGACATTTCAAATGCAAAGAGCTCGCCCCATTGAATGATTTCTACTTTCCCGTATATGAAGTATAGGGAAAGTTTTGTAATCGTCCAAAAATTGGATTTCTAGATTTTAAAGAATCTCGACATTTTAGACCGAAAATGCCATTTATGGAATCATGTCTGTGTGTGTGAGTACGCTTTCACTTGGGTCAGCCAAATTTTGCATACAACTCTTAGGTACAAAACGTAGATTTCTATCAACTTTTGGGCTATTTCCGCTAACCTGAAGTAATACTTTACCTGAAAC